>NW_026961593.1:615600-923400 GCF_963924245.1 Chroicocephalus ridibundus
CGCGAGCGGCTGCCAAAGAGCTTTCCAACGAGGCATGGATTTCCCTCCTGGCTCTTTGGGCGTGGGAGCTGTGGCCAGAGCCGCGGCCCAACCGGAAAATGCTTTGCAGGCTGGTGCGGCGGCGCTATTTTGGCGCCGGTGGCACCGAGGCTGACGACTGCTGCAAAGCCCGCAGCCCCACGGGCTGTGGGGCCACGCGAGCGGCTGCCAAAGAGATTTCCAACGAGGCACGGCTTTCGCTCCTGGCTCTTCGGGCGTGGGAGCTGTGGCCAGAGCCGCGGCCCTACCGGAAAATGCTTCGCAGGCTGGCGCGGCGGCGCCATTTGGGCGCCGGTGGCGCCGAGGCTGACGACCGCCGCAAAGCCCGCAGCCCCAAGGGCTGTGGGGCCACGCGAGCGGCTGCCAAAGAGCTTTCCAACGAGGCACGGCTTTCCCTCCTGGCTCTTCGGGCGTGGGAGCTGTGGCCAGAGCCGCGGACCTACCGGAAAATGCTTTGCAGGCTGGTGCGGCGGCGCAATTTGGGCGCCGGTGGCGCCGAGGCTGACGACCGCCGCAAAGCCCGCAGCCCCACGGGCTGTGGGGCCACGCGAGCGGCTGCCAAAGAGCTTTCCAAGGAGGCACGGCTTTCCCTCCTGGCTCTTCGGGCGTGGGAGCTGTGGCCAGAGCCGCGGCCCTACCGGAAAATGCTTCACAGGCTGTCGCGGCGGTGCCACGTGGGTGCCGGTGGCCCCGAGGCTGACGGCCGCCGCAAAGCCCGCAGCCGCAGGGGCTGTGGGGCCACGCGAGCGGCTGCCAAAGAGCTTTCCAAGGAGGCACGGCTTTCCCTCCTGGCTCTTCGGGCATGGGAGCTGTGGCCAGAGCCGCGGCCCTACCGGAAAATGCTTCGCAGGCTGGCGCCGCGGCGCCATTTGGGCGCCGGTGGCGCCGAGGCTGACGGCCGCCGCAAAGCCCGCAGCCCCACGGGCTGTGGGGCCACGCGAGCGGCTGCCAAAGAGCTTTCCAACGAGGCACGGCTTTCCCTCCTGGCTCTTCGGGCGTGGGAGCTGTGGCCATACCGCGGCCCTACCGGAAAATGCTTCGCAGTCTGGCGCGGCGGCGCCACGTGGGCGCCGTTGGCGCCGAGGTTGACGGCCGCCGCAAAGCCCGCAGCCGCACGGGCTGTGGGGCCACGCGAGCGGCTGCCAAAGAGCTTTCCAACGAGGCACGGCTTTCCCTCCTGGCTCTTTGGGCGTGGGAGCTGTGGCCAGAGCCGCGGCCCAACCGGAAAATGCTTTGCAGGCTGGTGCGGCGGCGCTATTTTGGCGCCGGTGGCACCGAGGCTGACGACTGCTGCAAAGCCCGCAGCCCCATGGGCTGTGGGGCCACGCGAGCGGCTGCCAAAGAGGTTTCCAAGGAGGCACGGCTTTCCCTCCTGGCTCTTCGGGCGTGGGAACTGTGGCCAGAGACGCGGCCCTACCTGAAAATGCTTCGCAGGCTGTCGCGGCGGCGCCACGTCGGTGCCGGTGGCGCCGAGGCTGACGGCCGCCGCAAAGCCCGCAGCCCCACGGGCTGTGGGGCCACGCGAGTGGCTGCCAAATAGCTTTCCAATGAGGCACGGCTTTCCCTCCTGGCTCTTCGGGCGTAGGAGCTGTGGCCAGAGCCGCGGCTCTACCTGAAAATGCTTCGCAGGTTGGCGCCGAGGATGACGGCCCCCACAAAGCCCGCAGCCGCACGGGCTGTGGGGCCACGCGAGCGGCTGCCAAAGAGCTTTCCAACGAGGCACGGCTTTCCCTCCTGGCTCTTTGGGCGTGGGAGCTGTGGCCAGAGCCGCGGCTCTACCTGAAAATGCTTCGTAGGCTGGCGCCGCGGCGCCAAGTGGGCGCCGGTGGCGCCGAGGATGACGGCCGCCGCAAAGCCCGCAGCCCCACGGGCTGTGGGGCCACGCGAGCGGCTGCCAAAGAGCTTTCCAACGAGGCACGGCTTTCCCTCCTGGCTCTTCGGGTTTCGGAGCTGTGGCCAGAGCCGCGGCCCTACCGGAAAATGCTTCGCAGGCTGGCGCGGTGGCGCAACGTGGGCGCCGGTGGCGCCGAGGCTGACGGCCGCCGCAAAGCCCGCAGCCCCACGGGCTGTGGGGCCACGCGAGCGGCTGCCAAAGAGCTTTCCAACGAGGCACGGCTTTCCCTCCTGGCTCTTCGGGCGTGGGAGCTGTGGCCAGAGCCGCGGCCCTACCGGTAATGCTTCGCAGGATGGCGCGGCGGCGCGATGTGGGCGCCGGTGGCGCTGAGGCTCACGGCCTCCGCAAAGCCCGCAGCCCCACGGGCTGTGGGGCCACGTGAGCGGCTGCCAAAGAGCTTTCCAAGGAGGCACGGCTTTCCCTCCTGGCTCTTCGGGCGTGGGAGCTGTGGCCAGAGCCGAGGCCCTACCGGAAAATGCTTCGCAGGTTGGGGCGGCGGCGCCACGTGGGCGCCGGTGGCGCCGAGGCTGACGGCCGCCGCAAAGCCCGCAGCCGCACGGGCTGTGGGGCCACGCGAGCGGCTACCAAAGAGCTTTCCAACGAGGTACGGCTTTCCCTCCTGGCTCTTCGGGCGTGGGAGCTGTGGCCAGAGACGCGGCCCTACCGGAAAATGCTTTGCAGGCTGGCGCGGCGGCGCCACGTGGGCGCCGGTGGCGCCGAGGCTGACGGCCGCCGCAAAGCCCGCAGCCGCAAGGGCGGTGGGGCCACGCGAGCGGCTGCCAAAGAGCTTTCCAACGAGGTACGCCTTTCCCCCCTGGCTCTTCGAGAGTGGGAGCTGTGGCCAGAGCCGCGGCCCTACCGGAAAATGCTTCGCAGGGGGGCGCGGTGGTGTCACGGGGGCGCCGGTGGCGCCGAGGCTGACGGCCGCCGCAAAGCCCGCAGCCCCACGGGCTGTGGGGCCACGCGAGCGGCTGCCAAAGAGCTTTCCAAGGAGGCACGGCTTTCCCTCCTGGCTCTTCGGGCGTGGGAGCTGTGGCCAGAGCCGCGGCCCTACCGG
The DNA here is from genome assembly GCF_963924245.1 of Chroicocephalus ridibundus. Classification (NCBI taxonomy): domain Eukaryota; kingdom Metazoa; phylum Chordata; class Aves; order Charadriiformes; family Laridae; genus Chroicocephalus; species Chroicocephalus ridibundus. The sequence goes on from NW_026961593.1 coordinate 618,591, forward strand.
AAAATGCTTTGCAGGCTGGTGCGGCGGCGAAATTTGGGCGCCGGTGGCGCCGAGGCTGACGACCGCCGCAAAGCCCGCAGCCCCACGGGCTGTGGGGCCACGCGAGTGGCTGCCAAATAGCTTTCCAATGAGGCACGGCTTTCCCTCCTGGCTCTTCGGGCGTAGGAGCTGTGGCCACAGCCGCGGCTCTACCTGAAAATGCTTCGCAGGCTGGCGCCGCGGCACCAAGTGGGCGCCGGTGGCGCCGAGGATGACGGCCCCCACAAAGCCCGCAGCCGCACGGGCTGTGGGGCCACGCGAGCGGCTGCCAAAGAGCTTTCCAACGAGGCACGGCTTTCCCTCCTGGCTCTTTGGGCGTGGGAGCTGTGGCCAGAGCCGCGGCTCTACCTGAAAATGCTTCGTAGGCTGGCGCCGCGGCGCCAAGTGGGCGCCGGTGGCGCCGAGGATGACGGCCGCCGCAAAGCCCGCAGCCGCACGGGCTGTGGGGCCACGCGAGCGGCTGCCAAAGAGCTTTCCAACGAGGCACGGCTTTCCCTCCTGGCTCTTCGGGTGTCGGAGCTGTGGCCAGAGCCGCGGCCCTACCGGAAAATGCTTCGCAGGCTGGCGCGGTGGCGCAACGTGGGCGCCGGTGGCGCCGAGGCTGACGGCCGCCGCAAAGCCCGCAGCCCCACGGGCTGTGGGGCCACGCGAGCGGCTGCCAAAGAGCTTTCCAACGAGGCACGGCTTTCCCTCCTGGCTCTTCGAGAGTGGGAGCTGTGGCCAGAGCCGCGGCCCTACCGGTAATGCTTCGCAGGATGGCGCGGCGGCGCGATGTGGGCGCCGGTGGCGCTGAGGCTGACGGCCGCCGCAAAGCCCGCAGCCCCACGGGCTGTGAGGCCACGCGAGCGGCTGCCAAAGAGCTTTCCAACGAGGCACGGCTTTCCCTCCTGGCTCTTCGAGAGTGGGAGCTGTGGCCAGAGCCGCGGCCCTACCGGAAAATGCTTCGCAGGCTGTCGCGGCGGCGCCACGTGGGTGCCGGTGGCCCCGAGGCTGACGGCCGCCGCAAAGCCCGCAGCCGCAGGGGCTGTGGGGCCACGCGAGCGGCTGCCAAAGAGCTTTCCAAGGAGGCACGGCTTTCCCTCCTGGCTCTTCGGGCGTGGGAGCTGTGGCCAGAGCCGCGGCCCTACCGGAAAATGCTTCGCAGGCTGGCGCCGCGGCGCCATTTGGGCGCCGGTGGCGCCGAGGCTGACGGCCGCCGCAAAGCCCGCAGCCCCACGGGCTGTGGGGCCACGCGAGCGGCTGCCAAAGAGCTTTCCAACGAGGCACGGCTTTCCCTCCTGGCTCTTCGGGCGTGGGAGCTGTGGCCAGAGCCGCGGCTCTACCTGAAAATGCTTCGTAGGCTGGCGCCGCGGCGCCAAGTGGGCGCCGGTGGCGCCGAGGATGACGGCCGCCGCAAAGCCCGCAGCCCCACGGGCTGTGGGGCCACGCGAGCGGCTGCCAAAGAGCTTTCCAACGAGGCACGGCTTTCCCTCCTGGCTCTTCGGGTGTCGGAGCTGTGGCCAGAGCCGCGGCCCTACCGGAAAATGCTTCGCAGGCTGGCGCGGTGGCGCAACGTGGGCGCCGGTGGCGCCGAGGCTGACGGCCGCCGCAAAGCCCGCAGCCCCACGGGCTGTGGGGCCACGCGAGCGGCTGCCAAAGAGCTTTCCAACGAGGCACGGCTTTCCCTCCTGGCTCTTCGGGCGTGGGAGCTGTGGCCAGAGCCGCGGCCCTACCGGTAATGCTTCGCAGGATGGCGCGGCGGCGCGATGTGGGCGCCGGTGGCGCTGAGGCTCACGGCCTCCGCAAAGCCCGCAGCCCCACGGGCTGTGGGGCCACGTGAGCGGCTGCCAAAGAGCTTTCCAAGGAGGCACGGCTTTCCCTCCTGGCTCTTCGGGCGTGGGAGCTGTGGCCAGAGCCGCGGCCCTACCGGAAAATGCTTCGCAGGTTGGGGCGGCGGCGCCACGTGGGCGCCGGTGGCGCCGAGGCTGACGGCCGCCGCAAAGCCCGCAGCCGCACGGGCTGTGGGGCCACGCGAGCGGCTACCAAAGAGCTTTCCAACGAGGTACGGCTTTCCCTCCTGGCTCTTCGGGCGTGGGAGCTGTGGCCAGAGACGCGGCCCTACCGGAAAATGCTTTGCAGGCTGGCGCGGCGGCGCCACGTGGGCGCCGGTGGCGCCGAGGCTGACGGCCGCCGCAAAGCCCGCAGCCGCAAGGGCGGTGGGGCCACGCGAGCGGCTGCCAAAGAGCTTTCCAACGAGGTACGCCTTTCCCCCCTGGCTCTTCGAGAGTGGGAGCTGTGGCCAGAGCCGCGGCCCTACCGGAAAATGCTTCGCAGGGGGGCGCGGTGGTGTCACGGGGGCGCCGGTGGCGCCGAGGCTGACGGCCGCCGCAAAGCCCGCAGCCCCACGGGCTGTGGGGCCACGCGAGCGGCTGCCAAAGAGCTTTCCAACGAGGCACGGCTTTCCCTCCTGGCTCTTCGGGCGTGGGAGCTGTGGCCAGAGCCGCGGCCCTACCGGAAAATGCTTCGCAGGCTGGCGCGGCGGCGCCACGTGGGCGCCGGTGGCGCCGAGGCTGACGGCCGCCGCAAAGCCCGCAGCCCCACGGGCTGTGGGGCCACGCGCGCAGCTGCCTAAGAGCTTTCCAACGAGGCACGGCTTTCCCGCCTGGCTCTTCGGGTGTGGGAGCTGTGGCCAGAGCCGCGGCCCTACCGGAAAATGCTTCGCAGGCTGGTGTGGCGGCGCAACGTGGGCGCCGGTGGCGCCAAGGCTGACGGCTGCTGCAAAGCCCGCAGCCCCACGGGCTGTGGGGCCACGCGAGCGGCTGCCAAAGAGCTTTCCAACGAGGCACGGCTTTCCCTCCTGGCTCTTCGTGTGTCGGAGCTGTGGCCAGAGCCGCGGCCCTACCCGAAAATGCTTCGCAGGCTGGCGCGGCGGCGCGATGTGGGCGCCGGTGGAGGCAAGGCTGACGGCCGCCGCAAAGCCCGCAGCCCCACGGGCTGTGGGGCCACGCGAGCGGCTGCCAAAGAGCTTTCCAAGGAGGCACGGCTTTCCCTCCTGGCTCTTCGGGCGTGGGAGCTGTGGCCAGAGCCGCGGACCTACCCGAAAATGCTTCGCAGGATGGCGCGGCGGCGCGATGTGGGTGCCGGTGGCGCTGAGGCTGACGGCCGCCGCAAAGCCCGCAGCCCCACGGGCTGTGGGGCCACGCGAGCGGCTGCCAAAGAGCTTTCCAACGAGGCACGGCTTTCCCTCCTGGCTCTTCGGGCGTGGGAGCTGTGGCCAGAGCCGCGGCCCTACCGGAAAATGCTTTGCAGGTTGGGGCGGCGGCGCCACGTGGGCGCCGGTGGCGCCGTGGCTGACGGCCGTCGCAAAGCCCGCAGCCGCACGGGCTGTGGGGCCACGCGAGCGGCTGCCAAAGAGCTTTCCAACGAGGCACGGCTTTCCCTCCTAGCTCTTCGGGCGTGGGAGCTGTGGCCAGAGCCGCGGCCCTACCGGAAAATGCTTCGCAGGCTGGCGCGGCGGAGCCACGTGGGCGCCGGTGGCGCCGAGGCTGACGGCCGCCGCAAAGCCCGCAGCCCCAAGGGCTGTGGGGCCACGCGAGCGGCTGCCAAAGAGCTTTCCAACGAGGTACGCCTTTCCCCCCTGGCTCTTCGAGAGTGGGAGCTGTGGCCAGAGCCGCGGCCCTACCGGAAAATGCTTCGCAGGCTGGCGCGGTGGTTTCACGTGGGCGCCCGTGGCGCCGAGGCTGACGGCCGCCGCAAAGCCCGCAGCCCCACGGGCTGTGGGGCCACGCGAGCGGCTGCCAAAGAGCTTTCCAACGAGGCACGGCTTTCCCTCCTGGCTCTTCGAGAGTGGGAGCTGTGGCCAGAGCCGCGGCCCTACCGGAAAATGCTTCGAAGGATGGCGCGGCGGCGCGATGTGGGCGCCGGTGGCGCTGAGGCTGACGGCCGCCGCAAAGCCCGCAGCCCCACGGGCTGTGGGGCCACGCGAGCGGCTGCCAAAGAGCTTTCCAAGGAGGCACGGCTTTCCCTCCTGGCTCTTCGGGCGTGGGAGCTGTGGCCAGAGCCGCGGACCTACCCGAAAATGCTTCGCAGGATGGCGCGGCGGCGCGATGTGGGTGCCGGTGGCGCTGAGGCTGACGGCCGCCGCAAAGCCCGCAGCCCCACGGGCTGTGGGGCCACGCGAGCGGCTGCCAAAGAGCTTTCCAACGAGGCACGGCTTTCCCTCCTGGCTCTTCGGGCGTGGGAGCTGTGGCCAGAGCCGCGGCCCTACCGGAAAATGCTTTGCAGGTTGGGGCGGCGGCGCCACGTGGGCGCCGGTGGCGCCGTGGCTGACGGCCGTCGCAAAGCCCGCAGCCGCACGGGCTGTGGGGCCACGCGAGCGGCTGCCAAAGAGCTTTCCAACGAGGCACGGCTTTCCCTCCTAGCTCTTCGGGCGTGGGAGCTGTGGCCAGAGCCGCGGCCCTACCGGAAAATGCTTCGCAGGCTGGCGCGGCGGAGCCACGTGGGCGCCGGTGGCGCCGAGGCTGACGGCCGCCGCAAAGCCCGCAGCCCCAAGGGCTGTGGGGCCACGCGAGCGGCTGCCAAAGAGCTTTCCAACGAGGTACGCCTTTCCCCCCTGGCTCTTCGAGAGTGGGAGCTGTGGCCAGAGCCGCGGCCCTACCGGAAAATGCTTCGCAGGCTGGCGCGGTGGTTTCACGTGGGCGCCCGTGGCGCCGAGGCTGACGGCCGCCGCAAAGCCCGCAGCCCCACGGGCTGTGGGGCCACGCGAGCGGCTGCCAAAGAGCTTTCCAACGAGGCACGGCTTTCCCTCCTGGCTCTTCGAGAGTGGGAGCTGTGGCCAGAGCCGCGGCCCTACCGGAAAATGCTTCGAAGGATGGCGCGGCGGCGCGATGTGGGCGCCGGTGGCGCTGAGGCTGACGGCCGCCGCAAAGCCCGCAGCCCCACGGGCTGTGGGGCCACGCGAGCGGCTGCCAAAGAGCTTTCCAACGAGGCACGGCTTTCCCTCCTGGCTCTTCGGGCGTGGGAGCTGTGGCCAGAGCCGCGGCCCTACCGGAAAATGCTTCGCAGGCTGGCGCGGCGGCGCCATTTGAGCGCCGGTGGCGCCGAGGCTGACGACCGCCGCAAAGCCCGCAGCCCCAAGGGCTGTGGGGCCACGCGAGCGGCTGCCAAAGAGCTTTCCAACGAGGCACGGCTTTCCCTCCTGGCTCTTCGGGCGTGGGAGCTGTGGCCAGAGCCGCGGCCCTACCGGAAAATGCTTTGCAGGCTGGTGCGGCGGCGCAATTTGGGCGCCGGTGGCGCCGAGGCTGACGACCGCCGCAAAGCCCGCAGCCCCACGGGCTGTGGGGCCACGCGAGCGGCTGCCAAAGAGCTTTCCAAGGAGGCACGGCTTTCCCTCCTGGCTCTTCGGGCGTGGGAGCTGTGGCCAGAGCCGCGGCCCTACCGGAAAATGCTTCGCAGGCTGGCGCGGCGGTGCCACGTGGGTGCCGGTGGCCCCGAGGCTGACGGCCGCCGCAAAGCCCGCAGCCGCAGGGGCTGTGGGGCCACGCGAGCGGCTGCCAAAGAGCTTTCCAACGAGGCACGGCTTTCCCTCCTGGCTCTTCGGGCGTGGGAGCTGTGGCCAGAGCCGCGGCCCTACCGGAAAATGCTTCGCAGGCTGGCGCGGCGGCGCCATTTGGGCGCCGGTGGCGCCGAGGCTGACGGCTGCCGCAAAGCCCGCAGCCCCACGGGCTGTGGGGCCACGCGAGCGGCTGCCAAAGAGCTTTCCAACGAGGCACGGCTTTCCCTCCTGGCTCTTCGGGCGTGGGAGCTGTGGCCATACCGCGGCCCTACCGGAAAATGCTTCGCAGTCTGGCGCGGCGGCGCCACGTGGGCGCCGTTGGCGCCGAGCTTGACGGCCGCGGCAAAGCCCGCAGCCGCACGGGCTGTGGGGCCACGCGAGCGGCTGCCAAAGAGCTTTCCAACGAGGCATGGCTTTCCCTCCTGGCTCTTTGGGCGTGGGAGCTGTGGCCAGAGCCGCGGCCCAACCGGAAAATGCTTTGCAGGCTGGTGCGGCGGCGCTATTTTGGCGCCGGTGGCACCGAGGCTGACGACTGCTGCAAAGCCCGCAGCCCCACGGGCTGTGGGGCCACGCGAGCGGCTGCCAAATAGCTTTCCAATGAGGCACGGCTTTCCCTCCTGGCTCTTCGGGCGTAGGAGCTGTGGCCACAGCCGCGGTTCTACCTGAAAATGCTTCGCAGGCTGGCGCCGCGGCGCCAAGTGGGCGCCGGTGCGCCGAGGATGACGGCCCCCACAAAGCCCGCAGCCGCACGGGCTGTGGGGCCACGCGAGCGGCTGCCAAAGAGCTTTCCAACGAGGCACGGCTTTCCCTCCTGGCTCTTTGGGCGTGGGAGCTGTGGCCAGAGCCGCGGCTCTACCTGAAAATGCTTCGTAGGCTGGCGCCGCGGCGCCAAGTGGGCGCCGGTGGCGCCGAGGATGACGGCCGCCGCAAAGCCCGCAGCCCCACGGGCTGTGGGGCCACGCGAGCGGCTGCCAAAGAGCTTTCCAACGAGGCACGGCTTTCCCTCCTGGCTCTTCGGGCGTGGGAGCTGTGGCCAGAGCCGCGGCCCTACCGGAAAATGCTTTGCAGGCTGGTGCGGCGGCGCAATTTGGGCGCCGGTGGCGCCGATGCTGACGACCGCCGCAAAGCCCGCAGCCCCACGGGCTGTGGGGCCACGCGAGCGGCTGCCAAAGAGCTTTCCAAGGAGGCACGGCTTTCCCTCCTGGCTCTTCGGGCGTGGGAGCTGTGGCCAGAGCCGCGGCCCTACCGGAAAATGCTTCGCAGGCTGGCGCGGCGGTGCCACGTGGGTGCCGGTGGCCCCGAGGCTGACGGCCGCCGCAAAGCCCGCAGCCGCAGGGGCTGTGGGGCCACGCGAGCGGCTGCCAAAGAGCTTTCCAACGAGGCACGGCTTTCCCTCCTGGCTCTTCGGGCGTGGGAGCTGTTGCCAGAGCCGCGGCCCTACCGGAAAATGCTTCGCAGGCTGGCGCGGCGGCGCCATTTGGGCGCCGGTGGCGCCGAGGCTGACGGCCGCCGCAAAGCCCGCAGCCCCACGGGCTGTGGGGCCACGCGAGCGGCTGCCAAAGAGCTTTCCAACGAGGCACGGCTTTCCCTCCTGGCTCTTCGGGCGTGGGAGCTGTGGCCATACCGCGGCCCTACCGGAAAATGCTTCGCAGTCTGGCGCGGCGGCGCCACGTGGGCGCTGTTGGCGCCGAGGTTGACGGCCGCCGCAAAGCCCGCAGCCGCACGGGCTGTGGGGCCACGCGAGCGGCTGCCAAAGAGCTTTCCAACGAGGCATGGCTTTCCCTCCTGGCTCTTTGGGCGTGGGAGCTGTGGCCAGAGCCGCGGCCCTACCGGAAAATGCTTTGCAGGCTGGTGCGGCGGCGCTATTTTGGCGCCGGTGGCGCCGAGGCTGACCACTGCTGCAAAGCCCGCAGCCGCACGGGCTGTGGGGCCACGCGAGCGGCTGCCAAAGAGGTTTCCAAGGAGGCACGGCTTTCCCTCCTGGCTCTTCGGGCGTGGGAACTGTGGCCAGAGACGCGGCCCTACCTGAAAATGCTTCGCAGGCTGTCGCGGCGGCGCCACGTGGGTGCCGGTGGCGCCGAGGCTGACGGCCGCCGCAAAGCCCGCAGCCCCACGGGCTGTGGGGCCACGCGAGTGGCTGCCAAATAGCTTTCCAATGAGGCACGGCTTTCCCTCCTGGCTCTTCGGGCGTAGGAGCTGTGGCCACAGCCGCGGCTCTACCTGAAAATGCTTCGCAGGCTGGCGCCGCGGCGCCAAGTGGGCGCCGGTGCGCCGAGGATGACGGCCGCCGCAAAGCCCGATTCCCCACGGGCTGTGGGGCCACGCGAGCGGCTGCCAAAGAGCTTTCCAACGAGGCACGGCTTTCCCTCCTGGCTCTTCGGGTGCGGGAGCTGTGGCCAGAGCCGCGGCCCTACCGGAAAATGCTTCGCAGGCTGGCGCGGTGGCGCAACGTGGGCGCCGGTGGCGCCGAGGCTGACGGCCGCCGCAAAGCCCGCAGCCCCACGGGCTGTGGGGCCACGCGAGCGGCTGCCAAAGAGCTTTCCAACGAGGCACGGCTTTCCCTCCTGGCTCTTCGGGCGTGGGAGCTGTGGCCAGAGCCGCGGCCCTACCGGAAAATGCTTCGCAGGTTGGGGCGGCGGCGCCACGTGGGCGCCGGTGGCGCCGAGGCTGACGGCCGCCGCAAAGCCCGCAGCCGCACGGGCTGTGGGGCCACGCGAGCGGCTGCCAAAGAGCTTTCCAACGAGGTACGGCTTTCCCTCCTGGCTCTTCGGGCGTGGGAGCTGTGGCCAGAGACGCGGCCCTACCGGAAAATGCTTTGCAGACTGGCGCGGCGGCGCCACGTGGGCGCCGGTGGCGCCGAGGCTGACGGCCGCCGCAAAGCCCGCAGCCGCAAGGGCGGTGGGGCCACGCAAGCGGCTGCCAAAGAGCTTTCCAACGAGGTACGCCTTTCCCCCCTGGCTCTTCGAGAGTGGGAGCTGTGGCCAGAGCCGCGGCCCTACCGGAAAATGCTTCGCAGGGGGGCGCGGTGGTGTCACGGGGGCGCCGGTGGCGCCGAGGCTGACGGCCGCCGCAAAGCCCGCAGCCCCACGGGCTGTGGGGCCACGCGAGCGGCTGCCAAAGAGCTTTCCAACAGGCACGGCTTTCCCTCCTGGCTCTTCGGGCGTGGGAGCTGTGGCCAGAGCCGCGGCCCTACCGGAAAATGCTTCGCAGGCTGGCGCGGCGGCGCCACGTGAGCGCCGGTGGCGCCGAGGCTGACGGCCGCCGCAAAGCCCGCAGCCCCACGGGCTGTGGGGCCACGCGCGCAGCTGCCAAAGAGCTTTCCAACGAGGCACGGCTTTCCCTCCTGGCTCTTCGGGCGTGGGAGCTGTGGCCAGAGCCGCGGCCCTACCGGAAAATGCTTTGCAGGTTGGGGCGGCGGCGCCACGTGGGCGCCGGTGGCGCCGTGGCTGACGGCCGTCGCAAAGCCCGCAGCCGCACGGGCTGTGGGGCCACGCGAGCGGCTGCCAAAGAGCTTTCCAACGAGGCACGGCTTTCCCTCCTAGCTCTTCGGGCGTGGGAGCTGTGGCCAGAGCCGCGGCCCTACCGGAAAATGCTTCGCAGGCTGGCGCGGCGGAGCCACGTGGGCGCCGGTGGCGCCGAGGCTGACGGCCGCCGCAAAGCCCGCAGCCCCACGGGCTGTGGGGCCACGCGAGCGGCTGCCAAAGAGCTTTCCAACGAGGTACGCCTTTCCCCCCTGGCTCTTCGAGAGTGGGAGCTGTGGCCAGAGCCGCGGCCCTACCGGAAAATGCTTCGCAGGCTGGCGCGGTGGTTTCACGTGGGCGCCCGTGGCGCCGAGGCTGACGGCCGCCGCAAAGCCCGCAGCCCCACGGGCTGTGGGGCCACGCGAGCGGCTGCCAAAGAGCTTTCCAACGAGGCACGGCTTTCCCTCCTGGCTCTTCGAGAGTGGGAGCTGTGGCCAGAGCCGCGGCCCTACCAGAAAATGCTTCGAAGGATGGCGCGGCGGCGCGATGTGGGCGCCGGTGGCGCTGAGGCTGACGGCCGCCGCAAAGCCCGCAGCCCCACGGGCTGTGGGGCCACGCGAGCGGCTGCCAAAGAGCTTTCCAACGAGGCACGGCTTTCCCTCCTGGCTCTTCGGGCGTGGGAGCTGTGGCCAGAGCCGCGGCCCTACCGGAAAATGCTTCGCAGGCTGGCGCGGCGGCGCCATTTGGGCGCCGGTGGCGCCGAGGCTGACGACCGCCGCAAAGCCCGCAGCCCCAAGGGCTGTGGGGCCACGCGAGCGGCTGCCAAAGAGCTTTCCAACGAGGCACGGCTTTCCCTCCTGGCTCTTCGGGCGTGGGAGCTGTGGCCAGAGCCGCGGCCCTACCGGAAAATGCTTTGCAGGCTGGTGCGGCGGCGCAATTTGGGCGCCGGTGGCGCCGAGGCTGACGACCGCCGCAAAGCCCGCAGCCCCACGGGCTGTGGGGCCACGCGAGCGGCTGCCAAAGAGCTTTCCAAGGAGGCACGGCTTTCCCTCCTGGCTCTTCGGGCGTGGGAGCTGTGGCCAGAGCCGCGGCCCTACCGGAAAATGCTTCGCAGGCTGGCGCGGCGGTGCCACGTGGGTGCCGGTGGCCCCGAGGCTGACGGCCGCCGCAAAGCCCGCAGCCGCAGGGGCTGTGGGGCCACGCGAGCGGCTGCCAAAGAGCTTTCCAACGAGGCACGGCTTTCCCTCCTGGCTCTTCGGGCGTGGGAGCTGTGGCCAGAGCCGCGGCCCTACCGGAAAATGCTTCGCAGGCTGGCGCGGCGGCGCCATTTGGGCGCCGGTGGCGCCGAGGCTGACGGCCGCCGCAAAGCCCGCAGCCCCACGGGCTGTGGGGCCACGCGAGCGGCTGCCAAAGAGCTTTCCAACGAGGCACGGCTTTCCCTCCTGGCTCTTCGGGCGTGGGAGCTGTGGCCATACCGCGGCCCTACCGGAAAATGCTTCGCAGTCTGGCGCGGCGGCGCCACGTGGGCGCCGTTGGCGCCGAGCTTGACGGCCGCGGCAAAGCCCGCAGCCGCACGGGCTGTGGGGCCACGCGAGCGGCTGCCAAAGAGCTTTCCAACGAGGCATGGCTTTCCCTCCTGGCTCTTCGGGCGTGGGAGCTGTGGCCAGAGCCGCGGCCCAACCGGAAAATGCTTTGCAGGCTGGTGCGGCGGCGCTATTTTGGCGCCGGTGGCACCGAGGCTGACGACTGCTGCAAAGCCCGCAGCCCCACGGGCTGTGGGGCCACGCGAGCGGCTGCCAAATAGCTTTCCAATGAGGCACGGCTTTCCCTCCTGGCTCTTCGGGCGTAGGAGCTGTGGCCACAGCCGCGGCTCTACCTGAAAATGCTTCGCAGGCTGGCGCCGCGGCGCCAAGTGGGCGCCGGTGCGCCGAGGATGACGGCCCCCACAAAGCCCGCAGCCGCACGGGCTGTGGGGCCACGCGAGCGGCTGCCAAAGAGCTTTCCAACGAGGCACGGCTTTCCCTCCTGGCTCTTTGGGCGTGGGAGCTGTGGCCAGAGCCGCGGCTCTACCTGAAAATGCTTCGTAGGCTGGCGCCGCGGCGCCAAGTGGGCGCCGGTGGCGCCGAGGATGACGGCCGCCGCAAAGCCCGCAGCCCCACGGGCTGTGGGGCCACGCGAGCGGCTGCCAAAGAGCTTTCCAACGAGGCACGGCTTTCCCTCCTGGCTCTTCGGGCGTGGGAGCTGTGGCCAGAGCCGCGGCCCTACCGGAAAATGCTTTGCAGGCTGGTGCGGCGGCGCAATTTGGGCGCCGGTGGCGCCGATGCTGACGACCGCCGCAAAGCCCGCAGCCCCACGGGCTGTGGGGCCACGCGAGCGGCTGCCAAAGAGCTTTCCAAGGAGGCACGGCTTTCCCTCCTGGCTCTTCGGGCGTGGGAGCTGTGGCCAGAGCCGCGGCCCTACCGGAAAATGCTTTGCAGGCTGGCGCGGCGGTGCCACGTGGGTGCCGGTGGCCCCGAGGCTGACGGCCGCCGCAAAGCCCGCAGCCGCAGGGGCTGTGGGGCCACGCGAGCGGCTGCCAAAGAGCTTTCCAACGAGGCACGGCTTTCCCTCCTGGCTCTTCGGGCGTGGGAGCTGTTGCCAGAGCCGCGGCCCTACCGGAAAATGCTTCGCAGGCTGGCGCGGCGGCGCCATTTGGGCGCCGGTGGCGCCGAGGCTGACGGCCGCCGCAAAGCCCGCAGCCCCACGGCCTGTGGGGCCACGCGAGCGGCTGCCAAAGAGCTTTCCAACGAGGCACGGCTTTCCCTCCTGGCTCTTCGGGCGTGGGAGCTGTGGCCATACCGCGGCCCTACCGGAAAATGCTTCGCAGTCTGGCGCGGCGGCGCCACGTGGGCGCTGTTGGCGCCGAGGTTGACGGCCGCCGCAAAGCCCGCAGCCGCACGGGCTGTGGGGCCACGCGAGCGGCTGCCAAAGAGCTTTCCAACGAGGCATGGCTTTCCCTCCTGGCTCTTCGGGCGTGGGAGCTGTGGCCAGAGACGCGGCCCTACCGGAAAATGCTTTGCAGGCTGGCGCGGCGGCGCCACGTGGGCGCCGGTGGCGCCGAGGCTGACGGCCGCCGCAAAGCCCGCAGCCGCAAGGGCGGTGGGGCCACGCGAGCGGCTGCCAAAGAGCTTTCCAACGAGGTACGCCTTTCCCCCCTGGCTCTTCGAGAGTGGGAGCTGTGGCCAGAGCCGCGGCCCTACCGGAAAATGCTTCGCAGTGGGGCGCGGTGGTGTCACGTGGGCGCCGGTGGCGCCGAGGCTGACGGCCGCCGCAAAGCCCGCAGCCCCACGGGCTGTGGGGCCACGCGAGCGGCTGCCAAAGAGCTTTCCAACGAGGCACGGCTTTCCCTCCTGGCTCTTCGGGCGTGGGAGCTGTGGCCAGAGCCGCGGCCCTACCGGAAAATGCTTCGCAGGCTGGCGCGGCGGCGCCACGTGAGCGCCGGTGGCGCCGAGGCTGACGGCCGCCGCAAAGCCCGCAGCCCCACGGGCTGTGGGGCCACGCGCGCAGCTGCCAAAGAGCTTTCCAACGAGGCACGGCTTTCCCTCCTGGCTCTTCGGGCGTGGGAGCTGTGGCCAGAGCCGCGGCCCTACCGGAAAATGCTTCGCAGGCTGGTGTGGCGGCGCAACGTGGGCGCCGGTGGCGCCAAGGCTGACGGCTGCTGCAAAGCCCGCAGCCCCACGGGCTGTGGGGCCACGCGAGCGGCTGCCAAAGAGCTTTCCAACGAGGCACGGCTTTCCCTCCTGGCTCTTCGTGTGTCGGAGCTGTGGCCAGAGCCGCGGCCCTACCCGAAAATGCTTCGCAGGCTGGCGCGGCGGCGCGATGTGGGCGCCGGAGGCGGCAAGGCTGACGGCCGCCGCAAAGCCCGCAGCCCCACGGGCTGTGGGGCCACGCGAGCGGCTGCCAAAGAGCTTTCCAAGGAGGCACGGCTTTCCCTCCTGGCTCTTCGGGCGTGGGAGCTGTGGCCAGAGCCGCGGACCTACCCGAAAATGCTTCGCAGGATGGCGCGGCGGCGCGATGTGGGTGCCGGTGGCGCTGAGGCTGACGGCCGCCGCAAAGCCCGCAGCCGCAAGGGCTGTGGGGCCACGCGAGCGGCTGCCAAAGAGCTTTCCAACGAGGCACGGCTTTCCCTCCTGGCTCTTCGGGCGTGGGAGCTGTGGCCAGAGCCGCGGCCCTACCGGAAAATGCTTCGCAAGCTGGCGCGGCGGCGCGATGTGGGCGCCGGTGGCGCCGAGGCTGACGGCCTCCGCAAAGCCCGCAGCCGCAGGGGCTGTGGGGCCACGCGAGCGGCTGCCAAAGAGCTTTCCAACGAGGCACGGCTTTCCCTCCTGGCTCTTCGGGCGTGGGAACTGTGGCCAGAGCCGCGGCCCTACCGGAAAATGCTTCGCAGGTTGGGGCGGCGGCGCAACGTGGGCGCCGGTGGCGCCGAGGCTGACGGCCGTCGCAAAGCCCGCAGCCGCACGGGCTGTGGGGCCACGCGAGCGGCTGCCAAAGAGCTTTCCAACGAGGCACGGCTTTCCCTCCTAGCTCTTCGGGCGTGGGAGCTGTGGCCAGAGCCGCGGCCCTACCGGAAAATGCTTCGCAGGCTGGCGCGGCGGAGCCACGTGGGCGCCGGTGGCGCCGAGGCTGACGGCCGCCGCAAAGCCCGCAGCCCCAAGGGCTGTGGGGCCACGCGAGCGGCTGCCAAAGAGCTTTCCAACGAGGTACGCCTTTCCCCCCTGGCTCTTCGAGAGTGGGAGCTGTGGCCAGAGCCGCGGCCCTACCGGAAAATGCTTCGCAGGCTGGCGCGGTGGTTTCAGGTGGGCGCCGGTGGCGCCGATGCTGATGGCTGCCGCAAAGCCCGCAGCCCCATGGGCTGTGGAGCCACGCGAGCGGCTGCCAAAGAGCTTTCCAACGAGGCACTTCTTTCCCTCCTGGCTCTTCGAGAGTGGGAGCTGTGGCCAGAGCCGCGGCCCTACCGGAAAATGCTTCGAAGGATGGCGCGGCGGCGCGATGTGGGCGCCGGTGGCGCGGAGGCTGACGGCCGCCGCAAAGCCCGCAGCCGCACGGGCTGTGGGGCCACGCGAGCGGCTGCCAAAGAGCTTTCCAACGAGGCACGGCTTTCCCTCCTGGCTCTTCGGGCGTGGGAGCTGTGGCCAGAGCCGCGGCCCTACCGGAAAATGCTTTGCAGGCTGGCGCGGCGGCGCCACGTGGGCGCCGGTGGCGTTGAGGCTGACGGCCGCCGCAAAGCCCGCAGCCGCAGGGGCTGTGGGGCCACGCGAGCAGCTGCCAAAGAGCTTTCCAACGAGGCACGGCTTTCCCTCCTGGCTCTTCGGGTGTGGGAGCTGTGGCCAGAGCCGCGGCCCTACCGGAAAATGCTTCGCAGGATGGCGCGGCGGGGCAACGTGTGCGCCGGTGGCGCCGAGGCTGACGGCCGCCGCAAAGCCCGCAGCCCCACGGGCTGTGGGGCCACGCGAGCGGCTGCCAAAGAGCTTTCCAACGAGGCACGGCTTTCCCTCCTGGCTCTTTGGGCGTGGGAGCTGTGGCCAGAGCCGCGGCCCTACCGGAAAATGCTTCGCAGGCTGGCGCGGCGGTGCGATGTGGGCGCCGGTGGCGCCGAGGCTGACGGCCGCCGCAAAGCCCGCAGCCGCAGGGGCTGTGGGGCCACGCGAGCAGCTGCCAAAGAGCTTTCCAACGAGGCACGGATTTCCCTCCTGGCTCTTCGGGCGTGGGAGCTGTGGCCAGAGCCGCGGCCCTACCGGAAAATGCTTTGCAGGCTGGCGCGGCGGCGCCACGTGGGCTCCGGTGGCGCCGAGGCTGACGGCCGCCGCAAAGCCCGCAGCCGCAAGGGCTGTGGGGCCACGCGAGCGGCTGCCAAAGAGCTTTCCAACGAGGCACGGCTTTCCCTCCTGGCTCTTCGAGAGTGGGAGCTGTGGCCAGAGCCGCGGCCCTACCGGAAAATGCTTCGCAGGGTGGCGCGGTGGTGTCACGTGGGCGCCGGTGGCACCGAGGCTGACGGCCGCCGCAAAGCCCGCAGCCGCACGGGCTGTGGGGCCACGCGAGCGGCTTCCAAAGAGCTTTCCAACGAGGCACGGCTTTCCCTCCTGGCTCTTCGAGAGTGGGAGCTGTGGCCAGAGCCGCGGCCCTACCGGAAAATGCTTCGCAGGCTGGCGCGGCGGCGCCAGGTGGGCGCCGGTGGCGCCGAGGCTGACGGCTGCCGCAAAGCCTGCAGCCCCACGGGCTGTGGGGCCACGCGAGCGGCTTCCAAAGAGCTTTCCAACGAGGCACGGCTTTCCCTCCTGGCTCTTCGGGCGTGGGAGTTGTCGCCATAGCCGCATCCCTACAGGAAAATGCTTCGCAGGCTGGCGCGGCAGCGCCACGTGGGCGTCGGTGGCGCCAAGGCTGACGGCCGCCGCAAAGCCCGCAGCCGCACGGGCTGTGGGGCCACGCGAGCGGCTGCCAAAGAGCTTTCCAACGAGGCACGGCTTTCCCTCCTGGCTCTTCGGGCGTGGGAGCTGTGGCCAGAGCCGCGGCCCTACCGGAAAATGCTTCGCAGGCTGGCGCCGCGGCGCCACGTAGGCACCGGTGACGCCGAGGCTGACGGCCGCCGCAAAGCCCGCAGCCCCACGGGCTATGGGGCCACGCGAGCGGCTGCCAAAGACCTTTCCAACGAGGCACGGCTTTCCGTCCTGGCTCTTTGGGCGTGGGAGCTGTGGCCAGAGCCGCGGCCCTACCAGAAAATGCTTCGCAGGCTGGCACGGCGGTGCCACGTGGGCGCCGGTGGCGTTGAGGCTGACGGCCGCCGCAAAGCCCGCAGCCCCACGGGCTGTGGGGCCACGCGAGCGGCTGCCAAAGAGCTTTCCAACGAGGCACGGCTTTCCCTCCTGGCTCTTCGGGCGTGGGAGTTGTGGCCAGAGCCGCGGCCCTACCGGAAAATGCTTCGCAGGCTGGCGCGGCAGCGCCACGTGGGCGCCGGTGGCGCCAAGGCTGACGGCCGCCGCAAAGCCCGCAGCCGCACGGGCTGTGGGGCCACGCGAGCGGCTGCCAAAGAGCTTTCCAACGAGGCACGGCTTTCCCTCCTGGCTCTTCGGGCGTGGGAGCTGTGGCCAGAGCCGCGGCCCTACCGGAAAATGCTTCGCAGGCTGGCGCCGCGGCGCCACGTAGGCACCGGTGACGCCGAGGCTGACGGCCGCCGCAAAGCCCGCAGCCCCACGGGCTGTTGGGCCACGCGAGCGGCTGCCAAAGACCTTTCCAACGAGGCACGGCTTTCCGTCCTGGCTCTTAGGGCGTGGGAGCTGTGGCCAGAGCCGCGGCCCTACCGGAAAATGCTTCGCAGGCTGGCACGGCGGTGCCACGTGGGCGCCGGTGGCGTTGAGGCTGACGGCCGCCGCAAAGCCCGCAGCCGCACGGGCTGTGGGGCCACGCGAGCGGCTGCCAAAGAGCTTTCCAACGAGGCACGGCTTTCCCTCCTGGCTCTTCGGGCGTGGGAGCTGTGGCCAGAGCCGTGGCCCTACCGGAAAATGCTTCGCAGACTGGCGCGGCAGCGCGATGTGGGCGCCGGTGGCGCCGAGGCTGACGGCCGTCGCAAAGCCCGCAGCCCCACGGGCTGTGGGGCCACGCGCGCGGCTGCCAAAGAGCTTTCCAACGAGGCACGGCTTTCCCTCCTGGCTCTTCGGGTGTGGGAGCTGTGGCCAGAGCCGCGGCCCTACCGGAAAATGCTTCGCAGGCTGGTGTGGCCGCGCAACGTGGGCGCCGGTGGCGCCGAGGCTGACGGCTGCCGCAAAGCCCGCAGCCCCACGGGCTGTGGGGCCACGCGAGCGGCTGCCAAAGAGGTTTCCAACGAGGCACGGCTTTCCCTCCTGGCTCTTTGGGCGTGGGAGCTGTGGCCAGAGCCGCGGCCCTACCGGAAAAGGCTTCGCAGGCTGGCGCGGCGGCGCGATGTGGGCGCCGGTGGCGGCAAGGCTGACGGCCGCCGCAAAGCCCGCAGCCCCACGGGCTGTGGGGCCACGCGAGCGGCTTCCAAAGAGCTTTCCAACGAGGCACGGCTTTCCCTCCTGGCTCTTCGGGCGTGGGAGCTGTGGCCAGAGCCGCGGCCCTACCCGAAAATGCTTCGCAGGCTGGCGCAGCGGCGCCACGTGGGCGCCGGTGGCGCCGAGGCTGACGGCCGCCGCAAAGCCCGCAGCCCCAGGGGCTGTGGGGCCACGCGAGCGGCTGCCAAGGAGCTTTCCAACGAGGCACGGCTTTCCCTCTGGCTCTTCGGGTGTGGGAGCTGTGGCCAGAGCCGCGGCCCTACCGGAAAATGCTTCGCAGGCTGGCGCGGCGGCGCAACGTGGGCGCCGGTGGCGCCGAGGCTGACGGCCGCCGCAAAGCCCGCAGCCCCACGGGCTGTGGGGCCACGCGAGCGGCTGCCAAAGAGCTTTCCAACGAGGCACGGCTTTCCCTCCTGGCTCTTCGGGTGTGGGAGCTGTGGCCAGAGCCGCGGCCCTACCGGAAAATGCTTTGCAGCCTGGCGCGGCGGCGCAACGTGGGCGCCGGTGGCGCCGAGGCTGACGGCCGCCGCAAAGCCCGCAGCCCCACGGGCTGTGGGGCCACGCGAGCGGCTGCCAAAGAGCTTTCCAACGAGGCACGGCTTTCCCTCCTAGCTCTTCGGGCGTGGGAGCTGTGGCCAGAGCCGCGGCCCTACCGGAAAATGCTTCGCAGGCTGGCGCGGCGGAGCCACGTGGGCGCCGGTGGCGCCGAGGCTGACGGCCGCCGCAAAGCCCGCAGCCCCAAGGGCTGTGGGGCCACGCGAGCGGCTGCCAAAGAGCTTTCCAACGAGGTACGCCTTTCCCCCCTGGCTCTTCGAGAGTGGGAGCTGTGGCCAGAGCCGCGGCCCTACCGGAAAATGCTTCGCAGGCTGGCGCGGTGGTTTCAGGTAGGCGCCGGTGGCGCCGATGCTGACGGCTGCCGCAAAGCCCGCAGCCCCATGGGCTGTGGAGCCACGCGAGCGGCTGCCAAAGAGCTTTCCAACGAGGCACGGCTTTCCCTCCTGGCTCTTCCTGTGTGGGAGCTGTGGCCAGAGCCGCGGCCCTACCTGAAAATGCTTCGCAGGCTGGTGTGGCGGCGCAACGTGGGCGCCGGTGGCGCCGAGGCTGACGGCCGCCGCAAAGCCCGCAGCCCCACGGGCTGTGGGGCCACGCGAGCGGCTGCCAAAGAGCTTTCCAACGAGGCACGGCTTTCCCTCCTGGCTCTTCGGGTGTGGGAGCTGTGGCCAGAGCCGCGGCCCTACCGGAAAATGCTTTGCAGCCTGGCGCGGCGGCGCAACGTGGGCGCCCGTGGCGCCGAGGCTGACGGCCGCCGCAAAGCCCGCAGCCCCACGGGCTGTGGGGCCACGCGAGCGGCTGCCAAAGAGCTTTCCAACGAGGCACGGCTTTCCCTCCTGGCTCTTCGAGAGTGGGAGCTGTGGCCAGAGCCGCGGCCCTACCGGAAAATGCTTCGAAGGATGGCGCGGCGGCGCGATGTGGGCGCCGGTGGCGCGGAGGCTGACGGCCGCCGCAAAGCCCGCAGCCGCACGGGCTGTGGGGCCACGCGAGCGGCTGCCAAAGAGCTTTCCAACGAGGCACGGCTTTCCCTCCTGGCTCTTCGGGCGTGGGAGCTGTGGCCAGAGCCGCGGCCCTACCGGAAAATGCTTTGCAGGCTGGCGCGGCGGCGCCACGTGGGCGCCGGTGGCGTTGAGGCTGACGGCCGCCGCAAAGCCCGCAGCCGCAGGGGCTGTGGGGCCACGCGAGCAGCTGCCAAAGAGCTTTCCAACGAGGCACGGCTTTCCCTCCTGGCTCTTCGGGTGTGGGAGCTGTGGCCAGAGCCGCGGCCCTACCGGAAAATGCTTCGCAGGATGGCGCGGCGGGGCAACGTGTGCGCCGGTGGCGCCGAGGCTGACGGCCGCCGCAAAGCCCGCAGCCCCACGGGCTGTGGGGCCACGCGAGCGGCTGCCAAAGAGCTTTCCAACGAGGCACGGCTTTCCCTCCTGGCTCTTTGGGCGTGGGAGCTGTGGCCAGAGCCGCGGCCCTACCGGAAAATGCTTCGCAGGCTGGCGCGGCGGTGCGATGTGGGCGCCGGTGGCGCCGAGGCTGACGGCCGCCGCAAAGCCCGCAGCCGCAGGGGCTGTGGGGCCACGCGAGCAGCTGCCAAAGAGCTTTCCAACGAGGCACGGATTTCCCTCCTGGCTCTTCGGGCGTGGGAGCTGTGGCCAGAGCCGCGGCCCTACCGGAAAATGCTTTGCAGGCTGGCGCGGCGGCGCCACGTGGGCTCCGGTGGCGCCGAGGCTGACGGCCGCCGCAAAGCCCGCAGCCGCAAGGGCTGTGGGGCCACGCGAGCGGCTGCCAAAGAGCTTTCCAACGAGGCACGGCTTTCCCTCCTGGCTCTTCGAGAGTGGGAGCTGTGGCCAGAGCCGCGGCCCTACCGGAAAATGCTTCGCAGGGTGGCGCGGTGGTGTCACGTGGGCGCCGGTGGCACCGAGGCTGACGGCCGCCGCAAAGCCCGCAGCCGCACGGGCTGTGGGGCCACGCGAGCGGCTTCCAAAGAGCTTTCCAACGAGGCACGGCTTTCCCTCCTGGCTCTTCGAGAGTGGGAGCTGTGGCCAGAGCCGCGGCCCTACCGGAAAATGCTTCGCAGGCTGGCGCGGCGGCGCCAGGTGGGCGCCGGTGGCGCCGAGGCTGACGGCTGCCGCAAAGCCTGCAGCCCCACGGGCTGTGGGGCCACGCGAGCGGCTTCCAAAGAGCTTTCCAACGAGGCACGGCTTTCCCTCCTGGCTCTTCGGGCGTGGGAGTTGTCGCCATAGCCGCATCCCTACAGGAAAATGCTTCGCAGGCTGGCGCGGCAGCGCCACGTGGGCGTCGGTGGCGCCAAGGCTGACGGCCGCCGCAAAGCCCGCAGCCGCACGGGCTGTGGGGCCACGCGAGCGGCTGCCAAAGAGCTTTCCAACGAGGCACGGCTTTCCCTCCTGGCTCTTCGGGCGTGGGAGCTGTGGCCAGAGCCGCGGCCCTACCGGAAAATGCTTCGCAGGCTGGCGCCGCGGCGCCACGTAGGCACCGGTGACGCCGAGGCTGACGGCCGCCGCAAAGCCCGCAGCCTCACGGGCTATGGGGCCACGCGAGCGGCTGCCAAAGACCTTTCCAACGAGGCACGGCTTTCCGTCCTGGCTCTTTGGGCGTGGGAGCTGTGGCCAGAGCCGCGGCCCTACCAGAAAATGCTTCGCAGGCTGGCACGGCGGTGCCACGTGGGCGCCGGTGGCGTTGAGGCTGACGGCCGCCGCAAAGCCCGCAGCCGCACGGGCTGTGGGGCCACGCGAGCGGCTGCCAAAGAGCTTTCCAACGAGGCACGGCTTTCCCTCCTGGCTCTTCGGGCGTGGGAGCTGTGGCCAGAGCCGCGGCCCTACCGGAAAATGCTTCGCAGGCTGGCGCCGCGGCGCCACGTAGGCACCGGTGACGCCGAGGCTGACGGCCGCCGCAAAGCCCGCAGCCCCACGGGCTGTTGGGCCACGCGAGCGGCTGCCAAAGACCTTTCCAACGAGGCACGGCTTTCCGTCCTGGCTCTTAGGGCGTGGGAGCTGTGGCCAGAGCCGCGGCCCTACCGGAAAATGCTTCGCAGGCTGGCACGGCGGTGCCACGTGGGCGCCGGTGGCGTTGAGGCTGACGGCCGCCGCAAAGCCCGCAGCCGCACGGGCTGTGGGGCCACGCGAGCGGCTGCCAAAGAGCTTTCCAACGAGGCACGGCTTTCCCTCCTGGCTCTTCGGGCGTGGGAGCTGTGGCCAGAGCCGTGGCCCTACCGGAAAATGCTTCGCAGACTGGCGCGGCAGCGCGATGTGGGCGCCGGTGGCGCCGAGGCTGACGGCCGTCGCAAAGCCCGCAGCCCCACGGGCTGTGGGGCCACGCGCGCGGCTGCCAAAGAGCTTTCCAACGAGGCACGGCTTTCCCTCCTGGCTCTTCGGGTGTGGGAGCTGTGGCCAGAGCCGCGGCCCTACCGGAAAATGCTTCGCAGGCTGGTGTGGCCGCGCAACGTGGGCGCCGGTGGCGCCGAGGCTGACGGCTGCCGCAAAGCCCGCAGCCCCACGGGCTGTGGGGCCACGCGAGCGGCTGCCAAAGAGGTTTCCAACGAGGCACGGCTTTCCCTCCTGGCTCTTTGGGCGTGGGAGCTGTGGCCAGAGCCGCGGCCCTACCGGAAAAGGCTTCGCAGGCTGGCGCGGCGGCGCGATGTGGGCGTCGGTGGCGGCAAGGCTGACGGCCGCCGCAAAGCCCGCAGCCCCACGGGCTGTGGGGCCACGCGAGCGGCTTCCAAAGAGCTTTCCAACGAGGCACGGCTTTCCCTCCTGGCTCTTCGGGCGTGGGAGCTGTGGCCAGAGCCGCGGCCCTACCCGAAAATGCTTCGCAGGCTGGCGCAGCGGCGCCACGTGGGCGCCGGTGGCGCCGAGGCTGACGGCCGCCGCAAAGCCCGCAGCCCCAGGGGCTGTGGGGCCACGCGAGCGGCTGCCAAGGAGCTTTCCAACGAGGCACGGCTTTCCCTCTGGCTCTTCGGGTGTGGGAGCTGTGGCCAGAGCCGCGGCCCTACCGGAAAATGCTTCGCAGGCTGGCGCGGCGGCGCAACGTGGGCGCCGGTGGCGCCGAGGCTGACGGCCGCCGCAAAGCCCGCAGCCCCACGGGCTGTGGGGCCACGCGAGCGGCTGCCAAAGAGCTTTCCAACGAGGCACGGCTTTCCCTCCTGGCTCTTCGGGTGTGGGAGCTGTGGCCAGAGCCGCGGCCCTACCGGAAAATGCTTTGCAGCCTGGCGCGGCGGCGCAACGTGGGCGCCGGTGGCGCCGAGGCTGACGGCCGCCGCAAAGCCCGCAGCCCCACGGGCTGTGGGGCCACGCGAGCGGCTGCCAAAGAGCTTTCCAACGAGGCACGGCTTTCCCTCCTAGCTCTTCGGGCGTGGGAGCTGTGGCCAGAGCCGCGGCCCTACCAGAAAATGCTTCGCAGGCTGGCGCGGCGGAGCCACGTGGGCGCCGGTGGCGCCGAGGCTGACGGCCGCCGCAAAGCCCGCAGCCCCAAGGGCTGTGGGGCCACGCGAGCGGCTGCCAAAGAGCTTTCCAACGAGGTACGCCTTTCCCCCCTGGCTCTTCGAGAGTGGGAGCTGTGGCCAGAGCCGCGGCCCTACCGGAAAATGCTTCGCAGGCTGGCGCGGTGGTTTCAGGTGGGCGCCGGTGGCGCCGATGCTGACGGCTGCCGCAAAGCCCGCAGCCCCATGGGCTGTGGAGCCACGCGAGCGGCTGCCAAAGAGCTTTCCAACGAGGCACGGCTTTCCCTCCTGGCTCTTCCTGTGTGGGAGCTGTGGCCAGAGCCGCGGCCCTACCTGAAAATGCTTCGCAGGCTGGTGTGGCGGCGCAACGTGGGCGCCGGTGGCGCCGAGGCTGACGGCCGCCGCAAAGCCCGCAGCCCCACGGGCTGTGGGGCCACGCGAGCGGCTGCCAAAGAGCTTTCCAACGAGGCACGGCTTTCCCTCCTGGCTCTTCGGGTGTGGGAGCTGTGGCCAGAGCCGCGGCCCTACCGGAAAATGCTTTGCAGCCTGGCGCGGCGGCGCAACGTGGGCGCCCGTGGCGCCGAGGCTGACGGCCGCCGCAAAGCCCGCAGCCCCACGGGCTGTGGGGCCACGCGAGCGGCTGCCAAAGAGCTTTCCAACGAGGCACGGCTTTCCCTCCTGGCTCTTCGAGAGTGGGAGCTGTGGCCAGAGCCGCGGCCCTACCGGAAAATGCTTCGAAGGATGGCGCGGCGGCGCGATGTGGGCGCCGGTGGCGCGGAGGCTGACGGCCGCCGCAAAGCCCGCAGCCGCACGGGCTGTGGGGCCACGCGAGCGGCTGCCAAAGAGCTTTCCAACGAGGCACGGCTTTCCCTCCTGGCTCTTCGGGCGTGGGAGCTGTGGCCAGAGCCGCGGCCCTACCGGAAAATGCTTTGCAGGCTGGCGCGGCGGCGCCACGTGGGCGCCGGTGGCGTTGAGGCTGACGGCCGCCGCAAAGCCCGCAGCCGCAGGGGCTGTGGGGCCACGCGAGCAGCTGCCAAAGAGCTTTCCAACGAGGCACGGCTTTCCCTCCTGGCTCTTCGGGTGTGGGAGCTGTGGCCAGAGCCGCGGCCCTACCGGAAAATGCTTCGCAGGATGGCGCGGCGGGGCAACGTGTGCGCCGGTGGCGCCGAGGCTGACGGCCGCCGCAAAGCCCGCAGCCCCACGGGCTGTGGGGCCACGCGAGCGGCTGCCAAAGAGCTTTCCAACGAGGCACGGCTTTCCCTCCTGGCTCTTTGGGCGTGGGAGCTGTGGCCAGAGCCGCGGCCCTACCGGAAAATGCTTCGCAGGCTGGCGCGGCGGTGCGATGTGGGCGCCGGTGGCGCCGAGGCTGACGGCCGCCGCAAAGCCCGCAGCCGCAGGGGCTGTGGGGCCACGCGAGCAGCTGCCAAAGAGCTTTCCAACGAGGCACGGATTTCCCTCCTGGCTCTTCGGGCGTGGGAGCTGTGGCCAGAGCCGCGGCCCTACCGGAAAATGCTTTGCAGGCTGGCGCGGCGGCGCCACGTGGGCTCCGGTGGCGCCGAGGCTGACGGCCGCCGCAAAGCCCGCAGCCGCAAGGGCTGTGGGGCCACGCGAGCGGCTGCCAAAGAGCTTTCCAACGAGGCACGGCTTTCCCTCCTGGCTCTTCGAGAGTGGGAGCTGTGGCCAGAGCCGCGGCCCTACCGGAAAATGCTTCGCAGGGTGGCGCGGTGGTGTCACGTGGGCGCCGGTGGCACCGAGGCTGACGGCCGCCGCAAAGCCCGCAGCCGCACGGGCTGTGGGGCCACGCGAGCGGCTTCCAAAGAGCTTTCCAACGAGGCACGGCTTTCCCTCCTGGCTCTTCGAGAGTGGGAGCTGTGGCCAGAGCCGCGGCCCTACCGGAAAATGCTTCGCAGGCTGGCGCGGCGGCGCCAGGTGGGCGCCGGTGGCGCCGAGGCTGACGGCTGCCGCAAAGCCTGCAGCCCCACGGGCTGTGGGGCCACGCGAGCGGCTTCCAAAGAGCTTTCCAACGAGGCACGGCTTTCCCTCCTGGCTCTTCGGGCGTGGGAGTTGTCGCCATAGCCGCATCCCTACAGGAAAATGCTTCGCAGGCTGGCGCGGCAGCGCCACGTGGGCGTCGGTGGCGCCAAGGCTGACGGCCGCCGCAAAGCCCGCAGCCCCACGGGCTGTGGGGCCACGCGAGCGGCTGCCAAAGAGCTTTCCAACGAGGCACGGCTTTCCCTCCTGGCTCTTCGGGCGTGGGAGCTGTGGCCAGAGCCGCGGCCCTACCGGAAAATGCTTCGCAGGCTGGCGCCGCGGCGCCACGTAGGCACCGGTGACGCCGAGGCTGACGGCCGCCGCAAAGCCCGCAGCCCCACGGGCTATGGGGCCACGCGAGCGGCTGCCAAAGACCTTTCCAACGAGGCACGGCTTTCCGTCCTGGCTCTTTGGGCGTGGGAGCTGTGGCCAGAGCCGCGGCCCTACCAGAAAATGCTTCGCAGGCTGGCACGGCGGTGCCACGTGGGCGCCGGTGGCGTTGAGGCTGACGGCCGCCGCAAAGCCCGCAGCCCCACGGGCTGTGGGGCCACGCGAGCGGCTGCCAAAGAGCTTTCCAACGAGGCACGGCTTTCCCTCCTGGCTCTTCGGGCGTGGGAGTTGTGGCCAGAGCCGCGGCCCTACCGGAAAATGCTTCGCAGGCTGGCGCGGCAGCGCCACGTGGGCGCCGGTGGCGCCAAGGCTGACGGCCGCCGCAAAGCCCGCAGCCGCACGGGCTGTGGGGCCACGCGAGCGGCTGCCAAAGAGCTTTCCAACGAGGCACGGCTTTCCCTCCTGGCTCTTCGGGCGTGGGAGCTGTGGCCAGAGCCGCGGCCCTACCGGAAAATGCTTCGCAGGCTGGCGCCGCGGCGCCACGTAGGCACCGGTGACGCCGAGGCTGACGGCCGCCGCAAAGCCCGCAGCCCCACGGGCTGTTGGGCCACGCGAGCGGCTGCCAAAGACCTTTCCAACGAGGCATGGCTTTCCGTCCTGGCTCTTAGGGCGTGGGAGCTGTGGCCAGAGCCGCGGCCCTACCGGAAAATGCTTCGCAGGCTGGCACGGCGGTGCCACGTGGGCGCCGGTGGCGTTGAGGCTGACGGCCGCCGCAAAGCCCGCAGCCGCACGGGCTGTGGGGCCACGCGAGCGGCTGCCAAAGAGCTTTCCAACGAGGCACGGCTTTCCCTCCTGGCTCTTCGGGTGTGGGAGCTGTGGCCAGAGCCGCGGCCCTACCGGAAAATGCTTCGCAGGATGGCGCGGCGGGGCAACGTGTGCGCCGGTGGCGCCGAGGCTGACGGCCGCCGCAAAGCCCGCAGCCGCACGGGCTGTGGGGCCACGCGAGCGGCTGCCAAAGGGCTTTCTAACGAGGCACGGCTTTCCCTCCTGGCTCTTCAGGCGTGGGAGCTGTGGCCAGAGCCGCGGCCCTATCGGAAAATGCTTCGCAGGCTGGCGCGGCAGCGCCACGTGGGCGCCGGTGGCGCCTAGACTGACGGCCGCCGCAAAGCCCGCAGCCGCACGGGCTGTGGGGCCACGCGAGCGGGTGCCAAAGAGCTTTCCAACGAGGCACGGCTTTCCCTCCTGGCTCTTCGGGCGTGGGAGCTGTGGCCAGAGCCGTGGCCCTACCGGAAAATGCTTCGCAGACTGGCGCGGCAGCGCGATGTGGGCGCCGGTGGCGCCGAGGCTGACGGCCGTCGCAAAGCCCGCAGCCCCACGGGCTGTGGGGCCACGCGCGCGGCTGCCAAAGAGCTTTCCAACGAGGCACGGCTTTCCCTCCTGGCTCTTCGGGTGTGGGAGCTGTGGCCAGAGCCGCGGCCCTACCGGAAAATGCTTCGCAGGCTGGTGTGGCCGCGCAACGTGGGCGCCGGTGGCGCCGAGGCTGACGGCCGCCGCAAAGCCCGCAGCCCCACGGGCTGTGGGGCCACGCGAGCGGCTTCC
The DNA here is from genome assembly GCF_963924245.1 of Chroicocephalus ridibundus. Taxonomy (NCBI): domain Eukaryota; kingdom Metazoa; phylum Chordata; class Aves; order Charadriiformes; family Laridae; genus Chroicocephalus; species Chroicocephalus ridibundus. The sequence goes on from NW_026961593.1 coordinate 644,628, forward strand.
AAAGAGCTTTCCAACGAGGCACGGCTTTCCCTCCTGGCTCTTCGGGCGTGGGAGCTGTGGCCAGAGCCGCGGCCCTACCCGAAAATGCTTCGCAGGCTGGCGCAGCGGCGCCACGTGGGCGCCGGTGGCGCCGAGGCTGACGGCCGCCGCAAAGCCCGCAGCCCCAGGGGCTGTGGGGCCACGCGAGCGGCTGCCAAAGAGATTTCCAACGAGGCACGGCTTTCCCTCTGGCTCTTCGGGTGTGGGAGCTGTGGCCAGAGCCGCGGCCCTACCGGAAAATGCTTCGCAGGCTGGCGCGGCGGCGCAACGTGGGCGCCGGTGGCGCCGAGGCTGACGGCCGCCGCAAAGCCCGCAGCCCCACGGGCTGTGGGGCCACGCGAGCGGCTGCCAAAGAGCTTTCCAACGAGGCACGGCTTTCCCTCCTGGCTCTTCGGGTGTGGGAGCTGTGGCCAGAGCCGCGGCCCTACCGGAAAATGCTTCGCAGGCTGGCGCGGCGGCGCCAGGTGGGCGCCAGTGGCGCCGAGGCTGACGGCCGCCGCAAAGCCCGCAGCCCCACGGGATGTGGGGCCACGCGAGCGGCTTCCAAAGAGCTTTCAAACGAGGCACGGCTTTCCCTCCTGGCTCTTCGGGCGTGGGAGTTGTGGCCAGAGCCGCGGCCCTACCGGAAAATGCTTCGCAGGCTGGCGCGGCAGCGCCACGTGGGCGCCGGTGGCGCCAAGGCTGACGGCCGCCGCAAAGCCCGCAGCCGCACGGGCTGTGGGGCCACACGAGCGGCTGCCAAAGAGCTTTCCAACGAGGCACGGCTTTCCCTCCTGGCTCTTCGAGAGTGGGAGCTGTGGCCAGAGCCGTGGCCCTACCGGAAAATGCTTCGCAGGGTGGCGCGATGGTGTCACGTGGGCGCCGGTGGCACCGAGGCTGACGGCCGCCGCAAAGCCCGCAGCCCCACGGGCTGTGGGGCCACGCGAGCGGCTGCCAAAGAGCTTTCCAACGAGGCACGGCTTTCCCTCCTGGCTCTTCGGGCGTGGGAGCTGTGGCCAGAGACGCGGCCCTACCGGAAAATGCTTTGCAGCCTGGCGCGGCGGTGCCAGGTGGGCGCCGGTGGCGCCGAGGCTGACGGCCGCCGCAAAGCCCACAGCCCCACGGGCTGTGGGGCCACGCGAGCGGCTGCCAAAGAGCTTTCCAAAGAGGCACAGCTTTCCATCCTGGCTCTTCGGGCGTGGGAGCTGTGGCCAGAGCCGCGGCCCTACCAGAAAATGCTTCGCAGGCTGGCGCGGCGGCGCCACGTGGGCGCCGGTGGCGCCGAGGCTGACGGCCGCCGCAAAGCCCGCAGCCCCACGGGCTGTGGGGCCACGCGAGCGGCTGCCAAAGAGCTTTCCAACGAGGCACGGCTTTCCCTCCTGGCTCTTTGGGCGTGGGAGCTGTGGCCAGAGCCGCGGCCCTACCGGAAAATGCTTCGCAGGCTGGCACAGCGGTGCCACGTGGGCGCCGGTGGCGCCGAGGCTGACGGCCGCCGCAAAGCCCGCAGCCCCACGGGCTGTGGGGCCACGCGAGCGGCTGCCAAAGAGCTTTCCAACGAGGCACGGCTTTCCCTCCTGGCTCTTCGGGTGTGGGAGCTGTGGCCAGAGCCGCGGCCCTACCGGAAAATGCTTCGCAGGCTGGCGCGGCGGCGCAACGTGGGCGCTGGTGGCGCCGAGGCTGACGGCCGCCGCAAAGCCCGCAGCCCCACGGGCTGTGGGGCCACGCGAGCGGCTGCCAAAGAGTTTTCCAACGAGGAACGGCTTTCCCTCCTGGCTCTTCGGGTGTGGGAGCTGTGGCCAGAGCCGCGGCCCTACCGGAAAATGCTTCGCAGGCTGGCGCGGCGGCGCAACGTGGGCGCCGGTGGCGCCGAGGCTGACGGCCGCCGCAAAGCCCGCAGCCCCACGGGCTGTGGGGCCACGCGAGCGGCTGCCAAAGAGCTTTCCAACGAGGCATAGCTTTCCCTCCTGGCTCTTCGGGCTTGGGAGCTGTGGCCAGAGCCGCGGCCCTACCGGAAAATGCTTCGCAGGCTGGCACGGCGGTGCCAAGTGGGTGCCGGTGGCGCCGAGGCTGACGGCCGCCGCAAAGCCCGCAGCCCCACGGGCTGTGGGGCCACGCGAGCGGCTGCCAAAGAGCTTTCCAACGAGGCCCGGCTTTCCCTCCTGGCTCTTTGGGCGTGGGAGCTGTGGCCAGAGACGCGGCCCTACCGGAAAATGCTTCGCAGGCTGGCGCCGCGGCGCCACGTAGGCACCGGTGGCGCCGAGGCTGACGGCCGCCACAAAGCCCGCAGCCCCACGGGCTGTGGGGCCACGCGAGCGGCTACCAAAGAGCTTTCCAAGGAGGCACGGCTTTCCCTCCTGGCTCTTCGGGCGTGGGAGCTGTGGCCAGAGCCGCGGCCTTACCAGAAAATGCTTTGCAGGCTGGTGCGGCGGCGCCATTTGGGCGCCGGTGGCGCCGAGGCTGACGACCGCCGCAAAGCTCGCAGCCCCACGGGCTGTGGGGCCACGCGAGCAGCTGCCAAAGAGCTTTCCAACGAGGCATGGCTTTCCCTCCTGGCTCTTTGGGCGTGGGAGCTGTGGCCAGAGCCGCGGCCCTACCGGAAAATGCTTCGCAGGCTGGCGCGGCGGAGCCACGTGGGCGCCGGTGGCGCCGAGGCTGACGGCGGCCGCAAAGCCCGCAGCCCCACGGGCTGTGGGGCCACGCGCGCGGCTGCCAAAGACCTTTCCAACGAGGCACGGCTTTCCCTCCTGGCTCTTCGGGCGTGGGAGCTGTGGCCAGAGCCGCGGCCCTACCGGAAAATGCTTTGCAGGATGGCGCGGCGGTGCGACGTGGGCGCCGGTGGCGCTTAGGCTGACGGCCGCCGCAAAGCCCGCAGCCCCACGGGATGTGGGGCCACGCGAGCGGCTGCCAAAGTGCTTTCCAACGAGGCACGGCTTTCCCTCCTGGCTCTTCGGGCGTGGGAACTGTGGCCAGAGCCGTGGCCCTACTGGAAAATGCTTCGCAGGCTGGCGCGGCGGCGCCACGTGGGCGCTGGTGGCGCCGAGGCTGACGGCCGCCGCAAAGCCCGCAGCCGCAAGGGCTGTGGGGCCACGCGAGCGGCTGCCAAAGAGCTTTCCAACGAGGCACGGCTTTCCCTCCTGGCTCTTCGGGTGTGGGAGCTGTGGCCAGAGCCGCGGCCCTACCGGAAAATGCTTCGCAGGCTGGCGCGGCGGCGCCAGGTGGGCGCCGGTGGCGCCGAGGCTGACGGCCGCCGCAAAGCCCACAGCCCCACGGGCTGTGGGGCCACGCGAGCGGCTGCCAAAGAGCTTTCCAAGGAGGCACGGCTTTCCCTCCTGGCTCTTCGGGCGTGGGAGCTGTGGCCAGAGCCGCGGCCCTACCGGAAAATGCTTCGCAGGCTGGCGCCGCGGCGCGATGTAGGCGCCGGTGGCGCCGAGGCTGACGGCCGCCGCAAAGCCCGCAGCCGCACGGGCTGTGGGGCCACGCGAGCGGCTGCCAAAGAGCTTTCCAACGAGGCCCGGCTTTCCCTCCTGGCTCTTTGGGCGTGGGAGCTGTGGCCAGAGCCGCGGCCCTACCGGAAAATGCTTCGCAGGCTGGCGCGGCGGCGCCAGGTGGGCGCCGGTGGCGCCGAGGCTGACGGCCGCCGCAAAGCCCGCAGCCCCACGGGATGTGGGGCCACGCGAGTGGCTGCCAAAGAGCTTTCCAACGAGGCACGGCTTTCCCTCCTGGCTCTTCGGGCGTGGGAACTGTGGCCAGAGCCGCGGCCCTACTGGAAAATGCTTCGCAGGATGGCGCCGCGGCGCCACGTAGGCACCGGTGACGCCGAGGCTGACGGCCGCCGCAAAGCCCGCAGCCGCACGGGCTGTGGGGCCACGCGAGCGGCTGCCAAAGAGCTTTCCAACGAGGCACGGCTTTCCCTCCTGGCTCTTCGGGCGTGGGAGCTGTGGCCAGAGCCGCGGCCCTACCGGAAAATGCTTCGCAGGCTGGCGCCGCGGCGCCACGTAGGCACCGGTGGCGCCGAGGCTGACGGCCGCCGCAAAGCCCGCAGCCCCACGGGCTGTGGGGCCACGCGAGCGGCTACCAAAGAGCTTTCCAAGGAGGCACGGCTTTCCCTCCTGGCTCTTCGGGCGTGGGAGCTGTGGCCAGAGCCGCGGCCTTACCAGAAAATGCTTTGCAGGCTGGTGCGGCGGCGCCATTTGGGCGCCGGTGGCGCCGAGGCTGACGACCGCCGCAAAGCTCGCAGCCCCACGGGCTGTGGGGCCACGCGAGCAGCTGCCAAAGAGCTTTCCAACGAGGCATGGCTTTCCCTCCTGGCTCTTCGGGCGTGGGAGCTGTGGCCAGAGCCGCGGCCCAACCGGAAAATGCTTCGCAGGCTGGCGCGGCGGAGCCACGTGGGCGCCGGTGGCGCCGAGGCTGACGGCGGCCGCAAAGCCCGCAGCCCCACGGGCTGTGGGGCCACGCGCGCGGCTGCCAAAGACCTTTCCAACGAGGCACGGCTTTCCCTCCTGGCTCTTCGGGCGTGGGAGCTGTGGCCAGAGCCGCGGACCTACCGGAAAATGCTTTGCAGGCTGGCGCGGCGGTGCGACGTGGGCGCCGGTGGCGCTTAGGCTGACGGCCGCCGCAAAGCCCGCAGCCCCACGGGCTGTGGGGCCACGCGAGTGGCTGCCAAAGAGCTTTCCAAGGAGGCACGGCTTTCCCTCCTGGCTCTTCGGGTGTGGGAGTTGTGGCCAGAGCCGCGGCCCTACCGGTAATGCTTCGCAGGATGACGCGGCGGCGCGATGTGTGCGCCGGTGACGCTGAGGCTGACGGCCGCCGCAAAGCCCGCAGCCCCACGGGCTGTGGGGCCACGCGAGCGGCTGCCAAAGAGCTTTCCAACGAGGCACGGCTTTCCCTCCTGGCTCTTCGGGCGTGGGAGCTGTGGCCAGAGCCGCGGCCCTACCGGTAATGCTTCGCAGGCTGGCGCGGCGGCGCGATGTGGGCGCCGGTGGCGCTGAGGCTGACGGCCGCCGCAAAGCCCGCAGCCCCACGGGCTGTGGGGCCACGCGAGCGGCTGCCAAAGAGCTTTCCAACGAGGGACGGCTTTTCCTCCTGGCTCTTCGAGAGTGGGAGCTGTGGCCAGAGCCGCGGCCCTACCGGTAAATGCTTCACAGGATGGCGCGGCGGCGCAACGTGGGCGCCGGTGGCGCCGAGGCTGACGGCCGCCGCAAAGCCCGCAGCCCCACGGGATGTGGGGCCACGCGAGCGGCTGCCAAAGTGCTTTCCAACGAGGCACGGCTTTCCCTCCTGGCTCTTCGGGCGTGGGAACTGTGGCCAGAGCCGTGGCCCTACTGGAAAATGCTTCGCAGGCTGGCGCGGCGGCGCCACGTGGGCGCTGGTGGCGCCGAGGCTGACGGCCGCCGCAAAGCCCGCAGCCGCAAGGGCTGTGGGGCCACGCGAGCGGCTGCCAAAGAGCTTTCCAACGAGGCACGGCTTTCCCTCCTGGCTCTTCGGGCGTGGGAGCTGTGGCCAGAGCCGCGGCCCTACCGGAAAATGCTTCGCAGGCTGGCGCGGCGGCGCCAGGTGGGCGCCGGTGGCGCCGAGGCTGACGGCCGCCGCAAAGCCCACAGCCCCACGGGCTGTGGGGCCACGCGAGCGGCTGCCAAAGAGCTTTCCAACGAGGCACGGCTTTCCCTCCTGGCTCTTCGAGAGTGGGAGCTGTGGCCAGAGCCGCGGCCCTACCGGAAAATGCTTCGCAGGCTGGCGCGGCGGCGCGATGTGGGCGCCGGTGGCGGCAAGGCTGACGGCCGCCGCAAAGCCCGCAGCCCCACGGGCTGTGGGGCCACGCGAGCGGCTTCCAAGGAGCTTTCCAACGAGGCACGGCTTTCCCTCCTGGCTCTTCGGGCGTGGGAGCTGTGGCTAGAGCCGCGGCCCTACCGGAAAATGCTTCGCAGGCTGGCGCAGTGGCGCCAGGTGGGTGCCGGTGGCGCCGAGGCTGACGGCCGCCGCAAAGCCCGCAGCCCCACGGGCTGTGGGGCCACGCGAGCGGCTGCCAAAGAGATTTCCAACGAGGCACGGCTTTCCCTCCTGGCTCTTCGGGTGTGGGAGCTGTGGCCAGAGCCGCGGCCCTACCGGAAAATGCTTCGCAGGCTGGCGCGGCGGCGCAACGTGGGCGCCGGTGGCGCCGAGGCTGACGGCCGCCGCAAAGCCCGCAGCCCCACGGGCTGTGGGGCCACGCGAGCGGCTGCCAAAGAGCTTTCCAACGAGGCACGGCTTTCCCTCCTGGCTCTTCGGGTGTGGGAGCTGTGGCCAGAGCCGCGGCCCTACCGGAAAATGCTTCGCAGGCTGGCGCGGCGGCGCCAGGTGGGCGCCAGTGGCGCCGAGGCTGACGGCCGCCGCAAAGCCCGCAGCCCCACGGGATGTGGGGCCACGCGAGCGGCTTCCAAAGAGCTTTCAAACGAGGCACGGCTTTCCCTCCTGGCTCTTCGGGCGTGGGAGTTGTGGCCAGAGCCGCGGCCCTACCGGAAAATGCTTCGCAGGCTGGCGCGGCAGCGCCACGTGGGCGCCGGTGGCGCCAAGGCTGACGGCCGCCGCAAAGCCCGCAGCCGCACGGGCTGTGGGGCCACACGAGCGGCTGCCAAAGAGCTTTCCAACGAGGCACGGCTTTCCCTCCTGGCTCTTCGAGAGTGGGAGCTGTGGCCAGAGCCGTGGCCCTACCGGAAAATGCTTCGCAGGGTGGCGCGATGGTGTCACGTGGGCGCCGGTGGCACCGAGGCTGACGGCCGCCGCAAAGCCCGCAGCCCCACGGGCTGTGGGGCCACGCGAGCGGCTGCCAAAGAGCTTTCCAACGAGGCACGGCTTTCCCTCCTGGCTCTTCGGGCGTGGGAGCTGTGGCCAGAGACGCGGCCCTACCGGAAAATGCTTTGCAGCCTGGCGCGGCGGTGCCAGGTGGGCGCCGGTGGCGCCGAGGCTGACGGCCGCCGCAAAGCCCACAGCCCCACGGGCTGTGGGGCCACGCGAGCGGCTGCCAAAGAGCTTTCCAAAGAGGCACAGCTTTCCATCCTGGCTCTTCGGGCGTGGGAGCTGTGGCCAGAGCCGCGGCCCTACCAGAAAATGCTTCGCAGGCTGGCGCGGCGGCGCCACGTGGGCGCCGGTGGCGCCGAGGCTGACGGCCGCCGCAAAGCCCGCAGCCCCACGGGCTGTGGGGCCACGCGAGCGGCTGCCAAAGAGCTTTCCAACGAGGCACGGCTTTCCCTCCTGGCTCTTTGGGCGTGGGAGCTGTGGCCAGAGCCGCGGCCCTACCGGAAAATGCTTCGCAGGCTGGCACAGCGGTGCCACGTGGGCGCCGGTGGCGCCGAGGCTGACGGCCGCCGCAAAGCCCGCAGCCCCACGGGCTGTGGGGCCACGCGAGCGGCTGCCAAAGAGCTTTCCAACGAGGCACGGCTTTCCCTCCTGGCTCTTCGGGTGTGGGAGCTGTGGCCAGAGCCGCGGCCCTACCGGAAAATGCTTCGCAGGCTGGCGCGGCGGCGCAACGTGGGCGCTGGTGGCGCCGAGGCTGACGGCCGCCGCAAAGCCCGCAGCCCCACGGGCTGTGGGGCCACGCGAGCGGCTGCCAAAGAGTTTTCCAACGAGGAACGGCTTTCCCTCCTGGCTCTTCGGGTGTGGGAGCTGTGGCCAGAGCCGCGGCCCTACCGGAAAATGCTTCGCAGGCTGGCGCGGCGGCGCAACGTGGGCGCCGGTGGCGCCGAGGCTGACGGCCGCCGCAAAGCCCGCAGCCCCACGGGCTGTGGGGCCACGCGAGCGGCTGCCAAAGAGCTTTCCAACGAGGCATAGCTTTCCCTCCTGGCTCTTCGGGCTTGGGAGCTGTGGCCAGAGCCGCGGCCCTACCGGAAAATGCTTCGCAGGCTGGCACGGCGGTGCCAAGTGGGTGCCGGTGGCGCCGAGGCTGACGGCCGCCGCAAAGCCCGCAGCCCCACGGGCTGTGGGGCCACGCGAGCGGCTGCCAAAGAGCTTTCCAACGAGGCCCGGCTTTCCCTCCTGGCTCTTTGGGCGTGGGAGCTGTGGCCAGAGACGCGGCCCTACCGGAAAATGCTTCGCAGGCTGGCGCCGCGGCGCCACGTAGGCACCGGTGGCGCCGAGGCTGACGGCCGCCACAAAGCCCGCAGCCCCACGGGCTGTGGGGCCACGCGAGCGGCTACCAAAGAGCTTTCCAAGGAGGCACGGCTTTCCCTCCTGGCTCTTCGGGCGTGGGAGCTGTGGCCAGAGCCGCGGCCTTACCAGAAAATGCTTTGCAGGCTGGTGCGGCGGCGCCATTTGGGCGCCGGTGGCGCCGAGGCTGACGACCGCCGCAAAGCTCGCAGCCCCACGGGCTGTGGGGCCACGCGAGCAGCTGCCAAAGAGCTTTCCAACGAGGCATGGCTTTCCCTCCTGGCTCTTTGGGCGTGGGAGCTGTGGCCAGAGCCGCGGCCCTACCGGAAAATGCTTCGCAGGCTGGCGCGGCGGAGCCACGTGGGCGCCGGTGGCGCCGAGGCTGACGGCGGCCGCAAAGCCCGCAGCCCCACGGGCTGTGGGGCCACGCGCGCGGCTGCCAAAGACCTTTCCAACGAGGCACGGCTTTCCCTCCTGGCTCTTCGGGCGTGGGAGCTGTGGCCAGAGCCGCGGACCTACCGGAAAATGCTTTGCAGGATGGCGCGGCGGTGCGACGTGGGCGCCGGTGGCGCTTAGGCTGACGGCCGCCGCAAAGCCCGCAGCCCCACGGGATGTGGGGCCACGCGAGCGGCTGCCAAAGTGCTTTCCAACGAGGCACGGCTTTCCCTCCTGGCTCTTCGGGCGTGGGAACTGTGGCCAGAGCCGTGGCCCTACTGGAAAATGCTTCGCAGGCTGGCGCGGCGGCGCCACGTGGGCGCTGGTGGCGCCGAGGCTGACGGCCGCCGCAAAGCCCGCAGCCGCAAGGGCTGTGGGGCCACGCGAGCGGCTGCCAAAGAGCTTTCCAACGAGGCACGGCTTTCCCTCCTGGCTCTTCGGGTGTGGGAGCTGTGGCCAGAGCCGCGGCCCTACCGGAAAATGCTTCGCAGGCTGGCGCGGCGGCGCCAGGTGGGCGCCGGTGGCGCCGAGGCTGACGGCCGCCGCAAAGCCCACAGCCCCACGGGCTGTGGGGCCACGCGAGCGGCTGCCAAAGAGCTTTCCAAGGAGGCACGGCTTTCCCTCCTGGCTCTTCGGGCGTGGGAGCTGTGGCCAGAGCCGCGGCCCTACCGGAAAATGCTTCGCAGGCTGGCGCCGCGGCGCGATGTAGGCGCCGGTGGCGCCGAGGCTGACGGCCGCCGCAAAGCCCGCAGCCGCACGGGCTGTGGGGCCACGCGAGCGGCTGCCAAAGAGCTTTCCAACGAGGCCCGGCTTTCCCTCCTGGCTCTTTGGGCGTGGGAGCTGTGGCCAGAGCCGCGGCCCTACCGGAAAATGCTTCGCAGGCTGGCGCGGCGGCGCCAGGTGGGCGCCGGTGGCGCCGAGGCTGACGGCCGCCGCAAAGCCCGCAGCCCCACGGGATGTGGGGCCACGCGAGTGGCTGCCAAAGAGCTTTCCAACGAGGCACGGCTTTCCCTCCTGGCTCTTCGGGCGTGGGAACTGTGGCCAGAGCCGCGGCCCTACTGGAAAATGCTTCGCAGGATGGCGCCGCGGCGCCACGTAGGCACCGGTGACGCCGAGGCTGACGGCCGCCGCAAAGCCCGCAGCCGCACGGGCTGTGGGGCCACGCGAGCGGCTGCCAAAGAGCTTTCCAACGAGGCACGGCTTTCCCTCCTGGCTCTTCGGGCGTGGGAGCTGTGGCCAGAGCCGCGGCCCTACCGGAAAATGCTTCGCAGGCTGGCGCCGCGGCGCCACGTAGGCACCGGTGGCGCCGAGGCTGACGGCCGCCGCAAAGCCCGCAGCCCCACGGGCTGTGGGGCCACGCGAGCGGCTACCAAAGAGCTTTCCAAGGAGGCACGGCTTTCCCTCCTGGCTCTTCGGGCGTGGGAGCTGTGGCCAGAGCCGCGGCCTTACCAGAAAATGCTTTGCAGGCTGGTGCGGCGGCGCCATTTGGGCGCCGGTGGCGCCGAGGCTGACGACCGCCGCAAAGCTCGCAGCCCCACGGGCTGTGGGGCCACGCGAGCAGCTGCCAAAGAGCTTTCCAACGAGGCATGGCTTTCCCTCCTGGCTCTTCGGGCGTGGGAGCTGTGGCCAGAGCCGCGGCCCAACCGGAAAATGCTTCGCAGGCTGGCGCGGCGGAGCCACGTGGGCGCCGGTGGCGCCGAGGCTGACGGCGGCCGCAAAGCCCGCAGCCCCACGGGCTGTGGGGCCACGCGCGCGGCTGCCAAAGACCTTTCCAACGAGGCACGGCTTTCCCTCCTGGCTCTTCGGGCGTGGGAGCTGTGGCCAGAGCCGCGGACCTACCGGAAAATGCTTTGCAGGCTGGCGCGGCGGTGCGACGTGGGCGCCGGTGGCGCTTAGGCTGACGGCCGCCGCAAAGCCCGCAGCCCCACGGGCTGTGGGGCCACGCGAGTGGCTGCCAAAGAGCTTTCCAAGGAGGCACGGCTTTCCCTCCTGGCTCTTCGGGTGTGGGAGTTGTGGCCAGAGCCGCGGCCCTACCGGTAATGCTTCGCAGGATGACGCGGCGGCGCGATGTGTGCGCCGGTGGCGCTGAGGCTGACGGCCGCCGCAAAGCCCGCAGCCCCACGGGCTGTGGGGCCACGCGAGCGGCTGCCAAAGAGCTTTCCAACGAGGCACGGCTTTCCCTCCTGGCTCTTCGGGCGTGGGAGCTGTGGCCAGAGCCGCGGCCCTACCGGTAATGCTTCGCAGGCTGGCGCGGCGGCGCGATGTGGGCGCCGGTGGCGCTGAGGCTGACGGCCGCCGCAAAGCCCGCAGCCCCACGGGCTGTGGGGCCACGCGAGCGGCTGCCAAAGAGCTTTCCAACGAGGGACGGCTTTTCCTCCTGGCTCTTCGAGAGTGGGAGCTGTGGCCAGAGCCGCGGCCCTACCGGTAAATGCTTCACAGGATGGCGCGGCGGCGCAACGTGGGCGCCGGTGGCGCCGAGGCTGACGGCCGCCGCAAAGCCCGCAGCCCCACGGGATGTGGGGCCACGCGAGCGGCTGCCAAAGTGCTTTCCAACGAGGCACGGCTTTCCCTCCTGGCTCTTCGGGCGTGGGAACTGTGGCCAGAGCCGTGGCCCTACTGGAAAATGCTTCGCAGGCTGGCGCGGCGGCGCCACGTGGGCGCTGGTGGCGCCGAGGCTGACGGCCGCCGCAAAGCCCGCAGCCGCAAGGGCTGTGGGGCCACGCGAGCGGCTGCCAAAGAGCTTTCCAACGAGGCACGGCTTTCCCTCCTGGCTCTTCGGGCGTGGGAGCTGTGGCCAGAGCCGCGGCCCTACCGGAAAATGCTTCGCAGGCTGGCGCGGCGGCGCCAGGTGGGCGCCGGTGGCGCCGAGGCTGACGGCCGCCGCAAAGCCCACAGCCCCACGGGCTGTGGGGCCACGCGAGCGGCTGCCAAAGAGCTTTCCAACGAGGCACGGCTTTCCCTCCTGGCTCTTCGGGCGTGGGAGCTGTGGCCAGAGCCGCGGCCCTACCGGAAAATGCTTCGCAGGCTGGCGCCGCGGCGCGATGTAGGCGCCGGTGGCGCCGAGGCTGACGGCCGCCGCAAAGCCCGCAGCCGCACGGGCTGTGGGGCCACGCGAGCGGCTGCCAAAGAGCTTTCCAACGAGGCCCGGCTTTCCCTCCTGGCTCTTTGGGCGTGGGAGCTGTGGCCAGAGCCGCGGCCCTACCGGAAAATGCTTCGCAGGATGGCGCCGCGGCGCCACGTAGGCACCGGTGACGCCGAGGCTGACGGCCGCCGCAAAGCCCGCAGCCGCACGGGCTGTGGGGCCACGCGAGCGGCTGCCAAAGAGCTTTCCAACGAGGCACGGCTTTCCCTCCTGGCTCTTCGGGCGTGGGAGCTGTGGCCAGAGCCGCGGCCCTACCGGAAAATGCTTCGCAGGCTGGCGCCGCGGCGCCACGTAGGCACCGGTGGCGCCGAGGCTGACGGCCGCCGCAAAGCCCGCAGCCCCACGGGCTGTGGGGCCACGCGAGCGGCTACCAAAGAGCTTTCCAACGAGGCACGGCTTTCCCTCCTGGCTCTTCGAGAGTGGGAGCTGTGGCCAGAGCCGCGGCCTTACCAGAAAAAGCTTTGCAGGCTGGTGCGGCGGCGCCATTTCTGCGCCGGTGGCGCCGAGGCTGACGACCGCCGCAAAGCTCGCAGCCCCACGGGCTGTGGGGCCACGCGAGCAGCTGCCAAAGAGCTTTCCAACGAGGCACAGCTTTCCCTCCTGGCTCTTCGGGCGTGGGTGCTGTCGCCAGAGACGCGGCCCTACCGGAAAATGCTTCGCAGGCTGGCGCAGCGGAGCCACGTGGGCGCCGGTGGCGCCGAGCTTGACGGCCGCCGCAAACCCTGCAGCCCCACGGGCTGTGGGGCCACGCGAGCGGCTGCCAAAGAGCTTTCCAACGAGGCACGGCTTTCCCTCCTGGCTCTTCGGGCGTGGGAGCTGTGGCCAGAGCCGCGGCCCTACCGGAAAATGCTTCGCAGGATGGCGCGACGGCGACATTCGGGCGCCGGTGGCGCCGAGGCTGACGGCTGCCGCAAAGCCCGCAGCCCCAAGGGCTGTGGGGCCACGCGAGCGGCTGCCAAAGAGCTTTCCAACGAGGTACGCCTTTCCCCCCTGGCTCTTCGAGAGTGGGAGCTGTGGCCAGAGCCGCGGCCCTACCGGAAAATGCTTCGCAGGCTGGCGCGGTGGTTTCAGGTGGGCGCCGGTGGCGCCGATGCTGACGGCTGCCGCAAAGCCCGCAGCCCCATGGGCTGTGGAGCCACGCGAGCGGCTGCCAAAGAGCTTTCCAACGAGGCACGGCTTTCCCTCCTGGCTCTTCCTGTGTGGGAGCTGTGGCCAGAGCCGCGGCCCTACCTGAAAATGCTTCGCAGGCTGGTGTGGCGGCGCTACGTGGGCGCCGGTGGCGCCGAGGCTGACGGCCGCCGCAAAGCCCGCAGCCCCACGGGCTGTGGGGCCACGCGAGCGGCTGCCAAAGAGCTTTCCAACGAGGCACGGCTTTCCCTCCTGGCTCTTCGGGTGTGGGAGCTGTGGCCAGAGCCGCGGCCCTACCGGAAAATGCTTTGCAGCCTGGCGCGGCGGCGCAACGTGGGCGCCCGTGGCGCCGAGGCTGACGGCCGCCGCAAAGCCCGCAGCCCCACGGGCTGTGGGGCCACGCGAGCGGCTGCCAAAGAGCTTTCCAACGAGGCACGGCTTTCCCTCCTGGCTCTTTGGGCGTGGGAGCTGTGGCCAGAGCCGCGGCCCTACCGGAAAATGCTTCGCAGGCTGGCGCGGCGGTGCGATGTGGGCGCCGGTGGCGCCGAGGCTGACGGCCGCCGCAAAGCCCGCAGCCGCAGGGGCTGTGGGGCCACGCGAGCGGCTGCCAAAGAGCTTTCCAACGAGGCACGGCTTTCCCTCCTGGCTCTTCGGGCGTGGGAGCTGTGGCCAGAGCCGCGGCCCTACCGGAAAATGCTTTGCAGGCTGGCGCGGCGGCGCCACGTGGGCGCCGGTGGCGTTGAGGCTGACGGCCGCCGCAAAGCCCGCAGCCGCAGGGGCTGTGGGGCCACGCGAGCAGCTGCCAAAGAGCTTTCCAACGAGGCACGGCTTTCCCTCCTGGCTCTTCGGGTGTGGGAGCTGTGGCCAGAGCCGCGGCCCTACCGGAAAATGCTTCGCAGGATGGCGCGGCGGGGCAACGTGTGCGCCGGTGGCGCCGAGGCTGACGGCCGCCGCAAAGCCCGCAGCCCCACGGGCTGTGGGGCCACGCGAGCGGCTGCCAAAGAGCTTTCCAACGAGGCACGGCTTTCCCTCCTGGCTCTTCGGGCGTGGGAGCTGTGGCCAGAGCCGCGGCCCTACCGGAAAATGCTTCGCAGGCTGGCGCGGCGGTGCGATGTGGGCGCCGGTGGCGCCGAGGCTGACGGCCGCCGCAAAGCCCGCAGCCGCAGGGGCTGTGGGGCCACGCGAGCAGCTGCCAAAGAGCTTTCCAACGAGGCACGGATTTCCCTCCTGGCTCTTCGGGCGTGGGAGCTGTGGCCAGAGCCGCGGCCCTACCGGAAAATGCTTTGCAGGCTGGCGCGGCGGCGCCACGTGGGCTCCGGTGGCGCCGAGGCTGACGGCCGCCGCAAAGCCCGCAGCCGCAAGGGCTGTGGGGCCACGCGAGCGGCTGCCAAAGAGCTTTCCAACGAGGCACGGCTTTCCCTCCTGGCTCTTCGAGAGTGGGAGCTGTGGCCAGAGCCGCGGCCCTACCGGAAAATGCTTCGCAGGGTGGCGCGGTGGTGTCACGTGGGCGCCGGTGGCACCGAGGCTGACGGCCGCCGCAAAGCCCGCAGCCGCACGGGCTGTGGGGCCACGCGAGCGGCTTCCAAAGAGCTTTCCAACGAGGCACGGCTTTCCCTCCTGGCTCTTCGAGAGTGGGAGCTGTGGCCAGAGCCGCGGCCCTACCGGAAAATGCTTCGCAGGCTGGCGCGGCGGCGCCAGGTGGGCGCCGGTGGCGCCGAGGCTGACGGCTGCCGCAAAGCCTGCAGCCCCACGGGCTGTGGGGCCACGCGAGCGGCTTCCAAAGAGCTTTCCAACGAGGCATGGCTTTCCCTCCTGGCTCTTCGGGCGTGGGAGTTGTCGCCATAGCCGCATCCCTACAGGAAAATGCTTCGCAGGCTGGCGCGGCAGCGCCACGTGGGCGTCGGTGGCGCCAAGGCTGACGGCCGCCGCAAAGCCCGCAGCCGCACGGGCTGTGGGGCCACGCGAGCGGCTGCCAAAGAGCTTTCCAACGAGGCACGGCTTTCCCTCCTGGCTCTTCGGGCGTGGGAGCTGTGGCCAGAGCCGCGGCCCTACCGGAAAATGCTTCGCAGGCTGGCGCCGCGGCGCCACGTAGGCACCGGTGACGCCGAGGCTGACGGCCGCCGCAAAGCCCGCAGCCCCACGGGCTATGGGGCCACGCGAGCGGCTGCCAAAGACCTTTCCAACGAGGCACGGCTTTCCGTCCTGGCTCTTTGGGCGTGGGAGCTGTGGCCAGAGCCGCGGCCCTACCAGAAAATGCTTCGCAGGCTGGCACGGCGGTGCCACGTGGGCGCCGGTGGCGTTGAGGCTGACGGCCGCCGCAAAGCCCGCAGCCCCACGGGCTGTGGGGCCACGCGAGCGGCTGCCAAAGAGCTTTCCAACGAGGCACGGCTTTCCCTCCTGGCTCTTCGGGCGTGGGAGTTGTGGCCAGAGCCGCGGCCCTACCGGAAAATGCTTCGCAGGCTGGCGCGGCAGCGCCACGTGGGCGCCGGTGGCGCCAAGGCTGACGGCCGCCGCAAAGCCCGCAGCCGCACGGGCTGTGGGGCCACGCGAGCGGCTGCCAAAGAGCTTTCCAAGGAGGCACGGCTTTCCCTCCTGGCTCTTCGGGCGTGGGAGCTGTGGCCAGAGCCGCGGCCCTACCGGAAAATGCTTCGCAGGCTGGCGCCGCGGCGCCACGTAGGCACCGGTGACGCCGAGGCTGACGGCCGCCGCAAAGCCCGCAGCCCCACGGGCTGTTGGGCCACGCGAGCGGCTGCCAAAGACCTTTCCAACGAGGCACGGCTTTCCGTCCTGGCTCTTAGGGCGTGGGAGCTGTGGCCAGAGCCGCGGCCCTACCGGAAAATGCTTCGCAGGCTGGCACGGCGGTGCCACGTGGGCGCCGGTGGCGTTGAGGCTGACGGCCGCCGCAAAGCCCGCAGCCGCACGGGCTGTGGGGCCACGCGAGCGGCTGCCAAAGAGCTTTCCAACGAGGCACGGCTTTCCCTCCTGGCTCTTCGGGTGTGGGAGCTGTGGCCAGAGCCGCGGCCCTACCGGAAAATGCTTCGCAGGATGGCGCGGCGGGGCAACGTGTGCGCCGGTGGCGCCGAGGCTGACGGCCGCCGCAAAGCCCGCAGCCGCACGGGCTGTGGGGCCACGCGAGCGGCTGCCAAAGGGCTTTCTAACGAGGCACGGCTTTCCCTCCTGGCTCTTCAGGCGTGGGAGCTGTGGCCAGAGCCGCGGCCCTATCGGAAAATGCTTCGCAGGCTGGCGCGGCAGCGCCACGTGGGCGCCGGTGGCGCCTAGACTGACGGCCGCCGCAAAGCCCGCAGCCGCACGGGCTGTGGGGCCACGCGAGCGGCTGCCAAAGAGCTTTCCAACGAGGCACGGCTTTCCCTCCTGGCTCTTCGGGCGTGGGAGCTGTGGCCAGAGCCGTGGCCCTACCGGAAAATGCTTCGCAGACTGGCGCGGCAGCGCGATGTGGGCGCCGGTGGCGCCGAGGCTGACGGCCGTCGCAAAGCCCGCAGCCCCACGGGCTGTGGGGCCACGCGCGCGGCTGCCAAAGAGCTTTCCAACGAGGCACGGCTTTCCCTCCTGGCTCTTCGGGTGTGGGAGCTGTGGCCAGAGCCGCGGCCCTACCGGAAAATGCTTCGCAGGCTGGTGTGGCCGCGCAACGTGGGCGCCGGTGGCGCCGAGGCTGACGGCTGCCGCAAAGCCCGCAGCCCCACGGGCTGTGGGGCCACGCGAGCGGCTGCCAAAGAGGTTTCCAACGAGGCACGGCTTTCCCTCCTGGCTCTTTGGGCGTGGGAGCTGTGGCCAGAGCCGCGGCCCTACCGGAAAAGGCTTCGCAGGCTGGCGCGGCGGCGCGATGTGGGCGCCGGTGGCGGCAAGGCTGACGGCCGCCGCAAAGCCCGCAGCCCCACGGGCTGTGGGGCCACGCGAGCGGCTTCCAAAGAGCTTTCCAACGAGGCACGGCTTTCCCTCCTGGCTCTTCGGGCGTGGGAGCTGTGGCCAGAGCCGCGGCCCTACCCGAAAATGCTTCGCAGGCTGGCGCAGCGGCGCCACGTGGGCGCCGGTGGCGCCGAGGCTGACGGCCGCCGCAAAGCCCGCAGCCCCAGGGGCTGTGGGGCCACGCGAGCGGCTGCCAAAGAGATTTCCAACGAGGCACGGCTTTCCCTCTGGCTCTTCGGGTGTGGGAGCTGTGGCCAGAGCCGCGGCCCTACCGGAAAATGCTTCGCAGGCTGGCGCGGCGGCGCAACGTGGGCGCCGGTGGCGCCGAGGCTGACGGCCGCCGCAAAGCCCGCAGCCCCACGGGCTGTGGGGCCACGCGAGCGGCTGCCAAAGAGCTTTCCAACGAGGCACGGCTTTCCCTCCTGGCTCTTCGGGTGTGGGAGCTGTGGCCAGAGCCGCGGCCCTACCGGAAAATGCTTTGCAGCCTGGCGCGGCGGCGCAACGTGGGCGCCGGTGGCGCCGAGGCTGACGGCCGCCGCAAAGCCCGCAGCCCCACGGGCTGTGGGGCCACGCGAGCGGCTGCCAAAGAGATTTCCAACGAGGCACGGCTTTCCCTCCTGGCTCTTCGAGAGTGGGAGCTGTGGCCAGAGCCGCGGCCCTACCGGAAAATGCTTCGCAGGCTGGCGCGGCGGCGCGATGTGGGCGCCGGTGGCGGCAAGGCTGACGGCCGCCGCAAAGCCCGCAGCCCCACGGGCTGTGGGGCCACGCGAGCGGCTTCCAAGGAGCTTTCCAACGAGGCACGGCTTTCCCTCCTGGCTCTTCGGGCGTGGGAGCTGTGGCTAGAGCCGCGGCCCTACCGGAAAATGCTTCGCAGGCTGGCGCAGTGGCGCCAGGTGGGTGCCGGTGGCGCCGAGGCTGACGGCCGCCGCAAAGCCCGCAGCCCCACGGGCTGTGGGGCCACGCGAGCGGCTGCCAAAGAGATTTCCAACGAGGCACGGCTTTCCCTCCTGGCTCTTCGGGTGTGGGAGCTGTGGCCAGAGCCGCGGCCCTACCGGAAAATGCTTCGCAGGCTGGCGCGGCGGCGCAACGTGGGCGCCGGTGGCGCCGAGGCTGACGGCCGCCGCAAAGCCCGCAGCCCCACGGGCTGTGGGGCCACGCGAGCGGCTGCCAAAGAGCTTTCCAACGAGGCACGGCTTTCCCTCCTGGCTCTTCGGGTGTGGGAGCTGTGGCCAGAGCCGCGGCCCTACCGGAAAATGCTTCGCAGGCTGGCGCGGCGGCGCCAGGTGGGCGCCAGTGGCGCCGAGGCTGACGGCCGCCGCAAAGCCCGCAGCCCCACGGGATGTGGGGCCACGCGATCGGCTTCCAAAGAGCTTTCAAACGAGGCACGGCTTTCCCTCCTGGCTCTTCGGGCGTGGGAGTTGTGGCCAGAGCCGCGGCCCTACCGGAAAATGCTTCGCAGGCTGGCGCGGCAGCGCCACGTGGGCGCCGGTGGCGCCAAGGCTGACGGCCGCCGCAAAGCCCGCAGCCGCACGGGCTGTGGGGCCACACGAGCGGCTGCCAAAGAGCTTTCCAACGAGGCACGGCTTTCCCTCCTGGCTCTTCGAGAGTGGGAGCTGTGGCCAGAGCCGTGGCCCTACCGGAAAATGCTTCGCAGGGTGGCGCGATGGTGTCACGTGGGCGCCGGTGGCACCGAGGCTGACGGCCGCCGCAAAGCCCGCAGCCCCACGGGCTGTGGGGCCACGCGAGCGGCTGCCAAAGAGCTTTCCAACGAGGCACGGCTTTCCCTCCTGGCTCTTCGGGCGTGGGAGCTGTGGCCAGAGACGCGGCCCTACCGGAAAATGCTTTGCAGCCTGGCGCGGCGGTGCCAGGTGGGCGCCGGTGGCGCCGAGGCTGACGGCCGCCGCAAAGCCCACAGCCCCACGGGCTGTGGGGCCACGCGAGCGGCTGCCAAAGAGCTTTCCAAAGAGGCACAGCTTTCCATCCTGGCTCTTCGGGCGTGGGAGCTGTGGCCAGAGCCGCGGCCCTACCAGAAAATGCTTCGCAGGCTGGCGCGGCGGCGCCACGTGGGCGCCGGTGGCGCCGAGGCTGACGGCCGCCGCAAAGCCCGCAGCCCCACGGGCTGTGGGGCCACGCGAGCGGCTGCCAAAGAGCTTTCCAACGAGGCACGGCTTTCCCTCCTGGCTCTTTGGGCGTGGGAGCTGTGGCCAGAGCCGCGGCCCTACCGGAAAATGCTTCGCAGGCTGGCACAGCGGTGCCACGTGGGCGCCGGTGGCGCCGAGGCTGACGGCCGCCACAAAGCCCGCAGCCCCACGGGATGTGGGGCCACGCGAGCGGCTGCCAAAGAGCTTTCCAAGGAGGCACGGCTTTCCCTCCTGGCTCTTCGGGTGTGGGAGCTGTGGCCAGAGCCGCGGCCCTACCGGAAAATGCTTCGCAGGCTGGCGCGGCGGCGCAACGTGGGCGCTGGTGGCGCCGAGGCTGACGGCCGCCGCAAAGCCCGCAGCCCCACGGGCTGTGGGGCCACGCGAGCGGCTGCCAAAGAGTTTTCCAACGAGGAACGGCTTTCCCTCCTGGCTCTTCGGGTGTGGGAGCTGTGGCCAGAGCCGCGGCCCTACCGGAAAATGCTTCGCAGGCTGGCGCGGCGGCGCAACGTGGGCGCCGGTGGCGCCGAGGCTGACGGCCGCCGCAAAGCCCGCAGCCCCACGGGCTGTGGGGCCACGCGAGCGGCTGCCAAAGAGCTTTCCAACGAGGCATAGCTTTCCCTCCTGGCTCTTCGGGCTTGGGAGCTGTGGCCAGAGCCGCGGCCCTACCGGAAAATGCTTCGCAGGCTGGCACGGCGGTGCCAAGTGGGTGCCGGTGGCGCCGAGGCTGACGGCCGCCGCAAAGCCCGCAGCCCCACGGGCTGTGGGGCCACGCGAGCGGCTGCCAAAGAGCTTTCCAACGAGGCCCGGCTTTCCCTCCTGGCTCTTTGGGCGTGGGAGCTGTGGCCAGAGACGCGGCCCTACCGGAAAATGCTTCGCAGGCTGGCGCGGCAGCGCCACGTGGGCGCCGGTGGCGCCAAGGCTGACGGCTGCCGCAAAGCCCGCAGCCCCACGGGCTGTGGGGCCACGCGAGCGGCTGCCAAAGAGCTTTCCAACGAGGCACGGCTTTCCCTCCTGGCTCTTCGGGCGTGGGAGCTGTGGCCAGAGCCGCGGCCCTACCGGAAAATGCTTCGCAGGCTGGCGCCGCGGCGCCACGTAGGCACCGGTGGCGCCGAGGCTGACGGCCGCCACAAAGCCCGCAGCCCCACGGGCTGTGGGGCCACGCGAGCGGCTACCAAAGAGCTTTCCAAGGAGGCACGGCTTTCCCTCCTGGCTCTTCGGGCGTGGGAGCTGTGGCCAGAGCCGCGGCCTTACCAGAAAATGCTTTGCAGGCTGGTGCGGCGGCGCCATTTGGGCGCCGGTGGCGCCGAGGCTGACGACCGCCGCAAAGCTCGCAGCCCCACGGGCTGTGGGGCCACGCGAGCAGCTGCCAAAGAGCTTTCCAACGAGGCATGGCTTTCCCTCCTGGCTCTTCGGGCGTGGGAGCTGTGGCCAGAGCCGCGGCCCTACCGGAAAATGCTTCGCAGGCTGGCGCGGCAGAGCCACGTGGGCGCCGGTGGCGCCGAGGCTGACGGCGGCCGCAAAGCCCGCAGCCCCACGGGCTGTGGGGCCACGCGCGCGGCTGCCAAAGACCTTTCCAACGAGGCACGGCTTTCCCTCCTGGCTCTTCGGGCGTGGGAGCTGTGGCCAGAGCCGCGGACCTACCGGAAAATGCTTTGCAGGATGGCGCGGCGGTGCGACGTGGGCGCCGGTGGCGCTTAGGCTGACGGCCGCCGCAAAGCCCGCAGCCCCACGGGATGTGGGGCCACGCGAGCGGCTGCCAAAGTGCTTTCCAACGAGGCACGGCTTTCCCTCCTGGCTCTTCGGGCGTGGGAACTGTGGCCAGAGCCGTGGCCCTACTGGAAAATGCTTCGCAGGCTGGCGCGGCGGCGCCACGTGGGCGCTGGTGGCGCCGAGGCTGACGGCCGCCGCAAAGCCCGCAGCCGCAAGGGCTGTGGGGCCACGCGAGCGGCTGCCAAAGAGCTTTCCAACGAGGCACGGCTTTCCCTCCTGGCTCTTCGGGTGTGGGAGCTGTGGCCAGAGCCGCGGCCCTACCGGAAAATGCTTCGCAGGCTGGCGCGGCGGCGCCAGGTGGGCGCCGGTGGCGCCGAGGCTGACGGCCGCCGCAAAGCCCACAGCCCCACGGGCTGTGGGGCCACGCGAGCGGCTGCCAAAGAGCTTTCCAAGGAGGCACGGCTTTCCCTCCTGGCTCTTCGGGCGTGGGAGCTGTGGCCAGAGCCGCGGCCCTACCGGAAAATGCTTCGCAGGCTGGCGCCGCGGCGCGATGTAGGCGCCGGTGGCGCCGAGGCTGACGGCCGCCGCAAAGCCCGCAGCCGCACGGGCTGTGGGGCCACGCGAGCGGCTTCCAAAGAGCTTTCCAACGAGGCACGGCTTTCCCTCCTGGCTCTTCGAGAGTGGGAGCTGTGGCCAGAGCCGCGGCCCTACCGGAAAATGCTTCGCAGGCTGGCGCGGCGGCGCCAGGTGGGCGCCGGTGGCGCCGAGGCTGACGGCTGCCGCAAAGCCTGCAGCCCCACGGGCTGTGGGGCCACGCGAGCGGCTTCCAAAGAGCTTTCCAACGAGGCATGGCTTTCCCTCCTGGCTCTTCGGGCGTGGGAGTTGTCGCCATAGCCGCATCCCTACAGGAAAATGCTTCGCAGGCTGGCGCGGCAGCGCCACGTGGGCGTCGGTGGCGCCAAGGCTGACGGCCGCCGCAAAGCCCGCAGCCGCACGGGCTGTGGGGCCACGCGAGCGGCTGCCAAAGAGCTTTCCAACGAGGCACGGCTTTCCCTCCTGGCTCTTCGGGCGTGGGAGCTGTGGCCAGAGCCGCGGCCCTACCGGAAAATGCTTCGCAGGCTGGCGCCGCGGCGCCACGTAGGCACCGGTGACGCCGAGGCTGACGGCCGCCGCAAAGCCCGCAGCCCCACGGGCTATGGGGCCACGCGAGCGGCTGCCAAAGACCTTTCCAACGAGGCACGGCTTTCCGTCCTGGCTCTTTGGGCGTGGGAGCTGTGGCCAGAGCCGCGGCCCTACCAGAAAATGCTTCGCAGGCTGGCACGGCGGTGCCACGTGGGCGCCGGTGGCGTTGAGGCTGACGGCCGCCGCAAAGCCCGCAGCCCCACGGGATGTGGGGCCACGCGAGCGGCTGCCAAAGAGCTTTCCAACGAGGCACGGCTTTCCCTCCTGGCTCTTCGGGTGTGGGAGCTGTGGCCAGAGCCGCGGCCCTACCGGAAAATGCTTCGCAGGCTGGCGCGGCGGCGCAACGTGGGCGCTGGTGGCGCCGAGGCTGACGGCCGCCGCAAAGCCCGCAGCCCCACGGGCTGTGGGGCCACGCGAGCGGCTGCCAAAGAGTTTTCCAACGAGGAACGGCTTTCCCTCCTGGCTCTTCGGGTGTGGGAGCTGTGGCCAGAGCCGCGGCCCTACCGGAAAATGCTTCGCAGGCTGGCGCGGCGGCGCAACGTGGGCGCCGGTGGCGCCGAGGCTGACGGCCGCCGCAAAGCCCGCAGCCCCACGGGCTGTGGGGCCACGCGAGCGGCTGCCAAAGAGCTTTCCAACGAGGCATAGCTTTCCCTCCTGGCTCTTCGGGCTTGGGAGCTGTGGCCAGAGCCGCGGCCCTACCGGAAAATGCTTCGCAGGCTGGCACGGCGGTGCCAAGTGGGTGCCGGTGGCGCCGAGGCTGACGGCCGCCGCAAAGCCCGCAGCCCCACGGGCTGTGGGGCCACGCGAGCGGCTGCCAAAGAGCTTTCCAACGAGGCCCGGCTTTCCCTCCTGGCTCTTTGGGCGTGGGAGCTGTGGCCAGAGACGCGGCCCTACCGGAAAATGCTTCGCAGGCTGGCGCGGCAGCGCCACGTGGGCGCCGGTGGCGCCAAGGCTGACGGCTGCCGCAAAGCCCGCAGCCCCACGGGCTGTGGGGCCACGCGAGCGGCTGCCAAAGAGCTTTCCAACGAGGCACGGCTTTCCCTCCTGGCTCTTCGGGCGTGGGAGCTGTGGCCAGAGCCGCGGCCCTACCGGAAAATGCTTCGCAGGCTGGCGCCGCGGCGCCACGTAGGCACCGGTGGCGCCGAGGCTGACGGCCGCCACAAAGCCCGCAGCCCCACGGGCTGTGGGGCCACGCGAGCGGCTACCAAAGAGCTTTCCAAGGAGGCACGGCTTTCCCTCCTGGCTCTTCGGGCGTGGGAGCTGTGGCCAGAGCCGCGGCCTTACCAGAAAATGCTTTGCAGGCTGGTGCGGCGGCGCCATTTGGGCGCCGGTGGCGCCGAGGCTGACGACCGCCGCAAAGCTCGCAGCCCCACGGGCTGTGGGGCCACGCGAGCAGCTGCCAAAGAGCTTTCCAACGAGGCATGGCTTTCCCTCCTGGCTCTTCGGGCGTGGGAGCTGTGGCCAGAGCCGCGGCCCTACCGGAAAATGCTTCGCAGGCTGGCGCGGCAGAGCCACGTGGGCGCCGGTGGCGCCGAGGCTGACGGCGGCCGCAAAGCCCGCAGCCCCACGGGCTGTGGGGCCACGCGCGCGGCTGCCAAAGACCTTTCCAACGAGGCACGGCTTTCCCTCCTGGCTCTTCGGGCGTGGGAGCTGTGGCCAGAGCCGCGGACCTACCGGAAAATGCTTTGCAGGATGGCGCGGCGGTGCGACGTGGGCGCCGGTGGCGCTTAGGCTGACGGCCGCCGCAAAGCCCGCAGCCCCACGGGATGTGGGGCCACGCGAGCGGCTGCCAAAGTGCTTTCCAACGAGGCACGGCTTTCCCTCCTGGCTCTTCGGGCGTGGGAACTGTGGCCAGAGCCGTGGCCCTACTGGAAAATGCTTCGCAGGCTGGCGCGGCGGCGCCACGTGGGCGCTGGTGGCGCCGAGGCTGACGGCCGCCGCAAAGCCCGCAGCCGCAAGGGCTGTGGGGCCACGCGAGCGGCTGCCAAAGAGCTTTCCAACGAGGCACGGCTTTCCCTCCTGGCTCTTCGGGTGTGGGAGCTGTGGCCAGAGCCGCGGCCCTACCGGAAAATGCTTCGCAGGCTGGCGCGGCGGCGCCAGGTGGGCGCCGGTGGCGCCGAGGCTGACGGCCGCCGCAAAGCCCACAGCCCCACGGGCTGTGGGGCCACGCGAGCGGCTGCCAAAGAGCTTTCCAAGGAGGCACGGCTTTCCCTCCTGGCTCTTCGGGCGTGGGAGCTGTGGCCAGAGCCGCGGCCCTACCGGAAAATGCTTCGCAGGCTGGCGCCGCGGCGCGATGTAGGCGCCGGTGGCGCCGAGGCTGACGGCCGCCGCAAAGCCCGCAGCCGCACGGGCTGTGGGGCCACGCGAGCGGCTTCCAAAGAGCTTTCCAACGAGGCACGGCTTTCCCTCCTGGCTCTTCGAGAGTGGGAGCTGTGGCCAGAGCCGCGGCCCTACCGGAAAATGCTTCGCAGGCTGGCGCGGCGGCGCCAGGTGGGCGCCGGTGGCGCCGAGGCTGACGGCTGCCGCAAAGCCTGCAGCCCCACGGGCTGTGGGGCCACGCGAGCGGCTTCCAAAGAGCTTTCCAACGAGGCATGGCTTTCCCTCCTGGCTCTTCGGGCGTGGGAGTTGTCGCCATAGCCGCATCCCTACAGGAAAATGCTTCGCAGGCTGGCGCGGCAGCGCCACGTGGGCGTCGGTGGCGCCAAGGCTGACGGCCGCCGCAAAGCCCGCAGCCGCACGGGCTGTGGGGCCACGCGAGCGGCTGCCAAAGAGCTTTCCAACGAGGCACGGCTTTCCCTCCTGGCTCTTCGGGCGTGGGAGCTGTGGCCAGAGCCGCGGCCCTACCGGAAAATGCTTCGCAGGCTGGCGCCGCGGCGCCACGTAGGCACCGGTGACGCCGAGGCTGACGGCCGCCGCAAAGCCCGCAGCCCCACGGGCTATGGGGCCACGCGAGCGGCTGCCAAAGACCTTTCCAACGAGGCACGGCTTTCCGTCCTGGCTCTTTGGGCGTGGGAGCTGTGGCCAGAGCCGCGGCCCTACCAGAAAATGCTTCGCAGGCTGGCACGGCGGTGCCACGTGGGCGCCGGTGGCGTTGAGGCTGACGGCCGCCGCAAAGCCCGCAGCCCCACGGGCTGTGGGGCCACGCGAGCGGCTGCCAAAGAGCTTTCCAACGAGGCACGGCTTTCCCTCCTGGCTCTTCGGGCGTGGGAGTTGTGGCCAGAGCCGCGGCCCTACCGGAAAATGCTTCGCAGGCTGGCGCGGCAGCGCCACGTGGGCGCCGGTGGCGCCAAGGCTGACGGCCGCCGCAAAGCCCGCAGCCGCACGGGCTGTGGGGCCACGCGAGCGGCTGCCAAAGAGCTTTCCAAGGAGGCACGGCTTTCCCTCCTGGCTCTTCGGGCGTGGGAGCTGTGGCCAGAGCCGCGGCCCTACCGGAAAATGCTTCGCAGGCTGGCGCCGCGGCGCCACGTAGGCACCGGTGACGCCGAGGCTGACGGCCGCCGCAAAGCCCGCAGCCCCACGGGCTGTTGGGCCACGCGAGCGGCTGCCAAAGACCTTTCCAACGAGGCACGGCTTTCCGTCCTGGCTCTTAGGGCGTGGGAGCTGTGGCCAGAGCCGCGGCCCTACCGGAAAATGCTTCGCAGGCTGGCACGGCGGTGCCACGTGGGCGCCGGTGGCGTTGAGGCTGACGGCCGCCGCAAAGCCCGCAGCCGCACGGGCTGTGGGGCCACGCGAGCGGCTGCCAAAGAGCTTTCCAACGAGGCACGGCTTTCCCTCCTGGCTCTTCGGGTGTGGGAGCTGTGGCCAGAGCCGCGGCCCTACCGGAAAATGCTTCGCAGGATGGCGCGGCGGGGCAACGTGTGCGCCGGTGGCGCCGAGGCTGACGGCCGCCGCAAAGCCCGCAGCCGCACGGGCTGTGGGGCCACGCGAGCGGCTGCCAAAGGGCTTTCTAACGAGGCACGGCTTTCCCTCCTGGCTCTTCAGGCGTGGGAGCTGTGGCCAGAGCCGCGGCCCTATCGGAAAATGCTTCGCAGGCTGGCGCGGCAGCGCCACGTGGGCGCCGGTGGCGCCTAGACTGACGGCTGCCGCAAAGCCCGCAGCCGCACGGGCTGTGGGGCCACGCGAGCGGCTGCCAAAGAGCTTTCCAACGAGGCACGGCTTTCCCTCCTGGCTCTTCGGGCGTGGGAGCTGTGGCCAGAGCCGTGGCCCTACCGGAAAATGCTTCGCAGACTGGCGCGGCAGCGCGATGTGGGCGCCGGTGGCGCCGAGGCTGACGGCCGTCGCAAAGCCCGCAGCCCCACGGGCTGTGGGGCCACGCGCGCGGCTGCCAAAGAGCTTTCCAACGAGGCACGGCTTTCCCTCCTGGCTCTTCGGGTGTGGGAGCTGTGGCCAGAGCCGCGGCCCTACCGGAAAATGCTTCGCAGGCTGGTGTGGCCGCGCAACGTGGGCGCCGGTGGCGCCGAGGCTGACGGCTGCCGCAAAGCCCGCAGCCCCACGGGCTGTGGGGCCACGCGAGCGGCTGCCAAAGAGGTTTCCAACGAGGCACGGCTTTCCCTCCTGGCTCTTTGGGCGTGGGAGCTGTGGCCAGAGCCGCGGCCCTACCGGAAAAGGCTTCGCAGGCTGGCGCGGCGGCGCGATGTGGGCGCCGGTGGCGGCAAGGCTGACGGCCGCCGCAAAGCCCGCAGCCCCACGGGCTGTGGGGCCACGCGAGCGGCTTCCAAAGAGCTTTCCAACGAGGCACGGCTTTCCCTCCTGGCTCTTCGGGCGTGGGAGCTGTGGCCAGAGCCGCGGCCCTACCCGAAAATGCTTCGCAGGCTGGCGCAGCGGCGCCACGTGGGCGCCGGTGGCGCCGAGGCTGACGGCCGCCGCAAAGCCCGCAGCCCCAGGGGCTGTGGGGCCACGCGAGCGGCTGCCAAAGAGATTTCCAACGAGGCACGGCTTTCCCTCTGGCTCTTCGGGTGTGGGAGCTGTGGCCAGAGCCGCGGCCCTACCGGAAAATGCTTCGCAGGCTGGCGCGGCGGCGCAACGTGGGCGCCGGTGGCGCCGAGGCTGACGGCCGCCGCAAAGCCCGCAGCCCCACGGGCTGTGGGGCCACGCGAGCGGCTGCCAAAGAGCTTTCCAACGAGGCACGGCTTTCCCTCCTGGCTCTTCGGGTGTGGGAGCTGTGGCCAGAGCCGCGGCCCTACCGGAAAATGCTTTGCAGCCTGGCGCGGCGGCGCAACGTGGGCGCCGGTGGCGCCGAGGCTGACGGCCGCCGCAAAGCCCGCAGCCCCACGGGCTGTGGGGCCACGCGAGCGGCTGCCAAAGAGATTTCCAACGAGGCACGGCTTTCCCTCCTGGCTCTTCGAGAGTGGGAGCTGTGGCCAGAGCCGCGGCCCTACCGGAAAATGCTTCGCAGGCTGGCGCGGCGGCGCGATGTGGGCGCCGGTGGCGGCAAGGCTGACGGCCGCCGCAAAGCCCGCAGCCCCACGGGCTGTGGGGCCACGCGAGCGGCTTCCAAGGAGCTTTCCAACGAGGCACGGCTTTCCCTCCTGGCTCTTCGGGCGTGGGAGCTGTGGCTAGAGCCGCGGCCCTACCGGAAAATGCTTCGCAGGCTGGCGCAGTGGCGCCAGGTGGGTGCCGGTGGCGCCGAGGCTGACGGCCGCCGCAAAGCCCGCAGCCCCACGGGCTGTGGGGCCACGCGAGCGGCTGCCAAAGAGATTTCCAACGAGGCACGGCTTTCCCTCCTGGCTCTTCGGGTGTGGGAGCTGTGGCCAGAGCCGCGGCCCTACCGGAAAATGCTTCGCAGGCTGGCGCGGCGGCGCAACGTGGGCGCCGGTGGCGCCGAGGCTGACGGCCGCCGCAAAGCCCGCAGCCCCACGGGCTGTGGGGCCACGCGAGCGGCTGCCAAAGAGCTTTCCAACGAGGCACGGCTTTCCCTCCTGGCTCTTCGGGTGTGGGAGCTGTGGCCAGAGCCGCGGCCCTACCGGAAAATGCTTCGCAGGCTGGCGCGGCGGCGCCAGGTGGGCGCCAGTGGCGCCGAGGCTGACGGCCGCCGCAAAGCCCGCAGCCCCACGGGATGTGGGGCCACGCGATCGGCTTCCAAAGAGCTTTCAAACGAGGCACGGCTTTCCCTCCTGGCTCTTCGGGCGTGGGAGTTGTGGCCAGAGCCGCGGCCCTACCGGAAAATGCTTCGCAGGCTGGCGCGGCAGCGCCACGTGGGCGCCGGTGGCGCCAAGGCTGACGGCCGCCGCAAAGCCCGCAGCCGCACGGGCTGTGGGGCCACACGAGCGGCTGCCAAAGAGCTTTCCAACGAGGCACGGCTTTCCCTCCTGGCTCTTCGAGAGTGGGAGCTGTGGCCAGAGCCGTGGCCCTACCGGAAAATGCTTCGCAGGGTGGCGCGATGGTGTCACGTGGGCGCCGGTGGCACCGAGGCTGACGGCCGCCGCAAAGCCCGCAGCCCCACGGGCTGTGGGGCCACGCGAGCGGCTGCCAAAGAGCTTTCCAACGAGGCACGGCTTTCCCTCCTGGCTCTTCGGGCGTGGGAGCTGTGGCCAGAGACGCGGCCCTACCGGAAAATGCTTTGCAGCCTGGCGCGGCGGTGCCAGGTGGGCGCCGGTGGCGCCGAGGCTGACGGCCGCCGCAAAGCCCACAGCCCCACGGGCTGTGGGGCCACGCGAGCGGCTGCCAAAGAGCTTTCCAAAGAGGCACAGCTTTCCATCCTGGCTCTTCGGGCGTGGGAGCTGTGGCCAGAGCCGCGGCCCTACCAGAAAATGCTTCGCAGGCTGGCGCGGCGGCGCCACGTGGGCGCCGGTGGCGCCGAGGCTGACGGCCGCCGCAAAGCCCGCAGCCCCACGGGCTGTGGGGCCACGCGAGCGGCTGCCAAAGAGCTTTCCAACGAGGCACGGCTTTCCCTCCTGGCTCTTTGGGCGTGGGAGCTGTGGCCAGAGCCGCGGCCCTACCGGAAAATGCTTCGCAGGCTGGCACAGCGGTGCCACGTGGGCGCCGGTGGCGCCGAGGCTGACGGCCGCCACAAAGCCCGCAGCCCCACGGGATGTGGGGCCACGCGAGCGGCTGCCAAAGAGCTTTCCAACGAGGCACGGCTTTCCCTCCTGGCTCTTCGGGTGTGGGAGCTGTGGCCAGAGCCGCGGCCCTACCGGAAAATGCTTCGCAGGCTGGCGCGGCGGCGCAACGTGGGCGCTGGTGGCGCCGAGGCTGACGGCCGCCGCAAAGCCCGCAGCCCCACGGGCTGTGGGGCCACGCGAGCGGCTGCCAAAGAGTTTTCCAACGAGGAACGGCTTTCCCTCCTGGCTCTTCGGGTGTGGGAGCTGTGGCCAGAGCCGCGGCCCTACCGGAAAATGCTTCGCAGGCTGGCGCGGCGGCGCAACGTGGGCGCCGGTGGCGCCGAGGCTGACGGCCGCCGCAAAGCCCGCAGCCCCACGGGCTGTGGGGCCACGCGAGCGGCTGCCAAAGAGCTTTCCAACGAGGCATAGCTTTCCCTCCTGGCTCTTCGGGCTTGGGAGCTGTGGCCAGAGCCGCGGCCCTACCGGAAAATGCTTCGCAGGCTGGCACGGCGGTGCCAAGTGGGTGCCGGTGGCGCCGAGGCTGACGGCCGCCGCAAAGCCCGCAGCCCCACGGGCTGTGGGGCCACGCGAGCGGCTGCCAAAGAGCTTTCCAACGAGGCCCGGCTTTCCCTCCTGGCTCTTTGGGCGTGGGAGCTGTGGCCAGAGACGCGGCCCTACCGGAAAATGCTTCGCAGGCTGGCGCGGCAGCGCCACGTGGGCGCCGGTGGCGCCAAGGCTGACGGCTGCCGCAAAGCCCGCAGCCCCACGGGCTGTGGGGCCACGCGAGCGGCTGCCAAAGAGCTTTCCAACGAGGCACGGCTTTCCCTCCTGGCTCTTCGGGCGTGGGAGCTGTGGCCAGAGCCGCGGCCCTACCGGAAAATGCTTCGCAGGCTGGCGCCGCGGCGCCACGTAGGCACCGGTGGCGCCGAGGCTGACGGCCGCCACAAAGCCCGCAGCCCCACGGGCTGTGGGGCCACGCGAGCGGCTACCAAAGAGCTTTCCAAGGAGGCACGGCTTTCCCTCCTGGCTCTTCGGGCGTGGGAGCTGTGGCCAGAGCCGCGGCCTTACCAGAAAATGCTTTGCAGGCTGGTGCGGCGGCGCCATTTGGGCGCCGGTGGCGCCGAGGCTGACGACCGCCGCAAAGCTCGCAGCCCCACGGGCTGTGGGGCCACGCGAGCAGCTGCCAAAGAGCTTTCCAACGAGGCATGGCTTTCCCTCCTGGCTCTTCGGGCGTGGGAGCTGTGGCCAGAGCCGCGGCCCTACCGGAAAATGCTTCGCAGGCTGGCGCGGCAGAGCCACGTGGGCGCCGGTGGCGCCGAGGCTGACGGCGGCCGCAAAGCCCGCAGCCCCACGGGCTGTGGGGCCACGCGCGCGGCTGCCAAAGACCTTTCCAACGAGGCACGGCTTTCCCTCCTGGCTCTTCGGGCGTGGGAGCTGTGGCCAGAGCCGCGGACCTACCGGAAAATGCTTTGCAGGATGGCGCGGCGGTGCGACGTGGGCGCCGGTGGCGCTTAGGCTGACGGCCGCCGCAAAGCCCGCAGCCCCACGGGATGTGGGGCCACGCGAGCGGCTGCCAAAGTGCTTTCCAACGAGGCACGGCTTTCCCTCCTGGCTCTTCGGGCGTGGGAACTGTGGCCAGAGCCGTGGCCCTACTGGAAAATGCTTCGCAGGCTGGCGCGGCGGCGCCACGTGGGCGCTGGTGGCGCCGAGGCTGACGGCCGCCGCAAAGCCCGCAGCCGCAAGGGCTGTGGGGCCACGCGAGCGGCTGCCAAAGAGCTTTCCAACGAGGCACGGCTTTCCCTCCTGGCTCTTCGGGTGTGGGAGCTGTGGCCAGAGCCGCGGCCCTACCGGAAAATGCTTCGCAGGCTGGCGCGGCGGCGCCAGGTGGGCGCCGGTGGCGCCGAGGCTGACGGCCGCCGCAAAGCCCACAGCCCCACGGGCTGTGGGGCCACGCGAGCGGCTGCCAAAGAGCTTTCCAAGGAGGCACGGCTTTCCCTCCTGGCTCTTCGGGCGTGGGAGCTGTGGCCAGAGCCGCGGCCCTACCGGAAAATGCTTCGCAGGCTGGCGCCGCGGCGCGATGTAGGCGCCGGTGGCGCCGAGGCTGACGGCCGCCGCAAAGCCCGCAGCCGCACGGGCTGTGGGGCCACGCGAGCGGCTGCCAAAGAGCTTTCCAACGAGGCCCGGCTTTCCCTCCTGGCTCTTTGGGCGTGGGAGCTGTGGCCAGAGCCGCGGCCCTACCGGAAAATGCTTCGCAGGCTGGCGCGGCGGCGCCAGGTGGGCGCCGGTGGCGCCGAGGCTGACGGCCGCCGCAAAGCCCGCAGCCCCACGGGATGTGGGGCCACGCGAGTGGCTGCCAAAGAGCTTTCCAACGAGGCACGGCTTTCCCTCCTGGCTCTTCGGGCGTGGGAACTGTGGCCAGAGCCGCGGCCCTACTGGAAAATGCTTCGCAGGATGGCGCCGCGGCGCCACGTAGGCACCGGTGACGCCGAGGCTGACGGCCGCCGCAAAGCCCGCAGCCGCACGGGCTGTGGGGCCACGCGAGCGGCTGCCAAAGAGCTTTCCAACGAGGCACGGCTTTCCCTCCTGGCTCTTCGGGCGTGGGAGCTGTGGCCAGAGCCGCGGCCCTACCGGAAAATGCTTCGCAGGCTGGCGCCGCGGCGCCACGTAGGCACCGGTGGCGCCGAGGCTGACGGCCGCCGCAAAGCCCGCAGCCCCACGGGCTGTGGGGCCACGCGAGCGGCTACCAAAGAGCTTTCCAAGGAGGCACGGCTTTCCCTCCTGGCTCTTCGGGCGTGGGAGCTGTGGCCAGAGCCGCGGCCTTACCAGAAAATGCCTTGCAGGCTGGTGCGGCGGCGCCATTTGGGCGCCGGTGGCGCCGAGGCTGACGACCGCCGCAAAGCTCGCAGCCCCACGGGCTGTGGGGCCACGCGAGCAGCTGCCAAAGAGCTTTCCAACGAGGCATGGCTTTCCCTCCTGGCTCTTCGGGCGTGGGAGCTGTGGCCAGAGCCGCGGCCCAACCGGAAAATGCTTCGCAGGCTGGCGCGGCGGAGCCACGTGGGCGCCGGTGGCGCCGAGGCTGACGGCGGCCGCAAAGCCCGCAGCCCCACGGGCTGTGGGGCCACGCGCGCGGCTGCCAAAGACCTTTCCAACGAGGCACGGCTTTCCCTCCTGGCTCTTCGGGCGTGGGAGCTGTGGCCAGAGCCGCGGACCTACCGGAAAATGCTTTGCAGGCTGGCGCGGCGGTGCGACGTGGGCGCCGGTGGCGCTTAGGCTGACGGCCGCCGCAAAGCCCGCAGCCCCACGGGCTGTGGGGCCACGCGAGCGGCTGCCAAAGAGCTTTCCAAGGAGGCACGGCTTTCCCTCCTGGCTCTTCGGGTGTGGGAGTTGTGGCCAGAGCCGCGGCCCTACCGGTAATGCTTCGCAGGATGACGCGGCGGCGCGATGTGTGCGCCGGTGGCGCTGAGGCTGACGGCCGCCGCAAAGCCCGCAGCCCCACGGGCTGTGGGGCCACGCGAGCGGCTGCCAAAGAGCTTTCCAACGAGGCACGGCTTTCCCTCCTGGCTCTTCGGGCGTGGGAGCTGTGGCCAGAGCCGCGGCCCTACCGGTAATGCTTCGCAGGCTGGCGCGGCGGTGCGATGTGGGCGCCGGTGGCGCTGAGGCTGACGGCCGCCGCAAAGCCCGCAGCCCCACGGGCTGTGGGGCCACGCGAGCGGCTGCCAAAGAGCTTTCCAACGAGGGACGGCTTTTCCTCCTGGCTCTTCGAGAGTGGGAGCTGTGGCCAGAGCCGCGGCCCTACCGGTAAATGCTTCACAGGATGGCGCGGCGGCGCAACGTGGGCGCCGGTGGCGCCGAGGCTGACGGCCGCCGCAAAGCCCGCAGCCCCACGGGATGTGGGGCCACGCGAGCGGCTGCCAAAGTGCTTTCCAACGAGGCACGGCTTTCCCTCCTGGCTCTTCGGGCGTGGGAACTGTGGCCAGAGCCGTGGCCCTACTGGAAAATGCTTCGCAGGCTGGCGCGGCGGCGCCACGTGGGCGCTGGTGGCGCCGAGGCTGACGGCCGCCGCAAAGCCCGCAGCCGCAAGGGCTGTGGGGCCACGCGAGCGGCTGCCAAAGAGCTTTCCAACGAGGCACGGCTTTCCCTCCTGGCTCTTCGGGCGTGGGAGCTGTGGCCAGAGCCGCGGCCCTACCGGAAAATGCTTCGCAGGCTGGCGCGGCGGCGCCAGGTGGGCGCCGGTTGCGCCGAGGCTGACGGCCGCCGCAAAGCCCACAGCCCCACGGGCTGTGGGGCCACGCGAGCGGCTGCCAAAGAGCTTTCCAACGAGGCACGGCTTTCCCTCCTGGCTCTTCGGGCGTGGGAGCTGTGGCCAGAGCCGCGGCCCTACCGGAAAATGCTTCGCAGGCTGGCGCCGCGGCGCGATGTAGGCGCCGGTGGCGCCGAGGCTGACGGCCGCCGCAAAGCCCGCAGCCGCACGGGCTGTGGGGCCACGCGAGCGGCTGCCAAAGAGCTTTCCAACGAGGCCCGGCTTTCCCTCCTGGCTCTTTGGGCGTGGGAGCTGTGGCCAGAGCCGCGGCCCTACCGGAAAATGCTTCGCAGGATGGCGCCGCGGCGCCACGTAGGCACCGGTGACGCCGAGGCTGACGGCCGCCGCAAAGCCCACAACCGCACGGGCTGTGGGGCCACGCGAGCGGCTGCCAAAGAGCTTTCCAACGAGGCACGGCTTTCCCTCCTGGCTCTTCGGGCGTGGGAGCTGTGGCCAGAGCCGCGGCCCTACCGGAAAATGCTTCGCAGGCTGGCGCCGCGGCGCCACGTAGGCACCGGTGGCGCCGAGGCTGACGGCCGCCGCAAAGCCCGCAGCCCCACGGGCTGTGGGGCCACGCGAGCGGCTACCAAAGAGCTTTCCAACGAGGCACGGCTTTCCCTCCTGGCTCTTCGAGAGTGGGAGCTGTGGCCAGAGCCGCGGCCTTACCAGAAAAAGCTTTGCAGGCTGGTGCGGCGGCGCCATTTGGGCGCCGGTGGCGCCGAGGCTGACGACCGCCGCAAAGCTCGCAGCCCCACGGGCTGTGGGGCCACGCGAGCAGCTGCCAAAGAGCTTTCCAACGAGGCACAGCTTTCCCTCCTGGCTCTTCGGGCGTGGGTGCTGTCGCCAGAGACGCGGCCCTACCGGAAAATGCTTCGCAGGCTGGCGCAGCGGAGCCACGTGGGCGCCGGTGGCGCCGAGCTTGACGGCCGCCGCAAACCCTGCAGCCCCACGGGCTGTGGGGCCACGCGAGCGGCTGCCAAAGAGCTTTCCAACGAGGCACGGCTTTCCCTCCTGGCTCTTCGGGCGTGGGAGCTGTGGCCAGAGCCGCGGCCCTACCGGAAAATGCTTCGCAGGATGGCGCGACGGCGACATTCGGGCGCCGGTGGCGCCGAGGCTGACGGCTGCCGCAAAGCCCGCAGCCGCAAGGGCTGTGGGGCCACGCGAGCGGCTGTCAAAGAGCTTTCCAACGAGGCATGGCTTTCCCTCCTGGGTCTTCGGGCGTGGGAGTTGTCGCCAGAGCCGCGGACCTACCGGAAAATGCTTCGCAGGCTGGCGCGGCGGCGCCACGTGGGCGCCGGTGGCGCCGAGGCTGACGGCCGCCGCAAAGCCCGCAGCCCCACGGGCTGTGGGGCCACGCGAGCGGCTGCCAAAGAGCTTTCCAACGAGGCACGGCTTTCCCTCCTGGCTCTTCGGGCGTGGGAGCTGTGGCCAGAGCCGCGGCCCTACCGGAAAATGCTTCGCAGGCTGGCGCCGCGGCGCCACGTAGGCACCGGTGGCGCCGAGGCTGACGGCCGCCGCAAAGCCCGCAGCCCCACGGGCTGTGGGGCCACGCGAGCGGCTACCAAAGAGCTTTCCAAGGAGGCACGGCTTTCCCTCCTGGCTCTTCGGGCGTGGGAGCTGTGGCCAGAGCCGCGGCCTTACCAGAAAATGCTTTGCAGGCTGGTGCGGCGGCGCCATTTGGGCGCCGGTGGCGCCGAGGCTGACGACCGCCGCAAAGCTCGCAGCCCCACGGGCTGTGGGGCCACGCGAGCAGCTGCCAAAGAGCTTTCCAACGAGGCATGGCTTTCCCTCCTGGCTCTTCGGGCGTGGGAGCTGTGGCCAGAGCCGCGGCCCTACCGGAAAATGCTTCGCAGGCTGGCGCGGCGGAGCCACGTGGGCGCCGGTGGCGCCGAGGCTGACGGCGGCCGCAAAGCCCGCAGCCCCACGGGCTGTGGGGCCACGCGCGCGGCTGCCAAAGACCTTTCCAACGAGGCACGGCTTTCCCTCCTGGCTCTTCGGGCGTGGGAGCTGTGGCCAGAGCCGCGGACCTACCGGAAAATGCTTTGCAGGCTGGCGCGGCGGTGCGACGTGGGCGCCGGTGGCGCTTAGGCTGACGGCCGCCGCAAAGCCCGCAGCCCCACGGGCTGTGGGGCCACGCGAGCGGCTGCCAAAGAGCTTTCCAAGGAGGCACGGCTTTCCCTCCTGGCTCTTCGGGTGTGGGAGTTGTGGCCAGAGCCGCGGCCCTACCGGTAATGCTTCGCAGGATGACGCGGCGGCGCGATGTGTGCGCCGGTGGCGCTGAGGCTGACGGCCGCCGCAAAGCCCGCAGCCCCACGGGCTGTGGGGCCACGCGAGCGGCTGCCAAAGAGCTTTCCAACGAGGCACGGCTTTCCCTCCTGGCTCTTCGGGCGTGGGAGCTGTGGCCAGAGCCGCGGCCCTACCGGTAATGCTTCGCAGGCTGGCGCGGCGGCGCGATGTGGGCGCCGGTGGCGCTGAGGCTGACGGCCGCCGCAAAGCCCGCAGCCCCACGGGCTGTGGGGCCACGCGAGCGGCTGCCAAAGAGCTTTCCAACGAGGGACGGCTTTTCCTCCTGGCTCTTCGAGAGTGGGAGCTGTGGCCAGAGCCGCGGCCCTACCGGTAAATGCTTCACAGGATGGCGCGGCGGCGCAACGTGGGCGCCGGTGGCGCCGAGGCTGACGGCCGCCGCAAAGCCCGCAGCCCCACGGGATGTGGGGCCACGCGAGCGGCTGCCAAAGTGCTTTCCAACGAGGCACGGCTTTCCCTCCTGGCTCTTCGGGCGTGGGAACTGTGGCCAGAGCCGTGGCCCTACTGGAAAATGCTTCGCAGGCTGGCGCGGCGGCGCCACGTGGGCGCTGGTGGCGCCGAGGCTGACGGCCGCCGCAAAGCCCGCAGCCGCAAGGGCTGTGGGGCCACGCGAGCGGCTGCCAAAGAGCTTTCCAACGAGGCACGGCTTTCCCTCCTGGCTCTTCGGGCGTGGGAGCTGTGGCCAGAGCCGCGGCCCTACCGGAAAATGCTTCGCAGGCTGGCGCGGCGGCGCCAGGTGGGCGCCGGTGGCGCCGAGGCTGACGGCCGCCGCAAAGCCCACAGCCCCACGGTCTGTGGGGCCACGCGAGCGGCTGCCAAAGAGCTTTCCAACGAGGCACGGCTTTCCCTCCTGGCTCTTCGGGCGTGGGAGCTGTGGCCAGAGCCGCGGCCCTACCGGAAAATGCTTCGCAGGCTGGCGCCGCGGCGCGATGTAGGCGCCGGTGGCGCCGAGGCTGACGGCCGCCGCAAAGCCCGCAGCCGCACGGGCTGTGGGGCCACGCGAGCGGCTGCCAAAGAGCTTTCCAACGAGGCCCGGCTTTCCCTCCTGGCTCTTTGGGCGTGGGAGCTGTGGCCAGAGCCGCGGCCCTACCGGAAAATGCTTCGCAGGCTGGCGCGGCGGCGCCAGGTGGGCGCCGGTGGCGCCGAGGCTGACGGCCGCCGCAAAGCCCGCAGCCCCACGGGATGTGGGGCCACGCGAGCGGCTGCCAAAGAGCTTTCCAACGAGGCACGGCTTTCCCTCCTGGCTCTTCGGGCGTGGGAACTGTGGCCAGAGCCGCGGCCCTACTGGAAAATGCTTCGCAGGATGGCGCCGCGGCGCCACGTAGGCACCGGTGACGCCGAGGCTGACGGCCGCCGCAAAGCCCGCAGCCGCACGGGCTGTGGGGCCACGCGAGCGGCTGCCAAAGAGCTTTCCAACGAGGCACGGCTTTCCCTCCTGGCTCTTCGGGCGTGGGAGCTGTGGCCAGAGCCGCGGCCCTACCGGAAAATGCTTCGCAGGATGGCGCGACGGCGACATTCGGGCGCCGGTGGCGCCGAGGCTGACGGCTGCCGCAAAGCCCGCAGCCGCAAGGGCTGTGGGGCCACGCGAGCGGCTGCCAAAGAGCTTTCCAACGAGGCATGGCTTTCCCTCCTGGGTCTTCGGGCGTGGGAGTTGTCGCCAGAGCCGCGGACCTACCGGAAAATGCTTCGCAGGCTGGCGCGGCGGCGCCACGTGGGCGCCGGTGGCGCCGAGGCTGACGGCCGCCGCAAAGCCCGCAGCCCCACGGGCTGTGGGGCCACGCGAGCGGCTGCCAAAGAGCTTTCCAACGAGGCACGGCTTTCCCTCCTGGCTCTTCGGGCGTGGGAGCTGTGGCCAGAGCCGCGGCCCTACCGGAAAATGCTTCGCAGGCTGGCGCCGCGGCGCCACGTAGGCACCGGTGGCGCCGAGGCTGACGGCCGCCGCAAAGCCCGCAGCCCCACGGGCTGTGGGGCCACGCGAGCGGCTACCAAAGAGCTTTCCAACGAGGCACGGCTTTCCCTCCTGGCTCTTCGAGAGTGGGAGCTGTGGCCAGAGCCGCGGCCTTACCAGAAAATGCTTTGCAGGCTGGTGCGGCGGCGCCATTTGGGCGCCGGTGGCGCCGAGGCTGACGACCGCCGCAAAGCTCGCAGCCCCACGGGCTGTGGGGCCACGCGAGCAGCTGCCAAAGAGCTTTCCAACGAGGCACAGCTTTCCCTCCTGGCTCTTCGGGCGTGGGTGCTGTGGCCAGAGACGCGGCCCTACCGGAAAATGCTTCGCAGGCTGGCGCAGCGGAGCCACGTGGGCGCCGGTGGCGCCGAGCTTGACGGCCGCCGCAAACCCTGCAGCCCCACGGGCTGTGGGGCCACGCGAGCGGCTGCCAAAGAGCTTTCCAACGAGGCCCGGCTTTCCCTCCTGGCTCTTTGGGCGTGGGAGCTGTGGCCAGAGCCGCGGCCCTACCGGAAAATGCTTCGCAGGATGGCGCGACGGCGACATTCGGGCGCCGGTGGCGCCGAGGCTGACGGCTGCCGCAAAGCCCGCAGCCGCAAGGGCTGTGGGGCCACGCGAGCGGCTGCCAAAGAGCTTTCCAACGAGGCATGGCTTTCCCTCCTGGCTCTTCGGGCGTGGGAGTTGTCGCCAGAGCCGCGGACCTACCGGAAAATGCTTCGCAGGCTGGCGCGGCGGCGCCACGTGGGCGCCGGTGGCGCCGAGGCTGACGGCCGCCGCAAAGCCCGCAGCCCCACGGGCTGTGGGGCCACGCGAGCGGCTGCCAAAGAGCTTTCCAACGAGGCACGGCTTTCCCTCCTGGCTCTTCGGGCGTGGGAGCTGTGGCCAGAGCCGCGGCCCTACCGGAAAATGCTTCGCAGGATGGCGCCGCGGCGCCACGTAGGCACCGGTGACGCCGAGGCTGACGGCCGCCGCAAAGCCCGCAGCCCCACGGGCTGTGGGGCCACGCGAGCGGCTGCCAAAGAGCTTTCCAACGAGGCCCGGCTTTCCCTCCTGGCTCTTTGGGCGTGGGAGCTGTGGCCAGAGACGCGGCCCTACCGGAAAATGCTTCGCAGGCTGGCGCGGCAGCGCCAGGTGGGCGCCGGTGGCGCCAAGGCTGACGGCCGCCGCAAAGCCCGCAGCCGCACGGGCTGTGGGGCCACGCGAGCGGCTGCCAAAGAGCTTTCCAACGAGGCCCGGCTTTCCCTCCTGGCTCTTCGGGCGTGGGAGCTGTGGCCAGAGCCGCGGCCCTACCGGAAAATGCTTCGCAGGATGGCGCCGCGGCGCCACGTAGGCACCGGTGACGCCGAGGCTGACGGCCGCCGCAAAGCCCGCAGCCCCACGGGCTGTGGGGCCACGCGAGCGGCTGCCAAAGAGCTTTCCAACGAGGCCCGGCTTTCCCTCCTGGCTCTTTGGGCGTGGGAGCTGTGGCCAGAGACGCGGCCCTACCGGAAAATGCTTCGCAGGCTGGCGCGGCAGCGCCAGGTGGGCGCCGGTGGCGCCAAGGCTGACGGCCGCCGCAAAGCCCGCAGCCGCACGGGCTGTGGGGCCACGCGAGCGGCTGCCAAAGAGCTTTCCAACGAGGCCCGGCTTTCCCTCCTGGCTCTTCGGGCGTGGGAGCTGTGGCCAGAGCCGCGGCCCTACCGGAAAATGCTTCGCAGGCTGGCGCCGCGGCGCCACGTAGGCACCGGTGGCGCCGAGGCTGACGGCCGCCGCAAAGCCCGCAGCCCTACGGGCTGTGGGGCCACGCGAGCGGCTGCCAAAGAGCTTTCCAACGAGGCACGGCTTTCCCTCCTGGCTCTTCGGGCGTGGGAGCTGTGGCCAGAGCCGCGGCCTTACCAGAAAATGCTTTGCAGGCTGGTGCGGCGGCGCCATTTGGGCGCCGGTGGCGCCGAGGCTGACGACCGCCGTAAAGCTCGCAGCCCCACGGGCTGTGGGGCCACGCGAGCAGCTGCCAAAGAGCTTTCCAACGAGGCACAGCTTTCCCTACTGGCTCTTCGGGCGTGGGTGCTGTGGCCAGAGCCGCGGACCTACCGGAAAATGCTTCGCAGGCTGGCGCGGCGGAGCCACGTGGGCGCCGGTGGCGCCGAGGCTGACGGCGGCCGCAAAGCCCGCAGCCCCACGGGCTGTGGGGCCACGCGCGCGGCTGCCAAAGACCTTTCCAACGAGGCACGGCTTTCCCTCCTGGCTCTTCGGGCGTGGGAGCTGTGGCCAGAGCCGCGGCCCTACCGGAAAATGCTTTGCAGGCTGGCGCGGCGGTGCGACGTGGGCGCCGGTGGCGCTTAGGCTGACGGCCGCCGCAAAGCCCGCAGCCGCACGGGCTGTGGGGCCACGCGAGCGGCTGCGAAAGAGGTTTCCAAGGAGGCACGGCTTTCCCTCCTGGCTCTTCGGGTGTGGGAGTTATGGCCAGAGCTGCGGCCCTACCGGTAATGCTTCGCAGGATGACGCGGCGGCGCGATGTGGGCGCCGGTGGCGCTGAGGCTGACGGCCGCCGCAAAGCCCGTAGCCCCACGGGCTGTGGGGCCACGCGAGCGGCTGCCAAAGAGCTTTCCAACGAGGCACGGCTTTCCCTCCTGGCTCTTCGAGAGTGGGAGCTGTGGCCAGAGCCGCGGCCCTACCGGAAAATGCTTCGCAGGATGGCGCGGCGGCGACATTCGGGCGCCGGTGGCGCCGAGGCTGACGGCTGCCGCAAAGCCCGCAGCCGCAAGGGCTGTGGGGCCACGCGAGCGGCTGCCAAAGAACTTTCCAACGAGGCATGGCTTTCCCTCCTGGCTCTTCGGGCGTGGGAGTTGTCGCCAGAGCCGCGGACCTACCGGAAAATGCTTCGCAGGCTGGCGCGGCGGCGCCACGTTGGCGCCGGTGGCGCCGAGGCTGACGGCCGCCGCAAAGCCCGCAGCCCCACGGGCTGTGGGGCCACGCGAGCGGCTGCCAAAGAGCTTTCCAACGAGGCACGGCTTTCCCTCCTGGCTCTTCGGGCGTGGGAGATGTGGCCAGAGCCGCGGCCCTACCGGAAAATGCTTCGCAGGATGGCGCCGCGGCGCCACGTAGGCACCGGTGACGCCGAGGCTGACGGCCGCCGCAAAGCCCGCAGCCCCACGGGCTGTGGGGCCACGCGAGCGGCTGCCAAAGAGCTTTCCAACGAGGCCCGGCTTTCCCTCCTGGCTCTTTGGGCGTGGGAGCTGTGGCCAGAGACGCGGCCCTACCGGAAAATGCTTCGCAGGCTGGCGCGGCAGCGCCAGGTGGGCGCCGGTGGCGCCAAGGCTGACGGCCGCCGCAAAGCCCGCAGCCGCACGGGCTGTGGGGCCACGCGAGCGGCTGCCAAAGAGCTTTCCAACGAGGCCCGGCTTTCACTCCTGGCTCTTCGGGCGTGGGAGCTGTGGCCAGAGCCGCGGCCCTACCGGAAAATGCTTCGCAGGCTGGCGCCGCGGCGCCACGTAGGCACCGGTGGCGCCGAGGCTGACGGCCGCCGCAAAGCCCGCAGCCCTACGGGCTGTGGGGCCACGCGAGCGGCTGCCAAAGAGCTTTCCAACGAGGCACGGCTTTCCCTCCTGGCTCTTCGGGCGTGGGAGCTGTGGCCAGAGCCGCGGCCTTACCAGAAAATGCTTTGCAGGCTGGTGCGGCGGCGCCATTTGGGCGCCGGTGGCGCCGAGGCTGACGACCGCCGTAAAGCTCGCAGCCCCACGGGCTGTGGGGCCACGCGAGCAGCTGCCAAAGAGCTTTCCAACGAGGCACAGCTTTCCCTCCTGGCTCTTCGGGCGTGGGTGCTGTGGCCAGAGACGCGGCCCTACCGGAAAATGCTTCGCAGGCTGGCGCAGCGGAGCCACGTCGGCGCCGGTGGCGCCGAGCTTGACGGCCGCCGCAAAGCCCGTAGCCCCACGGGCTGTGGGGCCACGCGAGCGGCTGCCAAAGAGCTTTCCAACGAGGCACGGCTTTCCCTCCTGGCTCTTCGGGCGTGGGAGCTGTGGCCAGAGCCGCGGCCCTACCGGTAATGCTTCGCAGGCTGGCGCGGCGGCGCGATGTGGGCGCCGGTGGCGCTGAGGCTGACGGCCGCCGCAAAGCCCGCAGCCCCACGGGCTGTGGGGCCACGCGAGCGGCTGCCAAAGAGCTTTCCAACGAGGCACGGCTTTCCCTCCTGGCTCTTCGAGAGTGGGAGCTGTGGCCAGAGCCGCGGCCCTACCGGTAAATGCTTCACAGGCTGGCGCGGCGGCGCCATGTAGACGCCGTTGGCGCCGAGGCTGACGGCCACCGCAAAGCCCGCAGCCCCACGGGCTGTGGGGCCACGCGAGCAGCTGCCAAAGAGCTTTCCAACGAGGCACGGCTTTCCCTCCTGGCTCTTCGGGCGTGGGAGCTGTGGCCAGAGCCGCGGCCCTACCGGAAAATGCTTTGCAGCCTGGCGCGGCGGCGCAACGTGGGCGCCGGTGGCGCCGAGGCTGATGGCCGCCGCAAAGCCCGCAGCCCCACGGGCTGTGGGGCCACGCGAGCGGCTGCCAAAGAGCTTTCCAACGAGGCACGGCTTTCCCTCCTGGCTCTTCGAGAGTGGGAGCTGTGGCCAGAGCCGCGGCCCTACCGGAAAA
This sequence comes from Chroicocephalus ridibundus, assembly GCF_963924245.1. Taxonomy (NCBI): domain Eukaryota; kingdom Metazoa; phylum Chordata; class Aves; order Charadriiformes; family Laridae; genus Chroicocephalus; species Chroicocephalus ridibundus. The sequence continues at coordinate 686,625 of NW_026961593.1, forward strand.
TGCTTCGCAGGATGGCGCGGCGGCGCGATGTGGGCGCCGGTGTCGCTGAGGCTGACGGCCGCCGCAAAGCCCGCAGCCCCACGGGCTGTGGGGCCACGCGAGCGGCTGCCAAAGAGCTTTCCAACGAGGCACGGCTTTCCCTCCTGGCTCTTCGGGCGTGGGAGCTGTGGCCAGAGCCGCAGCCCTACCGGAAAATGCTTTGCAGGCTGGTGCGGCGGCGCCATTTTGGCGCCGGTGGCACCGAGTCTGACGGCCGCCGCAAAGCCCGCAGCCCCACGGGCTTTGGGGCCACGCGAGCGGCTGCCAAAGAGCTTTCCAACGAGGCACGGCTTTCCCTCCTGGCACTTCGGGCGTGGGAGCTGTGGCCAGAGCCGCGGCCCTAACGGAAAATGCTTTGCAGGCTGGCGCGGCGGCGCCACGTGGGCGCCGGTGGCGCCGAGGCTGACGGCCGCCGCAAAGCCCGCAGCCCCACGGGCTGTGGGGCCACGCGAGCGGCTGCCAAAGAGCTTTCCAACAAGGCACTTCTTTCCCTGTTGGCTCTTCGAGAGTGGGAGCTGTGGCCACAGCCGCGGCACTACCGGAAAATGCTTCACAGGCTGGCGCGGCGGCGCCACGTAGGCGCCGTTGGCGCCGACGCTGACGGCCACCGCAAAGCCCGCAGCCCCATGGGCTGTGGGGCCACGCGAGCGGCTGCCAAACAGCTTTCCAACGAGGCACGGCTTTCCCTCCTGGCTCTTCGGGTGTGGGAGCTGTGGCCAGAGCCGCGGCCCTACCGGAAAATGCTTCGCAGGATGGCGCGGCGGCGCAACGTGGGCGCCGGTGGCGCCGAGGCTGACGGCCGCCGCAAAGCCCGCAGCCCCACAGGATGTGGGGCCACGCGAGCGGCTTCCAAAGTGCTTTCCAACGAGGCACGGCTTTCCCTCCTGGCTCTTCGGGCGTGGGAACTGTGGCCAGAGCCGCGGCCCTACCGGAAAATGCTTCGCAGGCTGGCGCGGCGGTGCCACGTGGGCGCCGGTGGCGCCGAGACTGACGGCCGCCGCAAAGCCCGCAGCCGCAAGGGCTGTGGGGCCACGCGAGCGGCTGCCAAAGAGCTTTCCAACGAGGCACGGCTTTCCCTCCTGGCTCTTCGGGTGTGGGAGCTGTGGCCAGAGCCGCGGCTCTACCGGAAAATGCTTCGCAGGCTGGCGCGGCGGCGCCACGTGGGCGCCGGTGGCGCCGAGGCTGACGGCCGCCGCAAAGCCCGCAGCCCCACGGGCTGTGGGGCCACGCGAGCGGCTGCCAAAGAGCTTTCCAACGAGGCACGGCTTTCCCTCCTGGCTCTTCGGGCGTGGGAGCTGTAGCCAGAGCCGCGGCCCTACCGGAAAATGCTTCGCAGGCTGGCGCGGCGGCGCCAGGTGGGCGCCGGTGGCGCCGAGGCTCATGGCCGTCGCAAAGCCCGCAGCCACACGGGCTGTGGGGCCACGCGAGCGGCTGCCAAAGAGCTTTCCAACGAGGCCCGGCTTTCCCTCCTGGCTCTTTGGGCGTGGGAGCTGTGGCCAGAGCCGCGGCCCTACCGGAAAATGCTTCGCAGGCTGGCGCGGCGGCGCCAGGTGGGCGCCGGTGGCGCCGAGGCTGACGGCCGCCGCAAAGCCCGCAGCCCCACGGGCTGTGGGGCCACGCGAGCGGCTGCCAAAGAGCTTTCCAACGAGGCACGGCTTTCCCTCCTGGCTCTTCGGGCGTGGGAACTGTGGCCAGAGCCGTGGCCCTACCGGAAAATGCTTCGCAGGATGGCGCCGCGGCGCCACCTAGGCACCGGTGACGCCGAGGCTGACGGCCGCCGCAAAGCCCGCAGCCCCACGGGCTGTGGGGCCACGCGAGCGGCTGCCAAAGAGCTTTCCAACGAGGCCCGGCTTTCCCTCCTGGCTCTTTGGGCGTGGGAGCTGTGGCCAGAGACGCGGCCCTACCGGAAAATGCTTCGCAGGCTGGCGCGGCAGTGCCACGTGGGCGCCGGTGGCGCCAAGGCTGACGGCCGCCGCAAAGCCCGCAGCCCCACGGGCTGTGGGGCCACGCGAGCGGCTACCAAAGAGCTTTCCAACGAGGCACGGCTTTCCCTCCTGGCTCTTCGGGCGTGGGAGCTGTGGCCAGAGCCGCGGCCTTACCAGAAAATGCTTTGCAGGCTGGTGCGGCGGCGCCATTTGGGCGCCGGTGGCGGCGAGGCTGACGACCGCCGCAAAGCTCGCAGCCCCACGGGCTGTGGGGCCACGCGAGCAGCTGCCAAAGAGCTTTCCAACGAGGCACAGCTTTCCCTCCTGGCTCTTCGGGCGTGGGTGCTGTGGCCAGAGCCGCGGCCCTACCGGAAAATGCTTCGCAGGATGGCGCGACGGCGCCATTCGGGCGCCGGTGGCGTTGAGGCTGACGGCTGCCGCAAAGCCCGCAGCCCCACGGGATGTGGGGCCACGCGAGCGGCTGCCAAAGAGCTTTCCAACGAGGCATGGCTTTCCCTCCTGGCTCTTCGGGCGTGGGAGCTGTGGCCAGAGCCGCGGACCTACCGGAAAATGCTTCGCAGGCTGGCGCGGCGGAGCCACGTGGCCGCCGGTGGCGCCGAGGCTGACGGCGGCCGCAAAGCCCGCAGCCCCACGGGCTGTGGGGCCACGCGCGCGGCTGCCAAAGACCTTTCCAACGAGGCACGGCTTTCCCTCCTGGCTCTTCGGGCGTGGGAGCTGTGGCCAGAGCCGCGGCCCTACCGGAAAATGCTTCGCAGGCTGGCGCGGCGGTGCGACGTGGGCGCCGGTGGCGCCGAGGCTGACGACCGCCGCAAAGCCCGCAGCCCCACGGGCTGTGGGGCCACACGAGCGGCTGCCAAAGAGCTTTCCATCGAGGCACGGCTTTCCCTCCTGGCTCTTCGGGCGTGGGAGCTGTGGCCAGAGCTGCAGCCCTACCGGAAAATGCTTCGCAGGCTGGCGCGGCGGCGCGATGTGGGCGCCGGTGGTGCCGAGGCTGACGGCCGCCGCAAAGCCCGCAGCCCCACGGGCTGTGGGGCCACGCGAGCGGCTGCCAAAGAGCTTTCCAACGAGGCACGGCTTTCCCTCCTGGCTCTTTGGGCGTGGGAGCTGTGGCCAGAGCCGCGGCCCTACCGGAAAATGCTTTGCAGGCTGGCGCGACGGCTCCATTCGGGCGCCGGTGGCGTTGAGGCTGACGGCCGCCGCAAAGCCCGCAGCCCCATGGGCTGTGGGGCCACGCGAGCGGCTGCCAAAGAGCTTTCCAACGAGGCATGGCTTTCCCTCCTGGCTCTTCGGGCGTGGGAGCTGTGGCCAGAGCCGCGGCCCTACCGGAAAATGCTTCGCAGGCTGGCGCGGGGGCGCCACGTGGGCGCCGGTGGCGCCGAGGCTGACGGCCGCCGCAAAGCCCGCAGCCCCATGGGCTGTGGGGCCACACGAGCGGCTGCCAAAGAGCTTTCCAACGAAGCATGGCTTTCCCTCCTGGCTCTTCGGGCGTGGGAGCTGTGGCCAGAGCCGTGGCCCTACCGGAAAATGCTTTGCAGGCTGGCGCGGCGGCGCCATTTGGCCGCCGGTGGCGCCGAGGCTGACGGCCGCCGCAAAGCCCGCAGGCCCACGGGCTGTGGGGCCACGCGAGCGGCTGCCAAAGAGCTTTCCAACGAGGCACGGCTTTCCCTCCTGGCTCTTCGGGTGTAGGAGCTGTGGCCAGAGCCGCGGCCCTACCAGAAAATGCTTTGGGGCCTGGCGCAGTGGCACCAGGTGGGCGCCGGTGGCGCCGAGGCTGACGGCCGCCCCAAAGCCCGCAGCCACACGGGCTGTGGGGCCACGCGAGCGGCTGCCAAAGAGCTTTCCAACGAGGCACGGATTTCCCTCCTGGCTCTTCGGGCATGGGAGCTGTGGCCAGAGCCGCGGACCTACCGGAAAATGCTTCGCAGGCTGGCGCGGCGGAGCCACGTGGGCGACGGTGGCGCCGAGGCTGACGGCCGCCGCAAAGCCCGCAGCCCCACGGGCTGTGGGGCCACGCGCGCGGCTGCCAAAGACCTTTCCAACGAGACACGGCTTTCCCTCCTGGCTCTTCAGGCGTGGGAGCTGTGGCAAGAGCCGCGGCCCTACCGGAAAATGCTTCGCAGGCTGGCGCGGCAGCGCCACTATGGCGCCGGTGGCGCCGAGGCTGACGGCCGCCGCAAAGCCCGCAGCCCCACAGGCTGTGGGGCCACGCGAGCGGCTGCCAAAGAGCTTTCCAACGAGGCACGGCTTTCCCTCCTGGCTCTTCGGGCGTGGGAGCTGTGGCCAGAGCCGCGGCCCTACCAGAAAATGCTTCGCAGGCTGTCTCGGCGGTGCGACGTGGGCGACGGTGGCGCCGAGGCTGACGACCGCCGCAAAGCCCGCAGCCGCACGGGCTGTGGGGCCACGCGAGTGGCTGCCAAAGAGCTTTCCAACGAGGCACGGCTTTCCCTCCTGGCTCTTCGGGCTTGGGAGCTGTGGCCAGAGCCGCGGCTCTACCGGAAAATGCTTCGCAGGCTGGCGCGGCGGCGACACGTGGGCGCCGTTGGCGCCGAGGTTGACGGCCGCCGCAAAGCCCGCAGCCGCACGGGCTGTGGGGCCACGCGAGCGGCTGCCAAAGAGCTTTCCAACGAGGAACGGCTTTCCCTCCTGGCTCTTTGGGCGTGGGAGCTGTCGCCAGAGCCGCGGCCCTACCGGAAAATGCTTCACAGGCTGGCGCGGCGGCGCCACGTGGGCGCCGGTGGCGCTGAGGCTGACGGCCGCCGCAAAGCCCGCAGGCCCACGGGCTGTGGGGCCACGCGAGCGGCTGCCAAAGAGCTTTCCAACGAGGCACGGCTTTCCCTCCTGGCTCTTCGGGCGTGGGAGCTGTGGCCAGAGCCGCGGCCCTACCGGAAAATGCTTTGCCGGCTGGCGCGGCGGCGCCACGTGGGCGCCGGTGGCGCCGAGGCTGACGGCCGCCGCAAAGCCCGCAGCCCCACGGGCTGTGGCGCCACGCGAGCGGCTGCCAAAGAGCTTTCCAACGAGGCACGGCTTTCCCTCCTGGCTCTTTGGGCGTGGGAGCTGTGGCCAGAGCCGCGGCCCTACCGGAAAATGCTTTGCAGGCTGGCGCGACGGCGCCATTCGGGCGCCGGTGGCGCCGAGTCTGACGGCCGCCGCAAAGCCCGCAGCCCCACGGGCTGTGGGGCCACGCGAGCGACTGCCAAAGAGCTTTCCAACGAGGCACGGCTTTCCCTCCTGGCTCTTTGGGCGTGGGAGCTGTGGCAAGAGCCGCGGCCCTACCAGAAAATGCTTCGCAGGCTGGCGCGGCGGCGCCACGTGGGCGCCGGTGGCGCCGAGGATGACGGCCGCCGCAAAGCCCGCAGGCCCACGGGCCGTGGGGCCACGCGAGCGGCTGCCAAAGAGCTTTCCAAGGAGGCACGGCTTTCCCTCCTGGCTCTTTGGGCGTGGGAGCTGTGGCCAGAGCCGCGGCCCTACCTGAAAATGCTTCGCAGCCTCTCGCGGCAGCGCCACGTGGGCGCCGGTGGCGCTGAGGCTGACGGCCGCCGCAAAGCCCGCAGCCCCACGGGCTGTGGGGCCACGCGAGCAGCTGCCAAAGAGCTTTCCAACGATGCACAGCGTTCCCTCCTGGCTCTTTGGGCGTGGGAGCTGTGGCCAGAGCCGCGGCCCTACCGGAAAATGCTTTGCAGGCTGGCGCGACGGCGCCTTTCGGGCGCCGGTGGCGTTGAGGCTGACGGCCGCCGCAAAGCCCGCAGGCCCACGGGCTGTGGGGCCACGCGAGCGGCTGCCAAAGAGCTTTCCAACGAGGCACGGCTTTCCCTCCTGGCTCTTCGAGAGTGGGAGCTGTGGCCAGAGCCGCGGCCCTACCGGAAAATGCTTCGCAGGCTGGCGCGGCGGCGCGATGTGGGCGCCGGTGGCGCCGAGGCTGACGGCCGCCGCAAAGCCCGCAGCCCCACGGGCTGTGGGGCCACGCGAGCGGCTGCCAAAGAGCTTTCCAACGAGGCACGGCTTTCCCTCCTGGCTCTTCGGGTGTGGGAGCTGTGGCCAGAGCCGCGGCCCTACCGGAAAATGCTTCGCAGGCTGGCGCGGCGGTGCAAGTTGGGCGCCGGTGGCGCCGAGGCTGACGGCCGCCGCAAAGCCCGCAGCCCCACGGGCTGTGGGGCCACGCGAGTGGCTGCCAAAGAGCTTTCCAACGAGGCACGGCTTTCCCTCCTGGCTCTTCGGGCGTGGGAGCTGTGGCCAGAGCCGCGGCCCTACCGGAAAATGCTTCGCAGGCTGGCGGCGCGGCGCGATGTGGGCGCCGGCGGCGCCGAGGCTGACGGCCGCCGCAAAGCCCGCAGCCCCACGGGCTGTGGGGCCACACGAGCGGCTGCCAAAGAGCTTTCCAACGAGGCACGGCTTTCCCTCCTGGCTCTTTGGGCGTGGGAGCTGTGGCCAGAGCCGCGGCTCTACCGGAAAATGCTTCGCAGGCTGGCGCGGCGGCGCCACGTGGGCGCCGGTGGCGCTGAGGCTGACGGCCGCCGCAAAGCCCGCAGCCGCACGGGCTGTGGGGCCACGCGAGCAGCTGCCAAAGAGCTTTCCAACGAGGCACGGCTTTCCCTCCTGGCTCTTCGGGCGTGGGAGCTGTGGCCAGAGCCGCGGCCCTACCTGAAAATGCTTCGCAGGCTGTCGCGGCGGTGCCACGTGGGTGCCGGTGGCGCCGAGGCTGACGGCCGCCGCAAAGCCTGCAGCCGCAGGGGCTGTGGGGCCACGCGAGCGGCTGCCAAAGAGCTTTCCAACGAGGCACGGCTTTCCCTCCTGGCTCTTTGGGCGTGGGAGCTGTGGCCAGAGCCGCGGCCCTAACGGAAAATGCTTCACAGGCTGGCGCGGCGGCGCCACGTGGGCGCCGGTGGCGCTGAGGATGACGGCCGCCGCAAAGCCTGCAGGCCCAAGGGCCGTGGGGCCACGCGAGCGACTGCCAAAGAGCTTTCCAAGGAGGCACGGCTTTCCCTCCTGGCTCTTCGGGCGTGGGAGCTGTCGCCAGAGCCGCGGCCCTACCCGAAAATGCTTCGCAGGCTGGCGCGGCGGCGCCCTGTGGGCGCCGGTGGCGCCGAGGCTGACGGCCGCCGCAAAGCCCGCAGCCCCACGGGCTGTGGGGCCACGCGAGCGGCTGCCAAAGAGCTTTCCAACGAGGCACGGCTTTCCCTCCTGGCTCTTCGGGCGTGGGAGCTGTGGCCAGAGCCGCGGCCCTACCTGAAAATGCTTCGCAGGCTGGCGCGGCGGCGCCAGGTGGGCGCCGGTGGCGCCGAGGCTGACGGCCGCCGCAAAGCCCGCAGCCCCACGGGCTGTGGGGCCACGCGCGCGGCTGCCAAAGAGCTTTCCAACGAGGCACGGCTTTCCCTCCTGGCTCTTCGGGCGTGGGAGCTGTGGCCAGAGCCGCGGCCCTACCGGAAAACGCTTCGCAGGCTGGCACGGCGGCGCCACTATGGCGCCGGTGGCGCCGAGGCTGACGGCCGCCGCAAAGCCCGCAGCCCCACGGGCTGTGGGGCCACGCGAGCGGCTGCCAAAAAGCTTTCCAACGAGGCACGGCTTTCCCTCCTGGCTCTTCGGGCGTGGGAGCTGTGGCCAGAGCCGCGGCCCTACCGGAAAATGCTTCACAGGCTGGCGCGGCGGTGCGACGTGGGCGCCGGTTGCGCCGAGGCTGACGACCGCCACAAAGCCCGCAGCCCCACGGGCTGTGGGGCCACGCGAGCGGCTGCCAAAGAGCTTTCCAACGAGGCACGGCTTTTCCTCCTGGCTCTTTGGGCGTGGGAGCTGTGGCCAGAGCCGCGGCCCTACCGGAAAATGCTTCGCAGGCTGGCGCGGTGGCGCAATTTGGGCGCCGGTGGCGCCGAGTCTGACGGCCGCCGCAAAGCCCGCAGCCCCACGGGCTGTGGGGCCACGCGAGCGGCCGCCAAAGAGCTTTCCAACGAGGCACGGTTTTCCCTCCTGGCTCTTCGGGCGTGGGAGCTGTGGCCAGAGCCGCGGCCCTACCGGAAAATGCTTCGCAGGCTGGCGCGGCGGAGCCACGTGGGCGCCGGTGGCGCCGAGGCTGACGGCCGCCGCAAAGCCCGCAGCCCCACGGGCTGTGGGGCCACGCGCGCGGCTGCCAAAGAGCTTTCCAACGAGGCACGGCTTTCCCTCCTGGCTCTTCGGGCGTGGGAGCTGTGGCCAGAGCCGCGGCCCTACCGGAAAATGCTTCGCAGGCTTGCGCGGCGGCGCCACTATGGCGCCGGTGGCGCTGAGGCTGACGGCCGCCGCAAAGCCCGCAGCCCCACGGGCTGTGGGGCCACGCGAGCGGCTGCCAAAAAGCTTTCCAACGAGGCACGGCTTTCCCTCCTGGCTCTTCGGGCGTGGGAGCTGTGGCCAGAGCCGCGGCCCTACCGGAAAATGCTTCACAGGCTGGCGCGGCGGTGCGACGTGGGCGCCGGTGGCGCCGAGGCTGACGACCGCCACAAAGCCCGCAGCCCCACGGGCTGTGGGGCCACGCGAGTGGCTGCCAAAGAGCTTTCCAACGAGGCACGGCTTTTCCTCCTGGCTCTTTGGGCGTGGGAGCTGTGGCCAGAGCCGCGGCCCTACCGGAAAATGCTTCGCAGGCTGGCGCAGTGGCGCAATTTGGGCGCCGGTGGCGCCGAGGCTGACGGCCGCCGCAAAGCCCGCAGCCCCACGGGCTGTGGGGCCACGCGAGCGGCCGCCAAAGAGCTTTCCAACGAGGCACGGTTTTCCCTCCTGGCTCTTCGGGCGTGGGAGCTGTGGCCAGAGCCGCGGACCTACCAGAAAATGCTTCACAGGCTGGCGCGGCGGCGCCATTTGGGCGCCAGTAGCGCCGAGGCTGACGGCCGCCGCAAAGCCCGCAGCCCCACGGGCTGTGGGGCCACGCGAGCGGCTGCCAAAGACCTTTCCAACGAGGCACGGCTTTCCCTCCTGGCTCTTCGGGCGTGGGAGCTGTGGCCAGAGCCGCGGCCCTACCGGAAAATGCTTCGCAGGCTGGCGCGGCGGCGCAACGTGGGCGCCGGTGGCGCCGAGGCTGACGGCCGCCGCAAAGCCCGCAGCCCCACGGGCTGTGGGGCCACGCGAGCGGCTGCCAAAGAGCTTTCCAACGAGGCACGGCTTTCCCTCCTGGCTCTTCGGGCGTGGAAGCTGTGGCCAGAGCCGCGGCCCTACCGGAAAATGCTTCGCAGGCTGGCGCGGCAGCGCCACTATGGCGCTGGTTGCGCCGAGGCTGACGGCCGCCGCAAAGCCCGCAGCCGCACGGGCTGTGGGGCCACGCGAGCGGCTGCCAAAGAGCTTTCCAACGAGGCACGGCTTTCCCTCCTGGCTCTTCGGGTGTAGGAGCTGTGGCCAGAGCCGCGGCCCTAACGGAAAATGCTTTGGGGCCTGGCGCAGTGGCGCCAGGTGGGCGCTGGTGGCGCCGAGGCTGACGGCCGCCGCAAAGCCCGCAGCCCCACGGGCTGTGGGGCCACGCGAGCGGCTGACAAAGAGCTTCCCAACGAGGGATGGCTTTCCCTCCTGGCTCTTCGGGCGTGGGAGCTGTGGCCAGAGCCGCGGCCCTACCGGAAAATGCTTCGCAGGCTGGCGCGGCGGTGCCACGTGGGCGCCGGTGGCGCCGAGGCTGACGGCCGCCGCAAAGCCCGCAGCCCCACGGGCTGTGGGGCCACGCGAGCGGCTGCCAAAGAGCTTTCCAACAAGGCACGGCTTTCCCTCCTGGCTCTTCGGGCGTGGGAGCTGTGGCCAGAGCCGCGGCACTACCAGAAAATCCTTCGCAGGCTGGCGCGGCGGCGCCAGGTGGGCGCCGGTGGCGCCGAGGCTGACGGCCGCCGCAAAGCCCGCAGTCCCACGGGCTGTGGGGCCACACGAGCAGCTGCCAAAGAGCTTTCCAACGAGGCACGGCTTTCCCTCCTGGCTCTTCGGGCGTGGGAGTTGTGGCCAGAGCCGCGGCCCTACCGGAAAATGCTTCGCAGGCTGGCGCAGCAGCGCCACGTGGGCGCCGGTGGCGCCGAGGCTGACGGCTGCCGCAAAGCCCGCAGCCGCACGGGATGTAGGGCCACGCGAGCAGCTGCCAAAGAGCTTTCCAACGAGGCACGGCTTTCCCTCCTGGCTCTTTTGGCGTGGGAGCTGTGGCCACAGCCGCGGCACTACCGGAAAATGCTTCGCAGGCTGGCGCAGCAGCGCCACGTGGGCGCCGGTGGCGCCGAGGCTGACGGCCGCCGCAAAGCCCGCAGCCCCACGGGCTGTGGGGCCACACGAGTGGCTGCCAAAGAGCTTTCCAAAGATGCACAGCGTTCCCTCCTGGCTCTTCGGGCGTGGGAGCTGTGGCCAGAGCCGCGGCCCTACCGGAAAATGCTTCGCAGGCTGGCACGGCGGTGCCACTTGGGCGCCGGTGGCGCCGAGGCTGACGGCCGCCGCAAAGCCCGCAGCCCCACGGGCTGTGGGGCCACGCGAGCGGCTGCCAAAGAGCTTTCGAACGAGGCACGGCTTTCCCTCCTGGCTCTTTGGGCATGGGAGCTGTGGCCAGAGCCGCGGCCCTACCGGAAAAAGCTTCGCAGGCTGGCGCGGCGGTGCCACGTGGGCGCCGGTGGCGCCGAGGCTGACGGCCGCCGCAAAGGCCGCAGCCCCACGGGCTGTGGGGCCACGCGAGCGGCTGCCAAAGAGCTTTCCAACGAGGCACGGCTTTCCCTCCTGGCTCTTCGGGTGTGGGAGCTGTGGCCAGAGCCGCGGCCCTACCGGAAAATGCTTCGCAGGCTGGCGCGGCGGCGCAACGTGGGCGCCGGTGGCGCCGAGGCTGACGGCTGCCGCAAAGCCTGCAGCCCCACGGGCTCTGGCGCCACGCGAGCGGCTGCCAAAGAGCTTTCCAACGAGGCACGGCTTTCCCTCCTGGCTCTTCGGGCGTGGGAGCTGTGGCCAGAGCCGCGGCCCTACCGGAAAATGCTTCGCAGGCTGGCGCGGCGACGCAACGTGGGCGCTGGTGGCACCGAGGCTGACGGCCGCCGCAAAGCCCGCAGCCCCACGGGCTGTGGGGCCACGCGAGCGGCTGCCAAAGAGCTTTCCAACGAGGCACGGGTTTCCCTCTTGGCTCTTCGGGTGTGGGAGGTGGTGCCAGAGCCGCAGTACTACCGGAAAATGCTTCGCAGGCTGGCGCAGCAGCGCCACGTGGGCGCTGGTGGTGCCGAGGCTGACGGCCGCCGCAAAGCCCGCAGCCCCACGGGCTGTGGGGCCACGCGAGCGGCTGCCAAAGAGCTTTCCAACGAGGCACGGCTTTCCCTCCTGGCTCTTCGGGTGTGGAAGCTGTGGCCAGAGCCGCGGCCCTACCGGAAAATGCTTCGCAGGCTGGCGCGGCAGCGCCACTATGGCGCTGGTTGCGTCGAGGCTGACGGCCGCCGCAAAGCCCACAGCCGCACGTGCTGTGGGGCCACGCGAGCGGCTGCCAAAGAGCTTTCTAACGAGGCACGGCTTTCCCTCCTGGCTCTTCGGGTGTAGGAGCTGTGGCCAGAGCCGCGGCCCTACCAGAAAATGCTTTGGGGCCTGGCGCAGTGGCGCCAGGTGGGCGCCGGTGGCGCCGAGGCTGACGGCCGTCGCAAAGCCCGCAGCCCCACGGGCTGTGGGGCCACGCGAGCGGCTGACAAAGAGCTTCCCAACGAGGCATGGCTTTCCCTCCTGGCTCTTCGGGCGTGGGAGCTGTGGCCAGAGCCGCAGCCCTACCGGAAAATGCTTCGCAGGCTGGTGCGGCGGCGCCACATGGGCGCCGGTGGCGCCGAGGCTGACGGCCGCCGCAAAGCCCGCAGCCCCACGGGCTGTGGGGCCACGCGAGCGGCTGCCAAAGAGCTTTCCAACGAGGCACGGCTTTCCCTCCTGGCTCTTCGGGCGTGGAAGCTGTGGCCAGAGCCGCGGCCCTACCGGAAAATGCTTCGCAGGCTGGCGCGGCAGCGCCACTATGGCGCTGGTTGCGCCGAGGCTGACGGCCGCCGCAAAGCCCGTAGCCGCACGGGCTGTGGGGCCACGCGAGCGGCTGCCAAAGAGCTTTCCAACGAGGCACGGCTTTCCCTCCTGGCTCTTCGGGTGTAGGAGCTGTGGCCAGAGCCGCGGCCCTACCGGAAAATGCTTTGGGGCCTGGTGCGTCGTTGCCACGTGGGCGCCGGTGTCGCCGAGGCTGACGGCCGCCGCAAAGCCCGCAGCCCCACGGGCTGTGGGGCCACGCGAGCGGCTGACAAAGAGCTTCCAAACGAGGCATGGCTTTCCCTCCTTGCTCTTCGGGCGTGGGAGCTGTGGCCAGAGCCGCGGCCCTACCGGAAAATGCTTCGCAGGCTGGCGCTGCGGCGCCACATGGGCGCCGGTGGCGCCGAGGCTGACGGCCGCCGCAAAGCCCGCAGCCCCACGGGCTGTGGGGCCACGCGAGCGGCTGCCAAAGAGCTTTCCAACGAGGCACGGCTTTCCCTCCTGGCTCTTCGGGCGTGGAAGCTGTGGCCAGAGCCGCGGCCCTACCGGAAAATGCTTCGCAGGCTGGCGCAGCAGCGCCACATGGGCGCCGGTGGCGCCGAGGCTGACGGCCGCCGCAAAGCCCGCAGCCCCACGGGCTGTGGCGAAACGCGAGCGGCTGCCAAAGAGCTTTCCAACGAGGCACGGCTTTCCCTCCTGGCTCTTCGGGTGTGGTAGCTGTGGCCAGAACCGCGGCCCTACCGGAAAATGCTTCGCAGGCTGGCGTGGCGGCGCCAGGTGGGCGCCGGTGGCGCCGAGGCTGACGGACGCCGCAAAGCCCGCTGCCGCACGCGCTGTGGGGCCACGCGAGCAGCTGCCAAAGAGCTTTCCAACGAGGCACGGCTTTCCCTCCTGGCTCTTCGGGCGTGGGAGCTGTGGCCACAGCCGCGGCCCTACCGGAAAATGCTTCGCAGGCTGGCGCGGCGGCGCGATGTGGGCGCCGGTGGTGCCGAGGCTGACCGCCGCCGCAAAGCCCGCAGCCCCACGGGCTGTGGGGCCACGCCAGCGGCTGCCAAAGAGCTTTCCAACAAGGCACGGCTTTCCCTCCTGGCTCTTCGGGCGTGGGAGCTGTGGCCAGAGCCGCGGCCGTACCGGAAAATGCTTCGCAGGCTGGTGCGGCGGTGCCACGTGGGCGCCGGTGGCGCTGAGGCTGACGGCCGCCGCAAAGCCCGCAGCCCCACTGGCTGTGGGGCCACGCGTGCGGCTGCCAAAGAGCTTTCCAACGAGGCACGGCTTTCCCTCCTGGCTCTTTGGGCGTGGGAGCTGTGGCCAGAGCCGCGGCACTACCGGAAAATGCTTCGCAGGCTGGCGCGGCGGCGCCATTCGGGCGCCGGTGGCGCCGAGGCTGACGGCCGCTGCAAAGCCCGCAGCCCCACGGGCTGTGGGGCCACGCGAGCGGCTGCCAAAGAGCTTTCCAACGAGGCATGGCTTTCCCTCCTGGCTCTTCGGGCGTGGGAGCTGTGGCCAGAGCCGCGGCCCTACCGGAAAATGCTTCGCAGGCTGGCGCGGCGGCGCAACTTGGGCGCCGGTGGCGCCAAGGCTGACGGCCGCTGCAAAGCCCGCAGGCCCACGGGCTGTGGGGCCACGCGAGCGGCTGTCAAAGAGCTTTCCAACGAGGCACGGCTTTCCCTCCTGGCTCTTCAGGTGTGGGAGCTGTGGCCAGAGATGCGGCCCTACCGGAAAATGCTTCGCAGGCTGGCGCGGCGGCGCAACTTGGGCGCCGGTGGCGCCGAGGCTGACGGCCGCCGCAAAGCCCGCAGCCCCACGGGCTGTGGGGCCACGCGAGCGGCTGCCAAAGAGCTTTCCAACGAGGCACGGCTTTCCCTCCTGGCTTTTCGAGAGTGGGAGCTGTGGCCAGAGCCGCGGCCCTACCAGAAAATGCTTCGCAGGCTGGCGCGGCGGCGCGATGTGCGCGTCGGAGGCGCCGAGGCTGACGGCCGCTGCAAAGCCCGCAGCCCCACAGGCTGTGTGGCCACGCGAGCGGCTGCCAAAGAGCTTTCCAACGAGGCACGGCTTTCCCTCCTGGGTCTTCGGGCGTGGAAGCTGTGGCCAGAGCCGCGGCCCTACCGGAAAATGCTTCGCAGGCTGGCGCGGCAGCGCCACTATGGCGCTGGTTGCGCCGAGGCTGACGGCCGCCGCAAAGCCCGCAGCCGCACGGGCTGTGGGGCCACGCGAGCGGCTGCCAAAGAGGTTTCCAACGAGGCACGGCTTTCCCTCCTGGCTCTTCGGGTGTAGGAGCTGTGGCCAGAGCCGCGGCCCTACCAGAAAATGCTTTGGGGCCTGGCGCAGTGGCGCCAGGTGGGCGCCGGTGGCGCCGAGGCTGACGGCCGTCGCAAAGCCCGCAGCCCCACGGGCTGTGGGGCCACGCGAGCGGCCTCCAAAGAGCTTTCCAACGAGGCACGGCTTTCCCTCCTGGCTCTTCGAGACTGGGAGCTGTGGCCAGAGCCGCGGACCTACCAGAAAATGCTTCACAGGCTGGCGCGGCGGCGCCATTTGGGCGCCAGTAGCGCCGAGGCTGACAGCCGGCGCAAAACCCGCAGCCCCACGGGCTGTGGGGCCACGCGAGCGGCTGCCAAAGAGCTTTCCAACGAGGCACGGCTTTCCCTCCTGGCTCTTCGGGCGTGGGAGCTGTGGCCAGAGACGCGGCCCTACCGGAAAATGCTTCGCAGGCTGGCGCGGCGGCGCAACGTGGGCGCCGGTGGCGCCGAGGCTGACGGCCGCCGCAAAGCCCGCAGCCCCACGGGCTGTGGGGCCACGCGAGCGGCTGCCAAAGAGCTTTCCAACGAGGCACGGCTTTCCCTCCTGGCTCTTCGGGCATGGAAGCTGTGGCCAGAGCCGCGGCCCTACCGGAAAATGCTTCACAGGCTGGCGCGGCAGCGCAACTATGGCGCTGGTTGCGCCGAGGCTGACGGCCGCCGCAAAGCCCGCAGCCGCACGGGCTCTGGGGCCACGCGAGCGGCTGCCAAAGAGCTTTCCAACGAGGCACGGCTTTCCCTCCTGGCTCTTCGGGTGTAGGAGTTGTGGCCAGAGCCGCGGCCCTACCGGAAAATGCTTTGGGGCCTGGCGCAGTGGCGCCAGGTGGGCGCCGGTGGCGCCGAGGCTGACGGCCGCCGCAAAGCCCGCAGCCCCACGGGCTGTGGGGCCACGCGAGCGGCTGCCAAAGAGCTTTCCAACAAGGCACGGCTTTCGCTCCTGGCTCTTCGGGCGTGGGAGCTCTGGCCAGAGCCGCGGCTCTACCAGAAAATGCTTCGCAGGCTGGCGCGGCGGCGCCATGTGGGCGCCGGTGGCGCCGAGGCTGACGGCCGCCGCAAAGCCCGCAGCCGCACGGGCTGTGGGGCCACGCGAGCAGCTGCCAAAGAGCTTTCCAACGAGGCACGGCTTTCCCTCCTGGCTCTTCGGGCGTGGGAGCTGTGGCCAGAGCCGCAGCCCTACCGGAAAATGCTTCGCAGGCTGGTGCGGCGGCGCCACATGGGCGCCGGTGGCGCCGAGGCTGACGGCCGCCGCAAAGCCCGCAGCCCCACGGGCTGTGGGGCCACGCGAGCGGCTGCCAAAGAGCTTTCCAACGAGGCACGGCTTTCCCTCCTGGCTCTTCGGGCGTGGAAGCTGTGGCCAGAGACGCGGCCCTACCGGAAAATGCTTCGCAGGCTGGCGCGGCAGCGCCACTATGGCGCTGGTTGCGCCGAGGCTGACGGCCGCCGCAAAGCCCGCAGCCGCACCGCTTTGGGGCCACGCGAGCGGCTGCCAAAGAGCTTTCCAACGAGGCACGGCTTTCCCTCCTGGCTCTTCGGGTGTAGGAGCTGTGGCCAGAGCCGCGGCCCTACCGGAAAATGCTTTGGGGCCTGGTGCGTCGTTGCCACGTGGGCGCCGGTGTCGCCGAGGCTGACGGCCGTCGCAAAGCCCGCAGCCCCACGGGCTGTGGGGCCACGCGAGCGGCTGACAAAGAGCTTCCAAACGAGGCATGGCTTTCCCTCCTGGCTCTTCGGGCGTGGGAGCTGTGGCCACAGCCGCGGCCCTACCGGAAAATGCTTCGCAGGCTGGCGCGGCGGCGCGATGTGGGCGCCGGTGGTGCCGAGGCTGACCGCCGCCGCAAAGCCCGCAGCCCCACGGGCTGTGGGGCCACGCCAGCGGCTGCCAAAGAGCTTTCCAACAAGGCACGGCTTTCCCTCCTGGCTCTTCGGGCGTGGGAGCTGTGGCCAGAGCCGCGGCCCTACCGGAAAATGCTTCGCAGGCTGGCGTGGCTGCGCCAGGTGGGCGCCGGTGGCGCCGAGGCTGACGGCCGCCGCAAAGCCCGCAGCCGCACGGGCTGTGGGGCCACGCGAGCAGCTGCCAAAGAGCTTTCCAACGAGGCATGGCTTTCCCTCCTGGCTCTTCGGGCGTGGGAGCTGTGGCCACAGCCGCGGCCCTACCGGAAAATGCTTCGCAGGCTGGTGCGGCGGTGCCACGTGGGCGCCGGTGGCGCTGAGGCTGACGGCCACCGCAAAGCCCGCAGCCCCACTGGCTGTGGGGCCACGCGTGCGGCTGCCAAAGAGCTTTCCAACGAGGCACGGCTTTCCCTCCTGGCTCTTTGGGCGTGGGAGCTGTGGCCAGAGCCGCGGCACTACCGGAAAATGCTTCGCAGGCTGGCGCGGCGGCGCCATTCGGGCGCCGGTGGCGCCGAGGCTGACGGCCGCTGCAAAGCCCGCAGCCCAACGGGCTGTGGGGCCACGCGAGCGGCTGCCAAAGAGCTTTCCAACGAGGCATGGCTTTCCCTCCTGGCTCTTCGGGCGTGGGAGCTGTGGCCAGAGCCGCGGCCCTACCGGAAAATGCTTCGCAGGCTGGCGCGGCGGTGCAACTTGGGCGCCGGTGGCGCCAAGGCTGACGGCCGCTGCAAAGCCCGCAGGCCCACGGGCTGTGGGGCCACGCGAGCGGCTGTCAAAGAGCTTTCCAACGAGGCACGGCTTTCCCTCCTGGCTCTTCGGGCGTGGGAGCTGTGGCCAGAGATGCGGCCCTACCGGAAAATGCTTCGCAGGCTGGCGCGGCGGCGCAACTTGGGCGCCAGTGGCGTCGAGTCTGACGGCCGCCGCAAAGCCCGCAGCCCCACGGGCTGTGGGGCCACGCGAGCGGCTGCCAAAGAGCTTTCCAACGAGGCACGGCTTTCCCTCCTGGCTTTTCGAGAGTGGGAGCTGTGGCCAGAGCCGCGGCCCTACCAGAAAATGCTTCGCAGGCTGGCGCGGCGGCGCGATGTGCGCGTCGGAGGCGCCGAGGCTGACGGCCGCTGCAAAGCCCGCAGCCCCACAGGCTGTGTGGCCACGCGAGCGGCTGCCAAAGAGCTTTCCAACGAGGCACGGCTTTCCCTCCTGGGTCTTCGGGCGTGGAAGCTGTGGCCAGAGCCGCGGCCCTACCGGAAAATGCTTCGCAGGCTGGCGCGGCAGCGCCACTATGGCGCTGGTTGCGCCGAGGCTGACGGCCGCCGCAAAGCCCGCAGCCGCACGGGCTGTGGGGCCACGCGAGCGGCTGCCAAAGAGGTTTCCAACGAGGCACGGCTTTCCCTCCTGGCTCTTCGGGTGTAGGAGCTGTGGCCAGAGCCGCGGCCCTACCAGAAAATGCTTTGGGGCCTGGCGCAGTGGCGCCAGGTGGGCGCCGGTGGCGCCGAGGCTGACGGCCGTCGCAAAGCCCGCAGCCCCACGGGCTGTGGGGCCACGCGAGCGGCCTCCAAAGAGCTTTCCAACGAGGCACGGCTTTCCCTCCTGGCTCTTCGAGACTGGGAGCTGTGGCCAGAGCCGCGGCCCTACCAGAAAATGCTTCACAGGCTGGCGCGGCGGCGCCATTTGGGCGCCAGTAGCCCCGAGGCTGACGGCCGCCGCAAAACCCGCAGCCCCACGGGCTGTGGGGCCACGCGAGCGGCTGCCAAAGAGCTTTCCAACGAGGCACGGCTTTCCCTCCTGGCTCTTCGGGCGTGGGAGCTGTGGCCAGAGATGCGGCCCTACCGGAAAATGCTTCGCAGGCTGGCGCGGCGGCGCAACTTGGGCGCCGGTGGCGCCGAGGCTGACGGCCGCCGCAAAGCCCGCAGCCCCACGGGCTGTGGGGCCACGCGAGCGGCTGCCAAAGAGCTTTCCAACGAGGCACGGCTTTCCCTCCTGGCTTTTCGAGAGTGGGAGCTGTGGCCAGAGCCGCGGCCCTACCAGAAAATGCTTCGCAGGCTGGCGCGGCGGCGCGATGTGCGCGTCGGAGGCGCCGAGGCTGACGGCCGCTGCAAAGCCCGCAGCCCCACAGGCTGTGTGGCCACGCGAGCGGCTGCCAAAGAGCTTTCCAACGAGGCACGGCTTTCCCTCCTGGGTCTTCGGGCGTGGAAGCTGTGGCCAGAGCCGCGGCCCTACCGGAAAATGCTTCGCAGGCTGGCGCGGCAGCGCCACTATGGCGCTGGTTGCGCCGAGGCTGACGGCCGCCGCAAAGCCCGCAGCCGCACGGGCTGTGGGGCCACGCGAGCGGCTGCCAAAGAGGTTTCCAACGAGGCACGGCTTTCCCTCCTGGCTCTTCGGGTGTAGGAGCTGTGGCCAGAGCCGCGGCCCTACCAGAAAATGCTTTGGGGCCTGGCGCAGTGGCGCCAGGTGGGCGCCGGTGGCGCCGAGGCTGACGGCCGTCGCAAAGCCCGCAGCCCCACGGGCTGTGGGGCCACGCGAGCGGCCTCCAAAGAGCTTTCCAACGAGGCACGGCTTTCCCTCCTGGCTCTTCGAGACTGGGAGCTGTGGCCAGAGCCGCGGACCTACCAGAAAATGCTTCACAGGCTGGCGCGGCGGCGCCATTTGGGCGCCAGTAGCGCCGAGGCTGACAGCCGGCGCAAAACCCGCAGCCCCACGGGCTGTGGGGCCACGCGAGCGGCTGCCAAAGAGCTTTCCAACGAGGCACGGCTTTCCCTCCTGGCTCTTCGGGCGTGGGAGCTGTGGCCAGAGACGAGGCCCTACCGGAAAATGCTTCGCAGGCTGGCGCGGCGGCGCAACGTGGGCGCCGGTGGCGCCGAGGCTGACGGCCGCCGCAAAGCCCGCAGCCCCACGGGCTGTGGGGCCACGCGAGCGGCTGCCAAAGAGCTTTCCAACGAGGCACGGCTTTCCCTCCTGGCTCTTCGGGCATGGAAGCTGTGGCCAGAGCCGCGGCCCTACCGGAAAATGCTTCACAGGCTGGCGCGGCAGCGCAACTATGGCGCTGGTTGCGCCGAGGCTGACGGCCGCCGCAAAGCCCGCAGCCGCACGGGCTCTGGGGCCACGCGAGCGGCTGCCAAAGAGCTTTCCAACGAGGCACGGCTTTCCCTCCTGGCTCTTCGGGTGTAGGAGTTGTGGCCAGAGCCGCGGCCCTACCGGAAAATGCTTTGGGGCCTGGCGCAGTGGCGCCAGGTGGGCGCCGGTGGCGCCGAGGCTGACGGCCGCCGCAAAGCCCGCAGCCCCACGGGCTGTGGGGCCACGCGAGCGGCTGCCAAAGAGCTTTCCAACAAGGCACGGCTTTCGCTCCTGGCTCTTCGGGCGTGGGAGCTCTGGCCAGAGCCGCGGCTCTACCAGAAAATGCTTCGCAGGCTGGCGCGGCGGCGCCATGTGGGCGCCGGTGGCGCCGAGGCTGACGGCCGCCGCAAAGCCCGCAGCCGCACGGGCTGTGGGGCCACGCGAGCAGCTGCCAAAGAGCTTTCCAACGAGGCACGGCTTTCCCTCCTGGCTCTTCGGGCGTGGGAGCTGTGGCCAGAGCCGCAGCCCTACCGGAAAATGCTTCGCAGGCTGGTGCGGCGGCGCCACATGGGCGCCGGTGGCGCCGAGGCTGACGGCCGCCGCAAAGCCCGCAGCCCCACGGGCTGTGGGGCCACGCGAGCGGCTGCCAAAGAGCTTTCCAACGAGGCACGGCTTTCCCTCCTGGCTCTTCGGGCGTGGAAGCTGTGGCCAGAGACGCGGCCCTACCGGAAAATGCTTCGCAGGCTGGCGCGGCAGCGCCACTATGGCGCTGGTTGCGCCGAGGCTGACGGCCGCCGCAAAGCCCGCAGCCGCACCGCTTTGGGGCCACGCGAGCGGCTGCCAAAGAGCTTTCCAACGAGGCACGGCTTTCCCTCCTGGCTCTTCGGGTGTAGGAGCTGTGGCCAGAGCCGCGGCCCTACCGGAAAATGCTTTGGGGCCTGGTGCGTCGTTGCCACGTGGGCGCCGGTGTCGCCGAGGCTGACGGCCGTCGCAAAGCCCGCAGCCCCACGGGCTGTGGGGCCACGCGAGCGGCTGACAAAGAGCTTCCAAACGAGGCATGGCTTTCCCTCCTGGCTCTTCGGGCGTGGGAGCTGTGGCCACAGCCGCGGCCCTACCGGAAAATGCTTCGCAGGCTGGCGCGGCGGCGCGATGTGGGCGCCGGTGGTGCCGAGGCTGACCGCCGCCGCAAAGCCCGCAGCCCCACGGGCTGTGGGGCCACGCCAGCGGCTGCCAAAGAGCTTTCCAACAAGGCACGGCTTTCCCTCCTGGCTCTTCGGGCGTGGGAGCTGTGGCCAGAGCCGCGGCCCTACCGGAAAATGCTTCGCAGGCTGGCGTGGCTGCGCCAGGTGGGCGCCGGTGGCGCCGAGGCTGACGGCCGCCGCAAAGCCCGCAGCCGCACGGGCTGTGGGGCCACGCGAGCAGCTGCCAAAGAGCTTTCCAACGAGGCACGGCTTTCCCTCCTGGCTCTTCGGGCGTGGGAGCTGTGGCCACAGCCGCGGCCCTACCGGAAAATGCTTCGCAGGCTGGCGCGGCGGCGCGATGTGGGCGCCGGTGGTGCCGAGGCTGACGACCGCCGCAAAGCCCGCAGCCCCACGGGCTGTGGGGCCACGCCAGCGGCTGCCAAAGAGCTTTCCAACAAGGCACGGCTTTCCCTCCTGGCTCTTCGGGCGTGGGAGCTGTGGCCAGAGCCGCGGCCGTACCGGAAAATGCTTCGCAGGCTGGTGCGGCGGTGCCACGTGGGCGCCGGTGGCGCTGAGGCTGACGGCCGCCGCAAAGCCCGCAGCCCCACTGGCTGTGGGGCCACGCGTGCGGCTGCCAAAGAGCTTTCCAACGAGGCACGGCTTTCCCTCCTGGCTCTTTGGGCGTGGGAGCTGTGGCCAGAGCCGCGGCACTACCGGAAAATGCTTCGCAGGCTGGCGCGGCGGCGCCATTCGGGCGCCGGTGGCGCCGAGGCTGACGGCCGCTGCAAAGCCCGCAGCCCAACGGGCTGTGGGGCCACGCGAGCGGCTGCCAAAGAGCTTTCCAACGAGGCATGGCTTTCCCTCCTGGCTCTTCGGGCGTGGGAGCTGTGGCCAGAGCCGCGGCCCTACCGGAAAATGCTTCGCAGGCTGGCGCGGCGGTGCAACTTGGGCGCCGGTGGCGCCAAGGCTGACGGCCGCTGCAAAGCCCGCAGGCCCACGGGCTGTGGGGCCACGCGAGCGGCTGTCAAAGAGCTTTCCAACGAGGCACGGCTTTCCCTCCTGGCTCTTCGGGCGTGGGAGCTGTGGCCAGAGATGCGGCCCTACCGGAAAATGCTTCGCAGGCTGGCGCGGCGGCGCAACTTGGGCGCCAGTGGCGTCGAGTCTGACGGCCGCCGCAAAGCCCGCAGCCCCACGGGCTGTGGGGCCACGCGAGCGGCTGCCAAAGAGCTTTCCAACGAGGCACGGCTTTCCCTCCTGGCTTTTCGAGAGTGGGAGCTGTGGCCAGAGCCGCGGCCCTACCAGAAAATGCTTCGCAGGCTGGCGCGGCGGCGCGATGTGCGCGTCGGAGGCGCCGAGGCTGACGGCCGCTGCAAAGCCCGCAGCCCCACAGGCTGTGGGGCCACGCGAGCGGCTGCCAAAGAGCTTTCCAACGAGGCACGGCTTTCCCTCCTGGGTCTTCGGGCGTGGAAGCTGTGGCCAGAGCCGCGGCCCTACCGGAAAATGCTTCGCAGGCTGGCGCGGCAGCGCCACTATGGCGCTGGTTGCGCCGAGGCTGACGGCCGCCGCAAAGCCCGCAGCCGCACGGGCTGTGGGGCCACGCGAGCGGCTGCCAAAGAGGTTTCCAACGAGGCACGGCTTTCCCTCCTGGCTCTTCGGGTGTAGGAGCTGTGGCCAGAGCCGCGGCCCTACCAGAAAATGCTTTGGGGCCTGGCGCAGTGGCGCCAGGTGGGCGCCGGTGGCGCCGAGGCTGACGGCCGTCGCAAAGCCCGCAGCCCCACGGGCTGTGGGGCCACGCGAGCGGCCTCCAAAGAGCTTTCCAACGAGGCACGGCTTTCCCTCCTGGCTCTTCGAGACTGGGAGCTGTGGCCAGAGCCGCGGACCTACCAGAAAATGCTTCACAGGCTGGCGCGGCGGCGCCATTTGGGCGCCAGTAGCCCCGAGGCTGACGGCCGCCGCAAAACCCGCAGCCCCACGGGCTGTGGGGCCACGCGAGCGGCTGCCAAAGAGCTTTCCAACGAGGCACGGCTTTCCCTCCTGGCTCTTCGGGCGTGGGAGCTGTGGCCAGAGACGCGGCCCTACCGGAAAATGCTTCGCAGGCTGGCGCGGCAGCGCAACGTGGGCGCCGGTGGCGCCGAGGCTGACGGCCGCCGCAAAGCCCGCAGCCCCACGGGCTGCGGGGCCACGCGAGCGGCTGCCAAAGAGCTTTCCAACGAGGCACGGCTTTCCCTCCTGGGTCTTCGGGCGTGGAAGCTGTGGCCAGAGCCGCGGCCCTACCGGAAAATGCTTCACAGGCTGGCGCGGCAGCGCAACTATGGCGCTGGTTGCGCCGAGGCTGACGGCCGCCGCAAAGCCCGCAGCCGCACGGGCTGTGGGGCCACGCGAGCGGCTGCCAAAGAGCTTTCCAACGAGGCACGGCTTTCCCTCCTGGCTCTTCGGGTGTAGGAGTTGTGGCCAGAGCCGCGGCCCTACCGGAAAATGCTTTGGGGCCTGGCGCAGTGGCGCCAGGTGGGCGCCGGTGGCGCCGAGGCTGACGGCCGCCGCAAAGCCCGCAGCCCCACGGGCTGTGGGGCCACGCGAGCGCATGCCAAAGAGCTTTCCAACGATGCACAGCGTTCCCTCCTGGCTCTTCGGGCGTGGGAGCTGTGGCCAGAGCCGCGGCCCTACCGGAAAATGCTTCGCAGGCTTGCACGGCGGTGTTACTTGGGCGCCGGTGGCGCCGAGGCTGACGGCCGCCGCAAAGCCCGCAGCCCCACGGGCTGTGGGGCCACGCGAGCAACTGCCAAAGAGCTTTCGAACGAGGCACGGTTTTCCCTCCTGGCTCTTTGGGCGTGGGAGCTGTAGCCAGAGCTGCGGCCCTACCGGAAAATGCTTCGCAGGCTGGCGCGGCAGCGCCACTATGGCGCCGGTGGCGCCGAGGCTGACGGCCGCCGCAAAGCCCGCAGCCGCACGGGCTGTGGGGCCACGCGAGCGGCTGCCAAAGAGCTTTCCAACGAGGCACGGCTTTCCCTCCTGGCTCTTCGGGCGTGGGAGCTGTGGCCAGAGCCGCGGCCCTACCGGAAAATGCTTCGCACGCTGGCGCGGCAGCGCCCCGTGGGCGCCGGTGGCGCCGAGGCTGACGGCCGCCGCAAAGCTCGCAGCCCCACGGGCTGTGGGGCCACGCGAGCGGCTGCCAAAGAGCTTTCCAACGAGGCACGGCTTTCCCTCCTGGCTCTTCGGTTGTAGGAGCTGTGGCCAGAGCCGCGGCACTACCAGAAAATGCTTTGGGGCCTGGCGCAGTGGCGCCAGGTGGGCGCCGACGGCGCCGAGGCTGACGGCCGCCGCAAAGCCCGCAGCCCCACGGGCTGTGGGGCCACGCGAGCGGCTGCCAAAGAGCTTTCCAACGAGGCACGGCTTTCCCTCCTGGCCCTTCGGGTGTGGTAGCTGTGGCCAGAGCCGCGGCCCTACCGGAAAATTCTTCGCAGGCTGGCGCGGCGGCGCAACTTGGGCGCCGGTGGCGCCGAGGCTGACGGCCGCCGCAAAGCCCGCAGCCCCACGGGCTGTGGCGCCACGCGAGCGGCTGCCAAAGAGCTTTCCAACGATGCACAGCGTTCCATCCTGGCTCTTCGGGCGTGGGAGCTGTGGCCAGAGCCGCGGCCCTACCGGAAAATGCTTCGCAGGCTGGCGCGGCGGCGCCACATGGGCGCCGGTGGCGCCAAAGCTGACGGCCGCCGCAAAGCCCGCAGCCCCACGGGCTGTGGGGCCACGCGAGCGGCTGCCAAAGAGCTTTCCAACGAGGCACGGCTTTCCCTCCTGGCTCTTCGGGCGTGGGAGCTGTGGTCAGAGCCGCGGCCCTACCGGAAAATGCTTCGCAGGCTGGCGCGGCAGCGCAACTCTGGCGCTGGTTGCGCCGAGGCTGACGGCCGCCGCAAAGCCCGCGGTCGCACGGGCTGTGGGGCCACGCGAGCGGCTGCCAAAGAGCTTTCCAACGAGGCACGGCTTTCCCTCCTGGCTCTTCAGGCGTGGGAGCTGTGGCCACAGACGCGGCCCTACCGGAAAATGCTTCGCAGGCTGGCGCAGCAGCGCCACATGGGCGCCGGTGGCGCCGAGGCTGACGGCCGCCGCAAAGCCCGCAGCCCCACGGGCTGTGGCGCCACGCGAGCGGCTGCCAAAGTGCTTTCCAACGAGGCACGGCTTTCCCTCCTGGCTCTTCGGGTGTGGTAGCTGTGGCCAGAGCCGCGGCCCTACCGGAAAATGCTTCGCAGGCTGGCGTGGCGGCGCCAGGTGGGCGCCGGTGGCGCCGAGGCTGACGGCCGCCGCAAAGCCCGCAGCCCCACGGGCTGTGGGGCCACGCGAGCGGCTGCCAAAGAGCTTTCCAACGAGGCACGGCTTTCCCTCCTGGCTCTTCGGGCGTGGAAGCTGTGGCCAGAGCCGCGGCCCTACCGGAAAATGCTTCGCAGGCTGGCGCGGCAGCGCCACTATGGCGCTGGTTGCGCCGAGGCTGACGGCCGCCGCAAAGCCCGCAGCCGCACGGGCTGTGGGGCCACGCGAGCAGCTGCCAAAGAGCTTTCCAACGAGGCACGGCTTTCCCTCCTGGCTCTTTGGGCGTGGGAGCTGTGGCCACAGCCGCGGCCCTACCGGAAAATGCTTCGCAGGCTGGCGCGGCGGCGCGATGTGGGCGCCGGATGTGCCGAGGCTGACCGCCGCCGCAAAGCCCGCAGCCCCACGGGCTGTGGGGCCACGCCAGCGGCTGCCAAAGAGCTTTCCAACAAGGCACGGCTTTCCCTCCTGGCTCTTCGGGCGTGGGAGCTGTGGCCAGAGCCGCGGCCGTACCGGAAAATGCTTCGCAGGCTGGTGCGGCGGTGCCACGTGGGCGCCGGTGGCGCTGTGGCTGACGGCCGCCGGAAAGCCCGCAGCCCCACGGGCTGTGGGGCCACGCGAGCGGCTGCCAAAGAGCTTTCCAACGAGGCACGGCTTTCCCTCCTGGCTCTTTGGGCGTGGGAGCTGTGGCCAGAGCCGCGGCACTACCGGAAAATGCTTCGCAGGCTGGCGCGGCGGCGCCATTCGGGCGCCGGTGGCGCCGAGGCTGACGGCCGCTGCAAAGCCCGCAGCCCAACGGGCTGCGGGGCCACGCGAGCGGCTGCCAAAGAGCTTTCCAACGAGGCATGGCTTTCCCTCCTGGCTCTTCGGGCGTGGGAGCTGTGGCCAGAGCCGCGGCCCTACCGGAAAATGCTTCGCAGGCTGGCGCGGCGGCGCAACTTGGGCGCCGGTGGCGCCAAGGCTGACGGCCGCTGCAAAGCCCGCAGGCCCACGGGCTGTGGGGCCACGCGAGCGGCTGTCAAAGAGCTTTCCAACGAGGCACGGCTTTCCCTCCTGGCTCTTCAGGTGTGGGAGCTGTGGCCAGAGATGCGGCCCTACCGGAAAATGCTTCGCAGGCTGGCGCGGCGGCGCAACTTGGGCGCCGGTGGCGCCGAGGCTGACGGCCGCCGCAAAGCCCGCAGCCCCACGGGCTGTGGGGCCACGCGAGCGGCTGCCAAAGAGCTTTCCAACGAGGCACGGCTTTCCCTCCTGGCTTTTCGAGAGTGGGAGCTGTGGCCAGAGCCGCGGCCCTACCAGAAAATGATTCGCAGGCTGGCGCGGCGGCGCGATGTGCGCGTCGGAGGCGCCGAGGCTGTCGGCCGCTGCAAAGCCCGCAGCCCCACAGGCTGTGTGGCCACGCGAGCGGCTGCCAAAGAGGTTTCCAACGAGGCACGGCTTTCCCTCCTGGCTCTTCGGGTGTAGGAGCTGTGGCCAGAGCCGCGGCCCTACCAGAAAATGCTTTGGGGCCTGGCGCAGGGCGCCAGGTGGGCGCCGGTGGCGCCGAGGCTGACGGCCGTCGCAAAGCCCGCAGCCCCACGGGCTGTGGGGCCACGCGAGCGGCTGACAAAGAGCTTCCCACCGAGGCATGGCTTTCCCTCCTGGCTCTTCAGGCGTGGGAGCTGTGGCCAGAGCCGCGGCCCTACCGGAAAATGCTTCGCAGGCTGGTGCGGCGGCGCCACATGGGCGCCGGTGGCGCCGAGGCTGACGGCCGCCGCAAAGCCCGCAGTCCCACAGCCTGTGGGGCCACGCGAGCGGCTGCCAAAGAGCTTTCCAACGAGGCACGGCTTTCCCTCCTGGCTCTTCGGGCGTGGGAGCTGTGGCCAGAGCCGCGGCCCTACCGGAAAATTCTTCGTAGGCTGGCGCGGCGGCGCAACTTGGGCGCCGGTGGCTCCGAGTCTGACGGCCGCCGCAAAGCCCGCAGCCCCACGGGCTGTGGGGCCACGCGAGCGGCCTCCAAAGAGCTTTCCAACGAGGCACGGCTTTCCCTCCTGGCTCTTCGAGACTGGGAGCTGTGGCCAGAGCCGCGGACCTACCAGAAAATGCTTCACAGGCTGGCGCGGCGGCGCCATTTGGGCGCCAGAAGCGCCGAGGCTGACGGCCGCCGCAAAACCCGCAGCCCCACGGGCTGTGGGGCCACGCGAGCGGCTGCCAAAGAGCTTTCCAACGAGGCACGGCTTTCCCTCCTGGCTCTTCGGGCGTGGGAGCTGTGGCCAGAGACGCGGCCCTACCGGAAAATGCTTCGCAGGCTGGCGCGGCGGCGCAACGTGGGCGCCGGTGGCGCCGAGGCTGACGGCCGCCGCAAAGCCCGCAGCCCCACGGGCTGCGGGGCCACGCGAGCGGCTGCCAAAGAGCTTTCCAACGAGGCACGGCTTTCCCTCCTGGCTCTTCGGGCGTGGAAGCTGTGGCCAGAGCCGCGGCCCTACCGGAAAATGCTTCGCAGGCTGGCGCGGCAGCGCAACTATGGCGCTGGTTGCGCCGAGGCTGACGGCCGCCGCAAAGCCCGCAGCCGCACGGGCTGTGGGGCCACGCGAGCGGCTGCCAAAGAGCTTTCCAACGAGGCACGGCTTTCCCTCCTGGCTCTTCGGGTGTAGGAGTTGTGGCCAGAGCCGCGGCCCTACCGGAAAATGCTTTGGGGCCTGGCGCAGTGGCGCCAGGTGGGCGCCGGTGGCGCCGAGGCTGACGGCCGCCGCAAAGCCCGCAGCCCCACGGGCTGTGGGGCCACGCGAGCGGCTGCCAAAGAGCTTTCCAACAAGGCACGGCTTTCCCTCCTGGCTCTTCGGGCGTGGGAGCTGTGGCCAGAGCCGCGGCTCTACCAGAAAATGCTTCGCAGGCTGGCGCGGCGGCGCCAGGTGGGCGCCGGTGGCGCCGAGGCTGACGGCCGCCGCAAAGCCCGCAGCCGCACGGGCTGTGCGGCCACGCGAGCAGCTGCCAAAGAGCTTTCCAACGAGGCACGGCTTTCCCTCCTGGCTCTTCGGGCGTGGGAGCTGTGGCCACAGCCGCGGCACTAACGGAAAATGCTTCGCAGGCTGGCGCAGCAGCGCCACGTGGGCGCCGGTGGCGCCGAGGCTGACGGCCGCCGCAAAGCCCGCAGCCCCACGGGCTGTGGGGCCACGCGAGCGCATGCCAAAGAGCTTTCCAACGATGCACAGCGTTCCCTCCTGGCTCTTCGGGCGTGGGAGCTGTGGCCAGAGCCGCGGCCCTACCGGAAAATGCTTCGCAGGCTTGCACGGCGGTGCCACTTGGGCGCCGGTGGCGCCGAGGCTGACGGCCGCCGCAAAGCCCGCAGCCCCACGGGCTGTGGGGCCACGCGAGCGGCTGCCAAAGAGCTTTCGAACGAGGCACGGCTTTCCCTCCTGGCTCTTTGGGCGTGGGAGCTGTGGCCAGAGCCGCGGCCCTACCGGAAAATGCTTCGCAGGCTGGCGCGGCAGCGCCACTATGGCGCCGGTGGCGCCGAGGCTGACGGCCGCCGCAAAGCCCGCAGCCCCACGGGCTGTGGGGCCACGCGAGCGGCTGCCAAAGAGCTTTCCAACGAGGCACGGCTTTCCCTCCTGGCTCTTCGGGTGTAGGAGTTGTGGCCAGAGCCGCGGCCCTACCGGAAAATGCTTTGGGGCCTGGCGCAGTGGCGCCAGGTGGGCGCCGGTGGCGCCGAGGCTGACGGCCGCCGCAAAGCCCGCAGCCCCACGGGCTGTGGGGCCACGCGAGCGGCTGCCAAAGAGCTTTCCAACAAGGCACGGCTTTCCCTCCTGGCTCTTCGGGCGTGGGAGCTGTGGCCAGAGCCGCGGCTCTACCAGAAAATGCTTCGCAGGCTGGCGCGGCGGCGCCAGGTGGGCGCCGGTGGCGCCGAGGCTGACGGCCGCCGCAAAGCCCGCAGCCGCACGGGCTGTGCGGCCACGCGAGCAGCTGCCAAAGAGCTTTCCAACGAGGCACGGCTTTCCCTCCTGGCTCTTCGGGCGTGGGAGCTGTGGCCACAGCCGCGGCACTAACGGAAAATGCTTCGCAGGCTGGCGCAGCAGCGCCACGTGGGCGCCGGTGGCGCCGAGGCTGACGGCCGCCGCAAAGCCCGCAGCCCCACGGGCTGTGGGGCCACGCGAGCGCATGCCAAAGAGCTTTCCAACGATGCACAGCGTTCCCTCCTGGCTCTTCGGGCGTGGGAGCTGTGGCCAGAGCCGCGGCCCTACCGGAAAATGCTTCGCAGGCTTGCACGGCGGTGCCACTTGGGCGCCGGTGGCGCCGAGGCTGACGGCCGCCGCAAAGCCCGCAGCCCCACGGGCTGTGGGGCCACGCGAGCGGCTGCCAAAGAGCTTTCGAACGAGGCACGGCTTTCCCTCCTGGCTCTTTGGGCGTGGGAGCTGTGGCCAGAGCCGCGGCCCTACCGGAAAATGCTTCGCAGGCTGGCGCGGCAGCGCCACTATGGCGCCGGTGGCGCCGAGGCTGACGGCCGCCGCAAAGCCCGCAGCCCCACGGGCTGTGGGGCCACGCGAGCGGCTGCCAAAGAGCTTTCCAACGAGGCACGGCTTTCCCTCCTGGCTCTTCGGGTGTGGTAGCTGTCGCCAGAGCCGCGGCCCTACCGGAAAATGCTTCGCAGGCTGGCGCGGCGGCGCCCCGTGGGCGCCGGTGGCGCCGAGGCTGACGGCCGCCGCAAAGCCCGCAGCCCCACGGGCTGTGGGGCCACGCGAGCGGCTGCCAAAGAGCTTTCCAACGAGGCACGGCTTTCCCTCCTGGCTCTTCGGGTGTAGGAGCTGTGGCCAGAGCCGCGGCCCTACCGGAAAATGCTTTGGGGCCTGGCGCAGTGGCGCCAGGTGGGCGCCGGTGGCGCCGAGGCTGACGGCCGTCGCAAAGCCCGCAGCCCCACGGGCTGTGGCGCCACGCGAGCGGCTGCCAAAGAGCTTTCCAACGATGCACAGCGTTCCATCCTGGCTCTTCGGGCGTGGGAGCTGTGGCCAGAGCCGCGTCCCTACCGGAAAATGCTTCGCAGGCTGGCGCGGCGGCGCCACATGGGCGCCGGTGGCGCCAAGGCTGACGGCCGCCGCAAAGCCCGCAGCCCCACGCGCTGTGGGGCCACGCGAGCGGCTGCCAAAAAGCTTTCCAACGAGGCACGGCTTTCCCTCCTGGCTCTTCGGGCGTGGGAGCTTTGGTCAGAGCCGCGGCCCTACCGGAAAATGCTTCGCAGGCTGGCGCGGCAGCGCAACTCTGGCGCTGGTTGCGCCGAGGCTGACGGCCGCTGCAAAGCCCGCAGTCGCACGGGCTGTGGGGCCACGCGAGCGGCTGCCAAAGAGCTTTCCAACGAGGCACGGCTTTCCCTCCTGGCTCTTCAGGCGTGGGAGCTGTGGCCACAGCCGCGGCACTACCGGAAAATGCTTCGCAGGCTGGCGCAGCAGCGCCACGTGGGCGCCGGTGGCGCCGAGGCTGACGGCCGCCGCAAAGCCCGCAGCCCCACGGGCTGTGGGGCCACGCGAGCGGCTGCCAAAGAGCTTTCGAACGAGGCACGGGTTTCCCTCCTGGCTCTTTGGGCGTGGGAGCTGTGGCCAGAGCCGCGGCCCTACCGGAAAATGCTTCGCAGGCTGGCGCGGCAGCGCCCCGTGGGCACCGGTGGCGCCGAGGCTGACGGCCGCCGCAAAGCCCGCAGCCCCACGGGCTGTGGGGCCACGCGAGCGGCTGCCAAAGAGCTTTCCAACGAGGCACGGCTTTCCCTCCTGGCTCTTCGGGTGTAGGAGCTGTGGCCAGAGCCGCGGCCCTACCGGAAAATGCTTTGGGGCCTGGCGCAGTGGCGCCAGGTGGGCGCCGGTGGCGCCGAGGCTGACGGCCGTCGCAAATCCCGCAGCCCCACGGGCTGTGGGGCCACGCGAGCGGCTGACAAAGAGCTTCCAAACGAGGAATGGCTTTCCCTCCTGGCTCTTCGGGCGTGGGAGCTGTGGCCAGAGCCGCGGCCCTACCGGAAAATGCTTCGCAGGCTGGCGCGGCGGCGCCACATGGGCGCCGGTGGCGCCAAGGCTGACGGCCGCCGCAAAGCCCGCAGCCCCACGGGCTGTGGGGCCACGCGAGCGGCTGCCAAAGAGCTTTCCAACGAGGCACGGCTTTCCCTCCTGGCTCTTCGGGCGTGGGAGCTGTGGCCAGAGACGCGGCCCTACCGGAAAATGCTTCGCAGGCTGGCGCGGCAGCGCAACGTGGGCGCCGGTGGCGCCGAGGCTGACGGCCGCCGCAAAGCCCGCAGCCCCACGGGCTGTGGGGCCACGCGAGCGGCTGCCAAAGAGCTTTCCAACGAGGCACGGCTTTCCCTCCTGGCTCTTCGGGCGTGGAAGCTGTGGCCAGAGCCGCGGCCCTACCGGAAAATGCTTCGCAGGCTGGCGCGGCAGCGCAACTATGGCGCTGGTTGCGCCGAGGCTGACGGCCGCCGCAAAGCCCGCAGCCGCACGGGCTGTGGGGCCACGCGAGCGGCTGCCAAAGAGCTTTCCAACGAGGCACGGCTTTCCCTCCTGGCTCTTCGGGTGTAGCAGCTGTGGCCAGAGCCGCGGCCCTACCGGAAAATGCTTTGGGGCCTGGCGCAGTGGCGCCAGGTGGGCGCCGGTGGCGCCGAGGCTGACGGCCGCCGCAAAGCCCGCAGCCCCACGGGCTGTGGGGCCACGCGAGCGGCTGCCAAAGAGCTTTCCAACAAGGCACGGCTTTCCCTCCTGGCTCTTCGGGCGTGGGAGCTGTGGCCAGAGCCGCGGC
Organism: Chroicocephalus ridibundus; assembly: GCF_963924245.1. Classification (NCBI taxonomy): domain Eukaryota; kingdom Metazoa; phylum Chordata; class Aves; order Charadriiformes; family Laridae; genus Chroicocephalus; species Chroicocephalus ridibundus. Next base: position 718,005 of record NW_026961593.1, read on the forward strand.
TCTACCAGAAAATGCTTCGCAGGCTGGCGCGGCGGCGCCAGGTGGGCGCCGGTGGCGCCGAGGCTGACGGCCGCCGCAAAGCCCGCAGCCGCACGGGCTGTGGGGCCACGCGAGCGGCTGCCAAAGAGCTTTCCAACGAGGCACGGCTTTCCCTCCTGGCTCTTCGAGACTGGGAGCTGTGGCCAGAGCCGCGGACCTACCAGAAAATGCTTCACAGGCTGGCGCGGCGGCGCCATTTGGGCGCCAGAAGCGCCGAGGCTGACGGCCGCCGCAAAGCCCGCAGCCGCACGGGCTGTGGGGCCACGCGAGCGGCTGCCAAAGAGCTTTCCAACGAGGCACGGCTTTCCCTCCTGGCTCTTCGGGCGTGGGAGCTGTGGCCACAGCCGCGGCACTACCGGAAAATGCTTCGCAGGCTGGCGCAGCAGCGCCACTATGGCGCCGGTGGCGCCGAGGCTGACGGCTGCCGCAAAGCCCGCAGCCCCACGGGCTGTGGGGCCACGCGAGCGCATGCCAAAGAGCTTTCCAACGAGGCACAGCGTTCCCTCCTGGCTCTTCGGGCGTGGGAGCTGTGGCCAGAGCCGCGGCCCTACCGGAAAATGCTTCGCAGGCTTGCACGGCGGTGCCACTTGGGCGCCGGTGGCGCCGAGGCTGACGGCCGCCGCAAAGCCCGCAGCCCCACGGGCTGTGGGGCCACGCGAGCGGCTGCCAAAGAGCTTTCCAACGAGGCACGGCTTTCCCTCCTGGCTCTTCGGGTGTAGGAGCTGTGGCCAGAGCCGCGGCCCTACCGGAAAATGCTTTGGGGCCTGGCGCAGTGGCGCCAGGTGGGCGCCGGTGGCGCCGAGGCTGACGGCCGTCGCAAAGCCCGCAGCCCCACGGGCTGTGGCGCCACGCGAGCGGCTGCCAAAGAGCTTTCCAACGATGCACAGCGTTCCATCCTGGCTCTTCGGGCGTGGGAGCTGTGGCCAGAGCCGCGTCCCTACCGGAAAATGCTTCGCAGGCTGGCGCGGCGGCGCCACATGGGCGCCGGTGGCGCCAAGGCTGACGGCCGCCGCAAAGCCCGCAGCCCCACGCGCTGTGGGGCCACGCGAGCGGCTGCCAAAAAGCTTTCCAACGAGGCACGGCTTTCCCTCCTGGCTCTTCGGGCGTGGGAGCTTTGGTCAGAGCCGCGGCCCTACCGGAAAATGCTTCGCAGGCTGGCGCGGCAGCGCAACTCTGGCGCTGGTTGCGCCGAGGCTGACGGCCGCTGCAAAGCCCGCAGTCGCACGGGCTGTGGGGCCACGCGAGCGGCTGCCAAAGAGCTTTCCAACGAGGCACGGCTTTCCCTCCTGGCTCTTCAGGCGTGGGAGCTGTGGCCACAGCCGCGGCACTACCGGAAAATGCTTCGCAGGCTGGCGCAGCAGCGCCACGTGGGCGCCGGTGGCGCCGAGGCTGACGGCCGCCGCAAAGCCCGCAGCCCCACGGGCTGTGGGGCCACGCGAGCGGCTGCCAAAGAGCTTTCGAACGAGGCACGGGTTTCCCTCCTGGCTCTTTGGGCGTGGGAGCTGTGGCCAGAGCCGCGGCCCTACCGGAAAATGCTTCGCAGGCTGGCGCGGCAGCGCCCCGTGGGCACCGGTGGCGCCGAGGCTGACGGCCGCCGCAAAGCCCGCAGCCCCACGGGCTGTGGGGCCACGCGAGCGGCTGCCAAAGAGCTTTCCAACGAGGCACGGCTTTCCCTCCTGGCTCTTCGGGTGTAGGAGCTGTGGCCAGAGCCGCGGCCCTACCGGAAAATGCTTTGGGGCCTGGCGCAGTGGCGCCAGGTGGGCGCCGGTGGCGCCGAGGCTGACGGCCGTCGCAAAGCCCGCAGCCCCACGGGCTGTGGGGCCACGCGAGCGGCTGACAAAGAGCTTCCAAACGAGGAATGGCTTTCCCTCCTGGCTCTTCGGGCGTGGGAGCTGTGGCCAGAGCCGCGGCCCTACCGGAAAATGCTTCGCAGGCTGGCGCGGCGGCGCCACATGGGCGCCGGTGGCGCCAAGGCTGACGGCCGCCGCAAAGCCCGCAGCCCCACGGGCTGTGGGGCCACGCGAGCGGCTGCCAAAGAGCTTTCCAACGAGGCACGGCTTTCCCTCCTGGCTCTTCGGGCGTGGGAGCTGTGGCCAGAGACGCGGCCCTACCGGAAAATGCTTCGCAGGCTGGCGCGGCAGCGCAACGTGGGCGCCGGTGGCGCCGAGGCTGACGGCCGCCGCAAAGCCCGCAGCCCCACGGGCTGTGGGGCCACGCGAGCGGCTGCCAAAGAGCTTTCCAACGAGGCACGGCTTTCCCTCCTGGCTCTTCGGGCGTGGAAGCTGTGGCCAGAGCCGCGGCCCTACCGGAAAATGCTTCGCAGGCTGGCGCGGCAGCGCAACTATGGCGCTGGTTGCGCCGAGGCTGACGGCCGCCGCAAAGCCCGCAGCCGCACGGGCTGTGGGGCCACGCGAGCGGCTGCCAAAGAGCTTTCCAACGAGGCACGGCTTTCCCTCCTGGCTCTTCGGGTGTAGCAGCTGTGGCCAGAGCCGCGGCCCTACCGGAAAATGCTTTGGGGCCTGGCGCAGTGGCGCCAGGTGGGCGCCGGTGGCGCCGAGGCTGACGGCCGCCGCAAAGCCCGCAGCCCCACGGGCTGTGGGGCCACGCGAGCGGCTGCCAAAGAGCTTTCCAACAAGGCACGGCTTTCCCTCCTGGCTCTTCGGGCGTGGGAGCTGTGGCCAGAGCCGCGGCTCTACCAGAAAATGCTTCGCAGGCTGGCGCGGCGGCGCCAGGTGGGCGCCGGTGGCGCCGAGGCTGACGGCCGCCGCAAAGCCCGCAGCCGCACGGGCTGTGGGGCCACGCGAGCGGCTGCCAAAGAGCTTTCCAACGAGGCACGGCTTTCCCTCCTGGCTCTTCGAGACTGGGAGCTGTGGCCAGAGCCGCGGACCTACCAGAAAATGCTTCACAGGCTGGCGCGGCGGCGCCATTTGGGCGCCAGAAGCGCCGAGGCTGACGGCCGCCGCAAAGCCCGCAGCCGCACGGGCTGTGGGGCCACGCGAGCGGCTGCCAAAGAGCTTTCCAACGAGGCACGGCTTTCCCTCCTGGCTCTTCGGGCGTGGGAGCTGTGGCCACAGCCGCGGCACTACCGGAAAATGCTTCGCAGGCTGGCGCAGCAGCGCCACTATGGCGCCGGTGGCGCCGAGGCTGACGGCTGCCGCAAAGCCCGCAGCCCCACGGGCTGTGGGGCCACGCGAGCGCATGCCAAAGAGCTTTCCAACGAGGCACAGCGTTCCCTCCTGGCTCTTCGGGCGTGGGAGCTGTGGCCAGAGCCGCGGCCCTACCGGAAAATGCTTCGCAGGCTTGCACGGCGGTGCCACTTGGGCGCCGGTGGCGCCGAGGCTGACGGCCGCCGCAAAGCCCGCAGCCCCACGGGCTGTGGGGCCACGCGAGCGGCTGCCAAAGAGCTTTCGAACGAGGCACGGCTTTCCCTCCTGGCTCTTTGGGCGTGGGAGCTGTGGCCAGAGCCGCGGCCCTACCGGAAAATGCTTCGCAGGCTGGTGCGGCGGCGCCCCGTGGGCGCCGGTGGCGCCGAGGCTGACGGCCGCCGCAAAGCCCGCAGCCCCACGGGCTGTGGGGCCACGCGAGCGGCTGCCAAAGAGCTTTCGAACGAGGCACGGCTTTCCCTCCTGGCTCTTCGAGACTGGGAGCTGTGGCCAGAGCCGCGGCCCTACCGGAAAATGCTTCACAGGCTGGCGCGGCGGCGCCATTTGGGCGCCAGTAGCGCCGAGGCTGACGGCCGCCGCAAAGCCCGCAGCCCCACGGGCTGTGGGGCCACGCGAGCGCATGCCAAAGATCTTTCCAACGAGGCACGGCTTTCCCTCCTGGCTCTTCGGGCGTGGGAGCTGTGGCCAGAGACGCGGCCCTACCGGAAAATGCTTCGCAGGCTGGCGCGGCGGCGCAACATGGGCGCCGGTGGCGCCGAGGCTGACGGCCGCCGCAAAGCCCGCAGCCCCACGGGCTGTGGGGCCACGCGAGCGGCTGCCAAAGAGATTTCCAACGAGGCACGGCTTTCCCTCCTGGCTCTTCGGGCGTGGAAGCTGTGGCCAGAGCCGCGGCCCTACCGGAAAATGCTTCGCAGGCTGGCGCGGCAGCGCCACTATGGCGCTGGTTGCGCCGAGGCTGACGGCCGCCGCAAAGCCCGCAGCCGCACGGGCTGTGGGGCCACGCGAGCGGCTGCCAAAGAGCTTTCCAACGAGGCACGGCTTTCCCTCCTGGCTCTTCGGGTGTAGGAGCTGTGGCCAGAGCCGCGGCCCTACCGGAAAATGCTTTGGGGCCTGGCGCAGTGGCGCCAGGTGGGCGCCGGTGGCGACGAGGCTGACGGCCGTCGCAAAGCCCGCAGCCCCACGGGCTGTGGGGCCACGCGAGCGGCTGCCAAAGAGCTTCCAAACGAGGAATGGCTTTCCCTCCTGGCTCTTCGGGCGTGGGAGCTGTGGCCAGAGCCGCGGCCCTACCGGAAAATGCTTCGCAGGCTGGCGCGTCGGCGCCACATGGACGCCGGTGGCGCTGAGGCTGACGGCCGCCGCAAAGCCCGCAGCCCCACGGGCTGTGGGGCCACGCGAGCGGCTGCCAAAGAGCTTTCCAACGAGGCACGGCTTTCCCTCCTGGCTCTTCGGGCGTGGAAGCTGTGGCCAGAGCCGCGGCCCTACCGGAAAATGCTTCGCAGGCTGGCGCAGCAGCGCCACATGGGCGCCGGTGGCGCCGAGGCTGACGGCCGCCGCAAAGCCCGCAGCCCCACGGTCTGTGGCGCCACGCGAGCGGCTGCCAAAGAGCTTTCCAACGATGCACAGCGTTCCATCCTGGCTCTTCGGGCGTGGTAGCTGTGGCCAGAGCCGCGGCCCTACCGGAAAATGCTTCGCAGGCTGGCGCGGCGGCGCCACATGGGCGCCGGTGGCGCCAAGGCTGACGGCCGCCGCAAAGCCCGCAGCCCCACGGGCTGTGGGGCCACGCGAGCGGCTGCCAAAGAGCTTTCCAACGAGGCACGGCTTTCCCTCCTGGCTCTTCGGGCGTGGGAGCTGTGGTCAGAGCCGCGGCCCTACCGGAAAATGCTTCGCAGGCTGGCGCGGCAGCGCAACTCTGGCGCTGGTTGCGCCGAGGCTGACGGCCGCCGCAAAGCCCGCAGTCGCACGGGCTGTGGGGCCACGCGAGCGGCTGCCAAAGAGCTTTCCAACGAGGCACGGCTTTCCCTCCTGGCTCTTCAGGCGTGGGAGCTGTGGCCACAGCCGCGGCACTACCGGAAAATGCTTCGCAGGCTGGCGCAGCAGCGCCACGTGGGCGCCGGTGGCGCCGAGGCTGACGGCCGCCGCAAAGCCCGCAGCCCCACGGGCTGTGGGGCCACGCGAGCGGCTGCCAAAGAGCTTTCCAACGATGCACAGCGTTCCCTCCTGGCTCTTCGGGCGTGGGAGCTGTGGCCAGAGCCGCGGCCCTACCGGAAAATGCTTCGCAGGCTGGCACGGCGGTGCCACTTGGGCGCCGGTGGCGCCGAGGCTGACGGCCGCCGCAAAGCCCGCAGCCCCACGGGCTGTGGGGCCACGCGAGCGGCTGCCAAAGGGCTTTCGAAGGAGGCACGGCTTTCCCTCCTGGCTCTTTGGGCGTGGGAGCTGTGGCCAGAGCCGCGGCCCTACCGGAAAATGCTTCGCAGGCTGGCGCGGCAGCGCCACTATGGCGCCGGTGGCGCTGAGGCTGACGGCCGCCGCAAAGCCCGCAGCCGCACGGGCTGTGGGGCCACGCGAGCGGCTGCCAAAGAGCTTTCCAACGAGGCACGGCTTTCCCTCCTGGCTCTTCGGGCGTGGGAGCTGTGGCCAGAGCCGCGGCCCTACCGGAAAATGCTTCGCAGGCTGGCGCGGCAGCGCCCCGTGGTCGCCGGTGGCACCGAGGCTGACGGCCGCCGCAAAGCCCGCAGCCCCACGGGCTGTGGGGCCACGCGAGCGGCTGCCAAAGAGCTTTCCAACGAGGCACAGCGTTCCCTCCTGGCTCTTCGGGTGTGGGAGCTGTGGCCAGAGCCGCGGCCCTACCGGAAAATGCTTCGCAGGCTCGCACGGCGGTGCCACTTGGGCGCCGGTGGCGCCGAGGCTGACGGCCGCCGCAAAGCCCGCAGCCCCACGGGCTGTGGGGCCACGCGAGCGGCTGCCAAAGGGCTTTCGAAGGAGGCACGGCTTTCCCTCCTGGCTCTTCGGGTGTGGTAGCTGTGGCCAGAGCCGCAGCCCTACCGGAAAATGCTTCGCAGGCTGGTGCGGCGGCGCCACATGGGCGCCGGTGGCGCCGAGGCTGACGGCCACCGCAAAGCCCGCAGCCCCACGGGCTGTGGGGCCACGCGAGCGGCTGCCAAAGAGCTTTCCAACGAGGCACGGCTTTCCCTCCTGGCTCTTCGGGCGTGGGAGCTGTGGCCAGAGCCGCGGCCCTACCGGAAAATGCTTCGCAGGCTGGCGCGGCAGCGCCACTATGGCGCTGGTTGCGCCGAGGCTGACGGCCGCCGCAAAGCCCGCAGCCGCACGGGCTGTGGGGCCACGCGAGCGGCTGCCAAAGAGCTTTCCAACGAGGCACGGCTTTCCCTCCTGGCTCTTCGGGTGTAGGAGCTGTGGCCAGAGCCGCGGCCCTACCGGAAAATGCTTCGCAGGCTGGCGCGGCGGCGCCATTCGGGCGCCGGTGGAGACGAGGCTGACGGCCGCTGCAAAGCCCGCAGCCCAACGGGCTGTGGGGCCACGCGAGCGGCTGCCAAAGAGCTTTCCAACGAGGCATGGCTTTCCCTCCTGGCTCTTCGGGCGTGGGAGCTGTGGTCAGAGCCGCGGCCCTACCGGAAAATGCTTCGCAGGCTGGCGCGGCGGCGCAACTTGGGCGCCGGTGGCGCCAAGGCTGACGGCCGCTGCAAAGCCCGCAGGCCCACGGGCTGTGGGGCCACGCGAGCGGCTGTCAAAGAGCTTTCCAACGAGGCACGGCTTTCCCTCCTGGCTCTTCAGGTGTGGGAGCTGTGGCCAGAGATGCGGCCCTACCGGAAAATGCTTCGCAGGCTGGCGCGGCGGCGCAACTTGGGCGCCGGTGGCGCCGAGGCTGACGGCCGCCGGAAAGCCCGCAGCCCCACGGGCTGTGGGGCCACGCGAGCGGCTGCCAAAGAGCTTTCCAACGAGGCACGGCTTTCCCTCCTGGCTTTTCGAGAGTGGGAGCTGTGGCCAGAGCCGCGGCCCTACCGGAAAATGCTTCGCAGGCTGGCGCGGCAGGGCAACTCTGGCGCTGGTTGCGCCGAGGCTGACGGCCGCCGCAAAGCCCGCAGTCGCACGGGCTGTGGGGCCACGCGAGCGGCTGCCAAAGAGCTTTCCAACGAGGCACGGCTTTCCCTCCTGGGTCTTCGGGCGTGGAAGCTGTGGCCAGAGCCGCGGCTCTACCAGAAAATGCTTCGCAGGCTGGCGCGGCGGCGCCAGGTGGGCGCCGGTGGCGCCGAGGCTGACGGCCGCCGCAAAGCCCGCAGCCGCACGGGCTGTGGGGCCACGCGAGCGGCTGCCAAAGAGCTTTCCAACGATGCACAGCATTCCCTCCTGGCTCTTCGGGCGTGGGAGCTGTGGCCAGAGCCGCGGCCCTACCGGAAAATGCTTCGCAGGCTGGCACGGCGGTGCCACTTGGGCGCCGGTGGCGCCGAGGCTGACGGCCGCCGCAAAGCCCGCAGCCCCACGGGCTGTGGGGCCACGCGAGCGGCTGCCAAAGAGCTTTCCAAGGAGGCACGGCTTTCCCTCCTGGCTCTTTGGGCGTGGGAGCTGTGGCCAGAGCCGCGGCCCTACCGGAAAATGCTTCGCAGGCTGGCACGGCAGCGCCACTATGGCGCCGGTGACGCCGAGGCTGACGGCCGCCGCAAAGCCCGCAGCCGCACGGGCTGTGGGGCCACGCGAGCGGCTGCCAAAGAGCTTTCCAACGAGGCACGGCTTTCCCTCCTGGCTCTTCGGGCGTGGGAGCTGTGGCCAGAGCCGCGGCCCTACCGGAAAATGCTTCGCAGGCTGGCGCGGCAGCGCCCCGTGGGCGCCGGTGGCGCCGAGGCTGACGGCCGCCGCAAAGCCCGCAGCCCCACGGGCTGTGGGGCCACGCGAGCGGCTGCCAAAGAGCTTTCCAACGAGGCACGGCTTTCCCTCCTGGCTCTTCGGTTGTAGGAGCTGTGGCCAGAGCCGCGGCACTACCAGAAAATGCTTTGGGGCCTGGCGCAGTGGCGCCAGGTGGGCGCCGACGGCGCCGAGGCTGACGGCCGCTGCAAAGCCCGCAGCCCCACGGGCTGTGGGGCCACGCGAGCGGCTGCCAAAGAGCTTTCCAACGAGGCACGGCTTTCCCTCCTGGCTCTTCGGGTGTGGTAGCTGTGGCCAGAGCCGCGGCCCTACCGGAAAATTCTTCGCAGGCTGGCGCGGCGGCGCAACTTGGGCGCCGGTGGCGCCGAGGCTGACGGCCGCCGCAAAGCCCGCAGCCCCACGGGCTGTGGCGCCACGCGAGCGGCTGCCAAAGAGCTTTCCAACGAGGCACGGCTTTCCCTCCTGGCTCTTCGGGTGTGGTAGCTGTGGCCAGAGCCGCGGCCCTACTGGAAAATTCTTCGCAGGCTGGCGCGGCGGCGCAACTTGGGCGCCGGTGGCGCCGAGGCTGACGGCCGCCGCAAAGCCCGCAGCCCCACGGGCTGTGGGGCCACGCGAGCGGCTGCCAAAGAGCTTTCCAACGAGGCACGGCTTTCCCTCCTGGCTCTTCGAGACTGGGAGCTGTGGCCAGAGCCGCGGCCCTACCGGAAAATGCTTCACAGGCTGGCGCGGCGGCGCCATTTGGGCGCCAGAAGCGCCGAGGCTCACGGCCGCCGCAAAGCCCGCAGCCCCACGGGCTGTGGGGCCACGCGAGCGCATGCCAAAGAGCTTTCCAACGAGGCACGGCTTTCCCTCCTGGCTCTTCGTGTGTGGGAGCTGTGGCCAGAGACGAGGCCCTACCGGAAAATGCTTCGCAGGCTGGCGCGGCCGCGCAACGTGGGCGCCGGTGGCGCCGAGGCTGACGGCCGCCGCAAAGCCCGCAGCCCCAAGGGCTGTGGGGCCACGCAAGCGGCTGCCAAAGAGCTTTCCAACGAGGCACGGCTTTCCCTCCTGGCTCTTCGGGCGTGGAAGCTGTGGCCAGAGCCGCGGCCCTACCGGAAAATGCTTCGCAGGCTGGCCCGGCAGCGCCACTATGGCGCTGGGTGCGCCGAGGCTGACGGCCGCCGCAAAGCCCGCAGCCGCACGGGCTGTGGGGCCACGCGAGCGGCTGCCAAAGAGCTTTCCAACGAGGCACGGCTTTCCCTCCTGGCTCTTCGGGTGTAGGAGCTGTGGCCAGAGCCGCGGCCCTACCGGAAAATGCTTTGGGGCCTGGCGCAGTGGCGCCAGGTGGGCGCCGGTGGCGCCGAGGCTGACGGCCGTCGCAAAGCCCGCAGCCCCACGGGCTGTGGGGCCACGCGAGCGGCTGACAAAGAGCTTCCAAACGAGGAATGGCTTTCCTCCTGGCTCTTCGGGCGTGGGAGCTGTGGCCAGAGCCGCGGCCCTACCGGAAAATGCTTCGCAGGCTGGCGCGGCAGCGCAACTCTGGCGCTGGTTGCGCCGAGGCTGACGGCCGCCGCAAAGCCCGCAGTCGCACGGGCTGTGGGGCCAAGCGAGCGGCTGCCAAAGAGCTTTCCAACGAGGCACGGCTTTCCCTCCTGGCTCTTCAGGCGTGGGAGCTGTGGCCACAGCTGCGGCACTACCGGAAAATGCTTCGCAGGCTGGCGCAGCAGCGCCACGTGGGCGCCGGTGGCGCCGAGGCTGACGGCCGCCGCAAAGCCCGCAGTCGCACGGGCTGTGGCGCCAAGCGAGCGCATGCCAAAGAGCTTTCCAACGATGCACAGCGTTCCCTCCTGGCTCTTCGGGTGTGGGAGCTGTGGCCAGAGCCGCGGCCCTACTGGAAAATGCTTCGCAGGCTGGCGCGGCGGCGCAACTTGGGCGCCGGTGGCGCCGAGGCTGACGGCCGCCGCAAAGCCCGCAGCCCCACGGGCTGTGGGGCAACGCGAGCGGCCGCCAAAGAGCTTTCCAACGAGGCACGGCTTTCCCTCCTGGCTCTTCGAGACTGGGAGCTGTGGCCAGAGCCGCGGCCCTACCAGAAAATGCTTCACAGGCTGGCGCGGCGGCGCCATTTGGGCGCCAGTAGCGCCGAGGCTGACGGCCGCCGCAAAGCCCGCAGCCCCACGGGCTGTGGGGCCACGCGAGCGGCTGCCAAAGACCTTTCCAACGAGGCACAGCGTTCCATCCTGGCTCTTCGGGCGTGGGAGCTGTGGCCAGAGCCGCGGCCCTACCGGAAAATGCTTCGCAGGCTGGTGCGGCGGTGCCACATGGGCGCCGGTGGCGCCGAGGCTGACGGCCGCCGCAAAGCCCGCAGCCCCACGGGCTGTGGGGCCACGCGAGCGGCTGCCAAAGAGCTTTCCAACGAGGCACGGCTTTCCCTCCTGGCTCTTCGGGTGTAGGAGCTGTGGCCAGAGCCGCGGCCCTACCGGAAAATGCTTTGGGGCCTGGCGCAGTGGCGCCAGGTGGGCGCCGGTGGCGCCGAGGCTGACGGCCGTCGCAAAGCCCGCAGCCCCACGGGCTGTGGGGCCACGCGAGCGGCTGACAAAGAGCTTCCAAACGAGGCATGGCTTTCCCTCCTGGCTCTTCGGGCGTGGGAGCTGTGGCCAGAGCCGCGGCCCTACCGGAAAATGCTTCGCAGGCTGTCGCGGCGGTGCCACGTGGGCGCCGGTGGCGCCGAGGCTGACGGCCGCCGCAAAGCCCGCAGCCCCACGGGTTGTGGGGCCACGCGCGCGCATGCCAAAGAGCTTTCCAACGAGGCACGGCTTTCCCTCCTGGCTCTTCGGGCGTGGGAGCTGTGGCCAGAGACGCGGCCCTACCGGAAAATGCTTCGCAGGCTGGCGCGGCGGCGCAACGTGGGCGCCGGTGGCGCCGAGGCTGACGGCCGCCGCAAAGCCCGCAGCCCCACGGGCTGTGGGGCCACGCGAGCGGCTGCCAAAGAGCTTTCCAACGAGGCACAGCTTTCCATCCTGGCTCTTCAGGCGTGGGAGCTGTGGCCAGAGCCGCGGCCCTACCGGAAAATGCTTCGCAGGCTGGCGCGGCAGCGCAACTATGGCGCTGGTTGCGCCGAGGCTGACGGCCGCCGCAAAGCCCGCAGTCGCACGGGCTGTGGGGCCACGCGAGCGGCTGCCAAAGAGCTTTCCAACGAGGCACGGCTTTCCCTCCTGGCTCTTCAGGCGTGGGAGCTGTGGCCACAGCTGCGGCCCTACCGGAAAATGCTTCGCAGGCTGGCGCAGCAGCGCCACGTGGGCGCCGGTGGCGCCGAGGCTGACGGCCGCCGCAAAGCCCGCAGTCGCACGGGCTGTGGCGCCAAGCGAGCGCATGCCAAAGAGCTTTCCAACGATGCACAGCGTTCCCTCCTGGCTCTTCGGGTGTGGGAGCTGTGGCCAGAGCCGCGGCCCTACTGGAAAATGCTTCGCAGGCTGGCGCGGCGGCGCAACTTGGGCGCCGGTGGCGCCGAGGCTGACGGCCGCCGCAAAGCCCGCAGCCCCACGGGCTGTGGGGCAACGCGAGCGGCCGCCAAAGAGCTTTCCAACGAGGCACGGCTTTCCCTCCTGGCTCTTCGGGCGTGGAAGCTGTGGCCAGAGCCGCGGCCCTACCGGAAAATGCTTCGCAGGCTGGTGCGGCGGCGCCATTTGGGCGCCAGTAGCGCCGAGGCTGACGGCCGCCGCAAAGCCCGCAGCCCCACGGGCTGTGGGGCCACGCGAGCGGCTGCCAAAGACCTTTCCAACGAGGCACAGCGTTCCATCCTGGCTCTTCGGGCGTGGGAGCTGTGGCCAGAGCCGCGGCCCTACCGGAAAATGCTTCGCAGGCTGGTGCGGCGGTGCCACATGGGCGCCGGTGGCGCCGAGGCTGACGGCCGCCGCAAAGCCCGCAGCCCCACGGGCTGTGGGGCCACGCGAGCGGCTGCCAAAGAGCTTTCCAACGAGGCACGGCTTTCCCTCCTGGCTCTTCGGGTGTAGGAGCTGTGGCCAGAGCCGCGGCCCTACCGGAAAATGCTTTGGGGCCTGGCGCAGTGGCGCCAGGTGGGCGCCGGTGGCGCCGAGGCTGACGGCCGTCGCAAAGCCCGCAGCCCCACGGGCTGTGGGGCCACGCGAGCGGCTGACAAAGAGCTTCCAAACGAGGCATGGCTTTCCCTCCTGGCTCTTCGGGCGTGGGAGCTGTGGCCAGAGCCGCGGCCCTACCGGAAAATGCTTCGCAGGCTGTCGCGGCGGTGCCACGTGGGCGCCGGTGGCGCCGAGGCTGACGGCCGCCGCAAAGCCCGCAGCCCCACGGGTTGTGGGGCCACGCGCGCGCATGCCAAAGAGCTTTCCAACGAGGCACGGCTTTCCCTCCTGGCTCTTCGGGCGTGGGAGCTGTGGCCAGAGACGCGGCCCTACCGGAAAATGCTTCGCAGGCTGGCGCGGCGGCGCAACGTGGGCGCCGGTGGCGCCGAGGCTGACGGCCGCCGCAAAGCCCGCAGCCCCACGGGCTGTGGGGCCACGCGAGCGGCTGCCAAAGAGCTTTCCAACGAGGCACAGCTTTCCATCCTGGCTCTTCAGGCGTGGGAGCTGTGGCCAGAGCCGCGGCCCTACCGGAAAATGCTTCGCAGGCTGGCGCGGCAGCGCAACTATGGCGCTGGTTGCGCCGAGGCTGACGGCCGCCGCAAAGCCCGCAGCCCCACGGGCTGTGGGGCCACGCGAGCGGCTGCCAAAGAGCTTTCCAACGAGGCACAGCTTTCCCTCCTGGCTCTTCAGGCGTGGGAGCTGTGGCCACAGCCGCGGCACTACCGGAAAATGCTTCGCAGGCTGGCGCAGCAGCGCCACCTGGGTGCCGGTGGCGCCGAGGCTGACGGCCGCCGCAAAGCCCGCAGCCCCACGGGCTGTGGGGCCACGCGAGCGCATGCCAAAGAGCTTTCCAACGATGCACAGCGTTCCCTCCTGGCTCTTCGGGCGTGGGAGCTGTGGCCAGAGCCGTGGCCCTACCGGAACATGCTTCGCAGGCTGGCACGGCGGTGCCACTTGGGCGCCGGTGGCGCCGAGGCTGACGGCCGCCGCAAAGCCCGCAGCCCCACGGGCTGTGGGGCCACGCGAGCGGCTGCCAAAGGGCTTTCGAACGAGGCACGGCTTTCCCTCCTGGCTCTTTGGGCGTGGGAGCTGTGGCCAGAGCCGCGGCCCTACCGGAACATGCTTCGCAGGCTGGCGCATCAGCGCCACTATGGCGCCGGTGGCGCCGAGGCTGACGGCCGCCGCAAAGCCCGCAGCCGCACGGGCTGTGGGGCCACGCGAGCGGCTGCCAAAGAGCTTTCCAACGAGGCACGGCTTTCCCTCCTGGCTCTTCGGGCGTGGGAGCTGTGGCCAGAGCCGCGGCCCTACCGGAAAATGCTTCGCAGGCTGGCGCGGCAGCGCCCCGTGGGCGCCGGTGGCGCCGAGGCTGACGGCCGCCGCAAAGCCCGCAGCCCCACGGGCTGTGGGGCCACGCGAGCGGCTGCCAAAGAGCTTTCCAACGAGGCACGGCTTTCCCTCCTGGCTCTTCGGTTGTAGGAGCTGTGGCCAGAGCCGCGGCCCTACCAGAAAATGCTTTGGGGCCTGGCGCAGTGGCGCCAGGTGGGCGCCGACGGCGCCGAGGCTGACGGCCGCCGCAAAGCCCGCAGCCCCACGGGCTGTGGGGCCACGCGAGCGGCTGCCAAAGAGCTTTCCAACGAGGCACGGCTTTCCCTCCTGGCTCTTCGGGTGTGGGAGCTGTGGCCAGAGCCGCGGCCCTACCGGAAAATGCTTCGCAGGCTAGCGCGGCGGCGCAACGTGGGCGCCGGTGGCGCCGAGGCTGACGGTTGCCGCAAAGCCTGCAGCCCCACGGGCTCTGGCGCCACGCGAGCGGCTGCCAAAGAGCTTTCCAACGAGGCACGGCTTTCCCTCCTGGCTCTTCGGGTGTGGTAGCTGTGGCCAGAGCCGCAGCCCTACCGGAAAATGCTTCGCAGGCTGGCGCGGCAGCGCCCCGTGGGCGCCGCTGGCGCCGAGGCTGACGGCCGCCGCAGAGCCCGCAGCCCCACGGGCTGTGGGGCCACGCGAGCGGCTGCCAAAGAGCTTTCCAACGAGGCACGGCTTTCCCTCCTGGCTCTTCGGGCGTGGGAGCTGTGGCCAGAGCCGCAGCCCTACCGGAAAATGCTTCGCAGGCTGGTGCGGCGGCGCCACATGGGCGCCGGTGGCGCCGAGGCTGACGGCCACCGCAAAGCCCGCAGCCCCACGGGCTGTGGGGCCACGCGAGCGGCTGCCAAAGAGCTTTCCAACGAGGCACGGCTTTCCCTCCTGGCTCTTCGGGCGTGGGAGCTGTGGCCAGAGCCGCGGCCCTACCGGAAAATGCTTCGCAGGCTGGCGCGGCAGCGCCACTATGGCGCTGGTTGCGCCGAGGCTGACGGCCGCCGCAAAGCCCGCAGCCGCACGGGCTGTGGGGCCACGCGAGCGGGTGCCAAAGAGCTTTCCAACGAGGCACGGCTTTCCCTCCTGGCTCTTCGGGTGTAGGAGCTGTGGCCAGAGCCGCGGCCCTACCGGAAAATGCTTTGGGGCCTGGTGCGTCGGTGCCACGTGGGCGCCGGTGTCGCCGAGGCTGACGGCCGTAGCAAAGCCCGCAGCCCCACGGGCTGTGGGGCCACGCGAGCGGCTGACAAAGAGCTTCCAAACGAGGCACGGCTTTCCCTCCTGGCTCTTCAGGCGTGGGAGCTGTGGCCAGAGCCGCGGCACTACCGGAAAATGCTTCGCAGGCTGGCGCGGCGGCGCCATTCGGGCGCCGGTGGAGCCGAGGCTGACGGCCGCTGCAAAGCCCGCAGCCCAACGGGCTGTGGGGCCACGCGAGCGGCTGCCAAAGAGCTTTCCAACGAGGCATGGCTTTCCCTCCTGGCTCTTCGGGCGTGGGAGCTGTGGTCAGAGCCGCGGCCCTACCGGAAAATGCTTCGCAGGCTGGCGCGGCGGCGCAACTTGGGCGCCGGTGGCGCCGAGGCTGACGGCCGCCGCAAAGCCCGCAGCCCCACGGGCTGTGGGGCCACGCGAGCGGCTGCCAAAGAGCTTTCCAACGAGGCACGGCTTTCCCTCCTGGCTTTTCGAGAGTGGGAGCTGTGGCCAGAGCCGCGGCCCTACCAGAAAATGCTTCGCAGGCTGGCGCGGCGGCGCGATGTGCGCGTCGGAGGCGCCGAGGCTGACGGCCGCTGCAAAGCCCGCAGCCCCACAGGCTGTGTGGCCACGCGAGCGGCTGCCAAAGAGCTTTCCAACGATGCACGGCTTTCCCTCCTGGGTCTTCGGGCGTGGAAGCTGTGGCCAGAGCCGCGGCCCTACCGGAAAATGCTTCGCAGGCTGGCGCGGCAGCGCCACTATGGCGCTGGTTGCGCCGAGGCTGACGGCCGCCGCAAAGCCCGCAGCCGCACGGGCTGTGGGGCCACGCGAGCGGCTGCCAAAGAGGTTTCCAACGAGGCACGGCTTTCCCTCCTGGCTCTTCGGGTATAGGAGCTGTGGCCAGAGCCGCGGCCCTACCAGAAAATGCTTTGGGGCCTGGCGCAGTGGCGCCAGGTGGGCGCCGGTGGCGCCGAGGCTGACGGCCGCCGCAAAGCCCGCAGCCCCACGGGCTGTGGGGCCACGCGAGCGGCTGACAAAGAGCTTCCCAACGAGGCATGGCTTTCCCTCCTGGCTCTTCAGGCGTGGGAGCTGTGGCCAGAGCCGCGGCCCTACCGGAAAATGCTTCGCAGGCTGGTGCGGCGGCGCCACATGGGCGTCGGTGGCGCCGAGGCTGACGGCCGCCGCAAAGCCCGCAGTCCCACAGCCTGTGGGGCCACGCGAGCGGCTGCCAAAGAGCTTTCCAACGAGGCACGGCTTTCCCTCCTGGCTCTTCGGGCGTGGAAGCTGTGGCCAGAGCCGCGGCCCTACCGGAAAATTCTTCGTAGGCTGGCGCGGCGGCGCAACTTGGGCGCCGGTGGCGCCGAGTCTGACGGCCGCCGCAAAGCCTGCAGCCCCACGGGCTGTGGGGCCACGCGAGCGGCCTCCAAAGAGCTTTCCAACGAGGCACGGCTTTCCCTCCTGGCTCTTCGAGACTGAGAGCTGTGGCCAGAGCCGCGGACCTACCAGAAAATGCTTCACAGGCTGGCGCGGCGGCGCCATTTGGGCGCCGGTGGCGCCGAGGCTGACGGCCGCAGCAAAACCCGCAGCCCCACGGGCTGCGGGGCCACGCGAGCGGCTGCCAAAGAGCTTTCCAACGAGGCACGGCTTTCCCTCCTGGCTCTTCGGGCGTGGAAGCTGTGGCCAGAGCCGCGGCCCTACCGGAAAATGCTTCGCAGGCTGGTGCGGCAGCGCAACTATGGCGCTGGTTGCGCCGAGGCTGACGGCCGCCGCAAAGCCCGCAGCCGCACGGGCTGTGGGGCCACGCGAGCGGCTGCCAAAGAGCTTTCCAACGAGGCACGGCTTTCCCTCCTGGCTCTTCGGGTGTAGGAGCTGTGGCCAGAGCCGCGGCCCTACCGGAAAATGCTTTGGGGCCTGGCGCAGTGGCGCCAGGTGGGCGCCGGTGGCGCCGAGGCTGACGGCCGCCGCAAAGCCCGCAGCCGCACGGGCTGTGGGGCCACGCGAGCAGCTGCCAAAGAGCTTTCCAACGAGGCACGGCTTTCCCTCCTGGCTCTTCGGGCGTGGGAGCTGTGGCCAGAGCCGCGGCCCTACCGGAAAATGCTTCGCAGGGTGGCGCAGCAGCGCCACGTGGGCGCCGGTGGCGCCGAGGCTGACGGCCGCCGCAAAGCCCGCAGCCCCACGGGCTGTGGGGCCACGCGAGCGCATGCCAAAGAGCTTTCCAACGATGCACAGCATTCCCTCCTGGCTCTTCGGGCGTGGGAGCTGTGGCCAGAGCCGCGGCCCTACCGGAAAATGCTTCGCAGGCTGGCACGGCGGTGCCACTTGGGCGCCGGTGGCGCCGAGGCTGACGGCCGCCGCAAAGCCCGCAGCCCCACGGGCTGTGGGGCCACGCGAGCGGCTGCCAAAGAGCTTTCGAACGAGGCACGGCTTTCCCTCCTGGCTCTTCGGGCGTGGGAGCTGTGGCCAGAGCCGCGGCTCTACCGGAAAATGCTTCGCAGGCTGGCGCGGCAGCGCCACATGGGCGCCGGTGGCGCCGAGGCTGACGGCCGCCGCAAAGCCCGCAGCCCCACGGGCTGTGGGGCCACGCGAGCGGCTGCCAAAGAGCTTTCCAACAAGGCACGGCTTTCCCTCCTGGCTCTTCGGGTGTGGTAGCTGTGGCCAGAGCCGCGGCCCTACCGGAAAATTCTTCGCAGGCTGGCGCGGCGGCGCAACTTGGGCGCCAGTGGCGCCGAGGCTGACGGCCGCCGCAAAGCCCGCAGCCCCACGGGCTGTGGGGCCACGCGAGCGGCCGCCAAAGAGCTTTCCAACGAGGCACGGCTTTCCCTCCTGGCTCTTCGATACTGGGAGCTGTGGCCAGAGCCGCGGCCCTACCAGAAAATGCTTCACAGGCTGGCGCGGCGGCGCCATTTGGGCGCCAGAAGCGCCGAGGCTGACGGCCGCCGCAAAGCTCGCAGCCCCACGGGCTGTGGGGCCACGCGAGCGCATGCCAAAGAGCTTTCCAACGAGGCACGGCTTTCCCTCCTGCCTCTTCGGGCGTGGGAGCTGTGGCCAGAGACGCGGCCCTACCGGAAAATGCTTCGCAGGCTGGCGCGGCGGCGCAACGTGGGCGCCGGTGGCGCCGAGGCTGACGGCCGCCGCAAAGCCCGCAGCCCCACGGGCTGTGGGGCCACGCGAGCGGCTGCCAAAGAGCTTTCCAACGAGGCACGGCTTTCCCTCCTGGCTCTTCGGGCGTGGAAGCTGTGGCCAGAGCCGCGGCCCTACCGGAAAATGCTTCGCAGGCTGGCGCGGCAGCGCCACTATGGCGCTGGTTGCGCCGAGGCTGACGGCCGCCGCAAAGCCCGCAGCCGCACGGGCTGTGGGGCCACGCGAGCGGCTGCCAAAGAGCTTTCCAACGAGGCACGGCTTTCCTTCCTGGCTCTTCGGGCGTGGGAGCTGTGGCCAGAGCCGCGGCCCTACCGGAAAATGCTTCACAGGCTGGCGCGGCAGCGCCACTATGGCGCTGGTTGCGCCGAGGCTGACGGCCGCCGCAAAGCCCGCAGCCGCACGGGCTGTGGGGCCACGCGAGCGGCTGCCAAAGAGCTTTCCAACGAGGCACGGCTTTCCCTCCTGGCTCTTCGGGTGTAGGAGCTGTGGCCAGAGCCGCGGCCCTACCGGAAAATGCTTTGGGGCCTGGTGCGTCGGTGCCACGTGGGCGCCGGTGTCGCCGAGGCTGACGGCCGTCGCAAAGCCCGCAGCCCCACGGGCTGTGGGGCCACGCGAGCGGCTGACAAAGAGCTTTCCAACGAGGCATGGCTTTCCCTCCTGGCTCTTCGGGCGTGGGAGCTGTGGTCAGAGCCGCGGCCCTACCGGAAAATGCTTCGCAGGCTGGCGCGGCGGCGCAACTTGGGCGCCGCTGGCGCCAAGGCTGACGGCGGCTGCAAAGCCCGCAGGCCCACGGGCTGTGGGGCCACGCGAGCGGCTGTCAAAGAGCTTTCCAACGAGGCACGGCTTTCCCTCCTGGCTCTACAGGTGTGGGAGCTGTGGCCAGAGATGCGGCCCTACCGGAAAATGCTTCGCAGGCTGGCGCGGCGGCGCAACTTGGGCGCCGGTGGCGCCGAGGCTGACGGCCGCCGCAAAGCCCGCAGCCCCACGGGCTGTGGGGCCACGCGAGCGGCTGCCAAAGAGCTTTCCAACGAGGCACGGCTTTCCCTCCTGGCTTTTCGAGAGTGGGAGCTGTGGCCAGAGCCGCGGCCCTACCAGAAAATGCTTCGCAGGCTGGCGCGGCGGCGCGATGTGCGCGTCGGAGGCGCCGAGGCTGACGGCCGCTGCAAAGCCCGCAGCCCCACAGGCTGTGTGGCCACGCGAGCGGCTGCCAAAGAGCTTTCCAACGATGCACGGCTTTCCCTCCTGGGTCTTCGGGCGTGGAAGCTGTGGCCAGAGCCGCGGCCCTACCGGAAAATGCTTCGCAGGCTGGCGCGGCAGCGCCACTATGGCGCTGGTTGCGCCGAGGCTGACGGCCGCCGCAAAGCCCGCAGCCACACGGGCTGTGGGGCCACGCGAGCGGCTGCCAAAGAGGTTTCCAACGAGGCACGGCTTTCCCTCCTGGCTCTTCGGGTATAGGAGCTGTGGCCAGAGCCGCGGCCCTACCAGAAAATGCTTTGGGGCCTGGCGCAGTGGCGCCAGGTGGGCGCCGGTGGCGCCGAGGCTGACGGCCGCCGCAAAGCCCGCAGCCCCACGGGCTGTGGGGCCACGCGAGCGGCTGACAAAGAGCTTCCCAACGAGGCATGGCTTTCCCTCCTGGCTCTTCAGGCGTGGGAGCTGTGGCCAGAGCCGCGGCCCTACCGGAAAATGCTTCGCAGGCTGGTGCGGCGGCGCCACATGGGCGTCGGTGGCGCCGAGGCTGACGGCCGCCGCAAAGCCCGCAGTCCCACAGCCTGTGGGGCCACGCGAGCGGCTGCCAAAGAGCTTTCCAACGAGGCACGGCTTTCCCTCCTGGCTCTTCGGGCGTGGAAGCTGTGGCCAGAGCCGCGGCCCTACCGGAAAATTCTTCGTAGGCTGGCGCGGCGGCGCAACTTGGGCGCCGGTGGCGCCGAGTCTGACGGCCGCCGCAAAGCCCGCAGCCCCACGGGCTGTGGGGCCACGCGAGCGGCCTCCAAAGAGCTTTCCAACGAGGCACGGCTTTCCCTCCTGGCTCTTCGAGACTGAGAGCTGTGGCCAGAGCCGCGGCCCTACCGGAAAATTCTTCGTAGGCTGGCGCGGCGGCGCCACATGGGCGCCGGTGGCGCCGAGGCTGACGGCCGCAGCAAAACCCGCAGCCCCACGGGCTGCGGGGCCACGCGAGCGGCTGCCAAAGAGCTTTCCAACGAGGCACGGCTTTCCCTCCTGGCTCTTCGGGCGTGGAAGCTGTGGCCAGAGCCGCGGCCCTACCGGAAAATGCTTCGCAGGCTGGTGCGGCAGCGCAACTATGGCGCTGGTTGCGCCGAGGCTGACGGCCGCCGCAAAGCCCGCAGCCGCACGGGCTGTGGGGCCACGCGAGCGGCTGCCAAAGAGCTTTCCAACAAGGCACGGCTTTCCCTCCTGGCTCTTCGGGTGTAGGAGCTGTGGCCAGAGCCGCGGCCCTACCGGAAAATGCTTTGGGGCCTGGCGCAGTGGCGCCAGGTGGGCGCCGGTGGCGCCGAGGCTGACGGCCGCCGCAAAGCCCGCAGCCCCACGGGCTGTGGGGCCACGCGAGCGGCTGCCAAAGAGCTTTCCAACAAGGCACGGCTTTCCCTCCTGGCTCTTCGGGCGTGGGAGCTGTGGCCAGAGCTGCGGCTCTACCAGAAAATGCTTCGCAGGCTGGCGCGGCGGCGCCAGGTGGGCGCCGGTGGCGCCGAGGCTGACGGCCGCCGCAAAGCCCGCAGCCACACGGGCTGTGGGGCCACGCGAGCGGCTGCCAAAGAGGTTTCCAACGAGGCACGGCTTTCCCTCCTGGCTCTTCGGGTATAGGAGCTGTGGCCACAGCCGCGGCCCTACCAGAAAATGCTTTGGGGCCTGGCGCAGTGGCGCCAGGTGGGCGCCGGTGGCGCCGAGGCTGACGGCCGCCGCAAAGCCCGCAGCCCCACGGGCTGTGGGGCCACGCGAGCGGCTGACAAAGAGCTTCCCAACGAGGCATGGCTTTCCCTCCTGGCTCTTCAGGCGTGGGAGCTGTGGCCAGAGCCGCGGCCCTACCGGAAAATGCTTCGCAGGCTGGTGCGGCGGCGCCACATGGGCGTCGGTGGCGCCGAGGCTGACGGCCGCCGCAAAGCCCGCAGTCCCACAGCCTGTGGGGCCACGCGAGCGGCTGCCAAAGAGCTTTCCAACGAGGCACGGCTTTCCCTCCTGGCTCTTCGGGCGTGGAAGCTGTGGCCAGAGCCGCGGCCCTACCGGAAAATTCTTCGTAGGCTGGCGCGGCGGCGCAACTTGGGCGCCGGTGGCGCCGAGTCTGACGGCCGCCGCAAAGCCTGCAGCCCCACGGGCTGTGGGGCCACGCGAGCGGCCTCCAAAGAGCTTTCCAACGAGGCACGGCTTTCCCTCCTGGCTCTTCGAGACTGAGAGCTGTGGCCAGAGCCGCGGCCCTACCAGAAAATGCTTCACAGGCTGGCGCGGCGGCGCCATTTGGGCGCCGGTGGCGCCGAGGCTGACGGCCGCAGCAAAACCCGCAGCCCCACGGGCTGCGGGGCCACGCGAGCGGCTGCCAAAGAGCTTTCCAACGAGGCACGGCTTTCCCTCCTGGCTCTTCGGGCGTGGAAGCTGTGGCCAGAGCCGCGGCCCTACCGGAAAATGCTTCGCAGGCTGGTGCGGCAGCGCAACTATGGCGCTGGTTGCGCCGAGGCTGACGGCCGCCGCAAAGCCCGCAGCCGCACGGGCTGTGGGGCCACGCGAGCGGCTGCCAAAGAGCTTTCCAACGAGGCACGGCTTTCCCTCCTGGCTCTTCGGGTGTAGGAGCTGTGGCCAGAGCCGCGGCCCTACCGGAAAATGCTTTGGGGCCTGGCGCAGTGGCGCCAGGTGGACGCCGGTGGCGCCGAGGCTGACGGCCGCCGCAAAGCCCGCAGCCCCACGGGCTGTGGGGCCACGCGAGCGGCTGCCAAAGAGCTTTCCAACAAGGCACGGCTTTCCCTCCTGGCTCTTCGGGCGTGGGAGCTGTGGCCAGAGCCGCGGCTCTACCAGAAAATGCTTCGCAGGCTGGCGCGGCGGCGCCAGGTGGGCGCCGGTGGCGCCGAGGCTGACGGCCGCCGCAAAGCCCGCAGCCGCACGGGCTGTGGGGCCACGCGAGCAGCTGCCAAAGAGCTTTCCAACGAGGCACGGCTTTCCCTCCTGGCTCTTCGGGCGTGGGAGCTGTGGCCAGAGCCGCGGCCCTACCGGAAAATGCTTCGCAGGCTGGCGCAGCAGCGCCACGTGGGCGCCGGTGGCGCCGAGGCTGACGGCCGCCGCAAAGCCCGCAGCCCCACGGGCTGTGGGGCCACGCGAGCGCATGCCAAAGAGCTTTCCAACGATGCACAGCATTCCCTCCTGGCTCTTCGGGCGTGGGAGCTGTGGCCAGAGCCGCGGCCCTACCGGAAAATGCTTCGCAGGCTGGCACGGCGGTGCCACTTGGGCGCCGGTGGCGCCGAGGCTGACGGCCGCCGCAAAGCCCGCAGCCCCACCGTCTGTGGGGCCACGCGAGCGGCTGCCAAAGAGCTTTCCAACGAGGCACGGCTTTCCCTCCTGGCTCTTCGGGCGTGGGAGCTGTGGCCAGAGCCGCGGCACTACCGGAAAATGCTTCGCAGGCTGGCGCGGCAGCGCCCCGTGGGCGCCGGTGGCGCCGAGGCTGACGGCCGCCGCAAAGCCCGCAGCCCCACGGGCTGTGGGGCCACGCGAGCGGCTGCCAAAGAGCTTTCCAACAAGGCACGGCTTTCCCTCCTGGCTCTTCGGGTGTGGTAGCTGTGGCCAGAGCCGCGGTACTACCGGAAAATTCTTCGCAGGCTGGCGCGGCGGCGCAACTTGGGCGCCAGTGGCGCCGAGGCTGACGGCCGCCGCAAAGCCCGCAGCCCCACGGGCTGTGGGGCCACGCGAGCGGCCGCCAAAGAGCTTTCCAACGAGGCACGGCTTTCCCTCCTGGCTCTTCGATACTGGGAGCTGTGGCCAGAGCCGCGGCCCTACCAGAAAATGCTTCACAGGCTGGCGCGGCGGCGCCATTTGGGCGCCAGAAGCGCCGAGGCTGACGGCCGCCGCAAAGCCCGCAGCCCCACGGGCTGTGGGGCCACGCGAGCGCATGCCAAAGAGCTTTCCAACGAGGCACGGCTTTCCCTCCTGCCTCTTCGGGCGTGGGAGCTGTGGCCAGAGACGCGGCCCTACCGGAAAATGCTTCGCAGGCTGGCGCGGCGGCGCAACGTGGGCGCCGGTGGCGCCGAGGCTGACGGCCGCCGCAAAGCCCGCAGCCCCACGGGCTGTGGGGCCACGCGAGCGGCTGCCAAAGAGCTTTCCAACGAGGCACGGCTTTCCCTCCTGGCTCTTCGGGCGTGGAAGCTGTGGCCAGAGCCGCGGCCCTACCGGAAAATGCTTCGCAGGCTGGCGCGGCAGCGCCACTATGGCGCTGGTTGCGCCGAGGCTGACGGCCGCCGCAAAGCCCGCAGCCGCACGGGCTGTGGGGCCACGCGAGCGGCTGCCAAAGAGCTTTCCAACGAGGCACGGCTTTCCTTCCTGGCTCTTCGGGCGTGGGAGCTGTGGCCAGAGCCGCGGCCCTACCGGAAAATGCTTCACAGGCTGGCGCGGCAGCGCCACTATGGCGCTGGTTGCGCCGAGGCTGACGGCCGCCGCAAAGCCCGCAGCCGCACGGGCTGTGGGGCCACGCGAGTGGCTGCCAAAGAGCTTTCCAACGAGGCACGGCTTTCCCTCCTGGCTCTTCGGGTGTAGGAGCTGTGGCCAGAGCCGCGGCCCTACCGGAAAATGCTTTGGGGCCTGGTGCGTCGGTGCCACGTGGGCGCCGGTGTCGCCGAGGCTGACGGCCGTCGCAAAGCCCGCAGCCCCACGGGCTGTGGGGCCACGCGAGCGGCTGACAAAGAGCTTCCAAACGAGGCACGGCTTTCCCTCCTGGCTCTTTGGGCGTGGGAGCTGTGGCCAGAGCCGCGGCACTACCGGAAAATGCTTCGCAGGCTGGCGCGGCGGCGCCATTCGGGCGCCGGTGGAGCCGAGGCTGACGGCCGCTGCAAAGCCCGCAGCCCAACGGGCTGTGGGGCCACGCGAGCGGCTGCCAAAGAGCTTTCCAACGAGGCATGGCTTTCCCTCCTGGCTCTTCGGGCGTGGGAGCTGTGGCCAGAGCCGCGGCTCTACCAGAAAATGCTTCGCAGGCTGGCGCGGCGGCGCCAGGTGGGCGCCGGTGGCGCCGAGGCTGACGGCCGCCGCAAAGCCCGCAGCCGCACGGGCTGTGGGGCCACGCGAGCAGCTGCCAAAGAGCTTTCCAACGAGGCACGGCTTTCCCTCCTGGCTCTTCGGGCGTGGGAGCTGTGGCCAGAGCCGCGGCCCTACCGGAAAATGCTTCGCAGGCTGGCGCAGCAGCGCCACGTGGGCGCCGGTGGCGCCGAGGCTGACGGCCGCCGCAAAGCCCGCAGCCCCACGGGCTGTGGGGCCACGCGAGCGCATGCCAAAGAGCTTTCCAACGATGCACAGCATTCCCTCCTGGCTCTTCGGGCGTGGGAGCTGTGGCCAGAGCCGCGGCCCTACCGGAAAATGCTTCGCAGGCTGGCACGGCGGTGCCACTTGGGCGCCGGTGGCGCCGAGGCTGACGGCCGCCGCAAAGCCCGCAGCCCCACGGGCTGTGGGGCCACGCGAGCGGCTGCCAAAGAGCTTTCCAACGAGGCACGGCTTTCCCTCCTGGCTCTTCGGGCGTGGGAGCTGTGGCCAGAGCCGCGGCACTACCGGAAAATGCTTCGCAGGCTGGCGCGGCAGCGCCCCGTGGGCGCCGGTGGCGCCGAGGCTGACGGCCGCCGCAAAGCCCGCAGCCCCACGGGCTGTGGGGCCACGCGAGCGGCTGCCAAAGAGCTTTCCAACAAGGCACGGCTTTCCCTCCTGGCTCTTCGGGTGTGGTAGCTGTGGCCAGAGCCGCGGTCCTACCGGAAAATTCTTCGCAGGCTGGCGCGGCGGCGCAACTTGGGCGCCAGTGGCGCCGAGGCTGACGGCCGCCGCAAAGCCCGCAGCCCCACGGGCTGTGGGGCCACGCGAGCGGCCGCCAAAGAGCTTTCCAACGAGGCACGGCTTTCCCTCCTGGCTCTTCGATACTGGGAGCTGTGGCCAGAGCCGCGGCCCTACCAGAAAATGCTTCACAGGCTGGCGCGGCGGCGCCATTTGGGCGCCAGAAGCGCCGAGGCTGACGGCCGCCGCAAAGCCCGCAGCCCCACGGGCTGTGGGGCCACGCGAGCGCATGCCAAAGAGCTTTCCAACGAGGCACGGCTTTCCCTCCTGCCTCTTCGGGCGTGGGAGCTGTGGCCAGAGACGCGGCCCTACCAGAAAATGCTTCGCAGGCTGGCGCGGCGGCGCAACGTGGGCGCCGGTGGCGCCGAGGCTGACGGCCGCTGCAAAGCCCGCAGCCCAACGGGCTGTGGGGCCACGCGAGCGGCTGCCAAAGAGCTTTCCAACGAGGCATGGCTTTCCCTCCTGGCTCTTCGGGCGTGGGAGCTGTGGTCAGAGCCGCGGCCCTACCGGAAAATGCTTCGCAGGCTGGCGCGGCGGCGCAACTTGGGCGCCGGTGGCGCCAAGGCTGACGGCCGCTGCAAAGCCCGCAGGCCCACGGGCTGTGGGGCCACGCGAGCGGCTGTCAAAGAGCTTTCCAACGAGGCACGGCTTTCCCTCCTGGCTCTTCAGGTGTGGGAGCTGTGGCCAGAGATGCGGCCCTACCGGAAAATGCTTCGCAGGCTGGCGCGGCGGCGCAACTTGGGCGCCGGTGGCGCCGAGGCTGACGGCCGCCGCAAAGCCCGCAGCCCCACGGGCTGTGGGGCCACGCGAGCGGCTGCCAAAGAGCTTTCCAACGAGGCACGGCTTTCCCTCCTGGCTTTTCGAGAGTGGGAGCAGTGGCCAGAGCCGCGGCCCTACCAGAAAATGCTTCGCAGGCTGGCGCGGCGGCGCGATGTGCGCGTCGGAGGCGCCGAGGCTGACGGCCGCTGCAAAGCCCGCAGCCCCACAGGCTGTGTGGCCACGCGAGCGGCTGCCAAAGAGCTTTCCAACGATGCACGGCTTTCCCTCCTGGGTCTTCGGGCGTGGAAGCTGTGGCCAGAGCCGCGGCCCTACCGGAAAATGCTTCGCAGGCTGGCGCGGCAGCGCCACTATGGCGCTGGTTGCGCCGAGGCTGACGGCCGCCGCAAAGCCCGCAGCCACACGGGCTGTGGGGCCACGCGAGCGGCTGCCAAAGAGGTTTCCAACGAGGCACGGCTTTCCCTCCTGGCTCTTCGGGTATAGGAGCTGTGGCCAGAGCCGCGGCCCTACCAGAAAATGCTTTGGGGCCTGGCGCAGTGGCGCCAGGTGGGCGCCGGTGGCGCCGAGGCTGACGGCCGCCGCAAAGCCCGCAGCCCCACGGGCTGTGGGGCCACGCGAGCGGCTGACAAAGAGCTTCCCAACGAGGCATGGCTTTCCCTCCTGGCTCTTCAGGCGTGGGAGCTGTGGCCAGAGCCGCGGCCCTACCGGAAAATGCTTCGCAGGCTGGTGCGGCGGCGCCACATGGGCGTCGGTGGCGCCGAGGCTGACGGCCGCCGCAAAGCCCGCAGTCCCACAGCCTGTGGGGCCACGCGAGCGGCTGCCAAAGAGCTTTCCAACGAGGCACGGCTTTCCCTCCTGGCTCTTCGGGCGTGGAAGCTGTGGCCAGAGCCGCGGCCCTACCGGAAAATTCTTCGTAGGCTGGCGCGGCGGCGCAACTTGGGCGCCGGTGGCGCCGAGTCTGACGGCCGCCGCAAAGCCCGCAGCCCCACGGGCTGTGGGGCCACGCGAGCGGCCTCCAAAGAGCTTTCCAACGAGGCACGGCTTTCCCTCCTGGCTCTTCGAGACTGAGAGCTGTGGCCAGAGCCGCGGACCCACCAGAAAATGCTTCACAGGCTGGCGCGGCGGCGCCATTTGGGCGCCGGTGGCGCCGAGGCTGACGGCCGCAGCAAAACCCGCAGCCCCACGGGCTGCGGGGCCACGCGAGCGGCTGCCAAAGAGCTTTCCAACGAGGCACGGCTTTCCCTCCTGGCTCTTCGGGCGTGGAAGCTGTGGCCAGAGCCGCGGCCCTACCGGAAAATGCTTCGCAGGCTGGTGCGGCAGCGCAACTATGGCGCTGGTTGCGCCGAGGCTGACGGCCGCCGCAAAGCCCGCAGCCGCACGGGCTGTGGGGCCACGCGAGCGGCTGCCAAAGAGCTTTCCAACGAGGCACGGCTTTCCCTCCTGGCTCTTCGGGTGTAGGAGCTGTGGCCAGAGCCGCGGCCCTACCGGAAAATGCTTTGGGGCCTGGCGCAGTGGCGCCAGGTGGGCGCCGGTGGCGCCGAGGCTGACGGCCGCCGCAAAGCCCGCAGCCCCACGGGCTGTGGGGCCACGCGAGCGGCTGCCAAAGAGCTTTCCAACAAGGCACGGCTTTCCCTCCTGGCTCTTCGGGCGTGGGAGCTGTGGCCAGAGCTGCGGCTCTACCAGAAAATGCTTCGCAGGCTGGCGCGGCGGCGCCAGGTGGGCGCCGGTGGCGCCGAGGCTGACGGCCGCCGCAAAGCCCGCAGCCGCACGGGCTGTGGGGCCACGCGAGCAGCTGCCAAAGAGCTTTCCAACGAGGCACGGCTTTCCCTCCTGGCTCTTCGGGCGTGGGAGCTGTGGCCACAGCCGCGGCACTACCGGAAAATGCTTCGCAGGCTGGCGCAGCAGCGCCACGTGGGCGCCGGTGGCGCCGAGGCTGACGGCCGCCGCAAAGCCCGCAGCCCCACGGACTGTGGGGCCACGCGAGCGCATGCCAAAGAGCTTTCCAACGATGCACAGCATTCCCTCCTGGCTCTTCGGGCGTGGGAGCTGTGGCCAGAGCCGCGGCCCTACCGGAAAATGCTTCGCAGGCTGGCACGGCGGTGCCACTTGGGCGCCGGTGGCGCCGAGGCTGACGGCCGCCGCAAAGCCCGCAGCCCCACGGGCTGTGGGGCCACGCGAGCGGCTGCCAAAGAGCTTTCGAACGAGGCACGGCTTTCCCTCCTGGCTCTTCGGGCGTGGGAGCTGTGGCCAGAGCCGCGGCCCTACCGGAAAATGCTTCGCAGGCTGGCGCGGCAGCGCCCCGTGGGCGCCGGTGGCGCCGAGGCTGACGGCCGCCGCAAAGCCCGCAGCCGCACGGGCTGTGGGGCCACGCGAGCGGCTGCCAAAGAGCTTTCCAACGAGGCACGGCTTTCCCTCCTGGCTCTTCGGGTGTGGGAGCTGTGGCCAGAGCCGCGGCCCTACCGGAAAATTCTTCGCAGGCTGGCGCGGCGGCGCAACTTGGGCGCCAGTGGCGCCGAGGCTGACGGCCGCCGCAAAGCCCGCAGCCCCACGGGCTGTGGGGCCACGCGAGCGGCCGCCAAAGAGCTTTCCAACGAGGCACGGCTTTCCCTCCTGGCTCTTCGATACTGGGAGCTGTGGCCAGAGCCGCGGCCCTACCAGAAAATGCTTCACAGGCTGGCGCGGCGGCGCCATTTGGGCGCCAGAAGCGCCGAGGCTGACGGCCGCCGCAAAGCCCGCAGCCCCACGGGCTGTGGGGCCACGCGAGCGCATGCCAAAGAGCTTTCCAACGAGGCACGGCTTTCCCTCCTGCCTCTTCGGGCGTGGGAGCTGTGGCCAGAGACGCGGCCCTACCGGAAAATGCTTCGCAGGCTGGCGCGGCCGCGCAACGTGGGCGCCGGTGGCGCCGAGGCTGACGGCCGCCGCAAAGCCCGCAGCCCCACGGGCTGTGGGGCCACGCGAGCGGATGCCAAAGAGCTTTCCAACGAGGCACGGCTTTCCCTCCTGGCTCTTCGGGCGTGGAAGCTGTGGCCAGAGCCGCGGCCCTACCGGAAAATGCTTCGCAGGCTGGCGCGGCAGCGCCACTATGGCGCTGGTTGCGCCGAGGCTGACGGCCGCCGCAAAGCCCGCAGCCGCACGGGCTGTGGGGCCACGCGAGCGGCTGCCAAAGAGCTTTCCAACGAGGCACGGCTTTCCTTCCTGGCTCTTCGGGTGTAGGAGCTGTGGCCAGAGCCGCGGCCCTACCGGAAAATGCTTTGGGGCCTGGCGCAGTGGCGCCAGGTGGGCGCCGGTGGCGCCGAGGCTGACGGCCGTCGCAAAGCCCGCAGCCCCACGGGCTGTGGGGCCACGCGAGCGGCTGACAAAGAGCTTCCAAACGAGGAATGGCTTTCCTCCTGGCTCTTCGGGCGTGGGAGCTGTGGCCAGAGCCGCGGCCCTACCGGAAAATGCTTCGCAGGCTGGCGCGGCGGCGCCAGGTGGGCGCCGGTGGCGCCGAGGCTGACGGCCGCCGCAAAGCCCGCAGCCCCACGGGCTGTGGGGCCACGCGAGCGGCTGCCAAAGAGCTTTCCAACGAGGCACGGCTTTCCCTCCTGGCTCTTCGGGCGTGGAAGCTGTGGCCAGAGCCGCGGCCCTACCGGAAAATGCTTCGCAGGCTGGCGCAGCAGCGCCACATGGCCGCCGGTGGCGCCGAGGCTGACGGCCGCCGCAAAGCCCGCAGCCCCACGGGCTGTGGGGCCACGCGAGCGGCTGCCAAAGAGCTTTCCAACGATGCACAGCGTTCCATCCTGGCTCTTCGGGCGTGGGAGCTGTGGCCAGAGCCGCGGCCCTACCGGAAAATGCTTCGCAGGCTGGCGCGGCGGCGCCACATGGGCGCCGGTGGCGCCGAGGCTGACGGCCGCCGCAAAGCCCGCAGCCCCACGGGCTGTGGGGCCACGCGAGCGGCTGCCAAAGAGCTTTCCAACGAGGCACGGCTTTCCCTCCTTGCTCTTCGGGCGTGGGAGCTGTGGTCAGAGCCGCGGCCCTACCGGAAAATGCTTCGCAGGCTGGCGCGGCAGCGCAACTCTGGCGCTGGTTGCGCCGAGGCTGACGGCCGCCGCAAAGCCCGCAGTCGCACGGGCTGTGGGGCCACGCGAGCGGCTGCCAAAGAGCTTTCCAACGAGGCACGGCTTTCCCTCCTGGCTCTTCAGGCGTGGGAGCTGTGGCCACAGCCGCGGCACTACCGGAAAATGCTTCGCAGGCTGGCGCAGCAGCGCCACGTGGGCGCCGGTGGCGCCGAGGCTGACGGCCGCCGCAAAGCCCGCAGCCCCACGGGCTGTGGGGCCACGCGAGCGCATGCCAAAGAGCTTTCCAACGATGCACAGCGTTCCCTCCTGGCTCTTCGGGCGTGGGAGCTGTGGCCAGAGCCGCGGCCCTACCGGAAAATGCTTCGCAGGCTGGCACGGCGGTGCCACTTGGGCGCCGGTGGCGCCGAGGCTGACGGCCGCCGCAAAGCCCGCAGCCCCACAGGCTGTGTGGCCACGCGAGCGGCTGCCAAAGAGCTTTCCAACGATGCACGGCTTTCCCTCCTGGGTCTTCGGGCGTGGAAGCTGTGGCCAGAGCCGCGGCCCTACCGGAAAATGCTTCGCAGGCTGGCGCGGCAGCGCCACTATGGCGCTGGTTGCGCCGAGGCTGACGGCCGCCGCAAAGCCCGCAGCCGCACGGGCTGTGGGGCCACGCGAGCGGCTGCCAAAGAGCTTTCCAACGAGGCACGGCTTTCCCTCCTGGGTCTTCGGGTGTAGGAGCTGTGGCCAGAGCCGCGGACCTACCAGAAAATGCTTTGGGGCCTGGCGCAGTGGCGCCAGGTGGGCGCCGGTGGCGCCGAGGCTGACGGCCGTCGCAAAGCCCGCAGCCCCACGGGCTGTGGGGCCACGCGAGCGGCTGCCAAAGAGCTTCCCAACGAGGCATGGCTTTCCCTCCTGGCTCTTCAGGCGTGGGAGCTGTGGCCAGAGCCGCGGCCCTACCGGAAAATGCTTCGCAGGCTGGTGCGGCGGCGCCACATGGGCGCCGGTGGCGCCGAGGCTGACGGCCGCCGCAAAGCCCGCAGTCCCACAGCCTGTGGGGCCACGCGAGCGGCTGCCAAACAGCTTTCCAAGGAGGCACGGCTTTCCCTCCTGGCTCTTCGGGCGTGGGAGCTGTGGCCAGAGCCGCGGCCCTACCGGAAAATTCTTCGTAGGCTGGCGCGGCGGCGCAACTTGGGCGCCGGTGGCGCCGAGTCTGACGGCCGCCGCAAAGCCCGCAGCCCCACGGGCTGTGGGGCCACGCGAGCGGCCTCCAAAGAGCTTTCCAACGAGGCACGGCTTTCCCTCCTGCCTCTTCGAGACTGGGAGCTGTGGCCAGAGCCGCGGCTCTACCAGAAAATGCTTCGCAGGCTGGCGCGGCGGCGCCAGGTGGGCGCCGGTGGCGCCGAGGCTGACGGCCGCCGCAAAGCCCGCAGCCGCACGGGCTGTGGGGCCACGCGAGCGGCTGCCAAAGAGCTTTCCAACGAGGCACGGCTTTCCCTCCTGGCTCTTCGGGCGTGGGAGCTGTGGCCAGAGCCGCGGCCCTACCGGAAAATGCTTCGCAGGCTGGCGCGGCAGCGCCCCGTGGGCGCCGGTGGCGCCGAGGCTGACGGCCGCCGCAAAGCCCGCAGCCGCACGGGCTGTGGGGCCACGCGAGCGGCTGCCAAAGAGCTTTCCAACGAGGCACGGCTTTCCCTCCTGGCTCTTCGGGTGTGGGAGCTGTGGCCAGAGCCGCGGCCCTACCGGAAAATTCTTCGCAGGCTGGCGCGGCGGCGCAACTTGGGCGCCAGTGGCGCCGAGGCTGACGGCCGCCGCAAAGCCCGCAGCCCCACGGGCTGTGGGGCCACGCGAGCGGCCGCCAAAGAGCTTTCCAACGAGGCACGGCTTTCCCTCCTGGCTCTTCGATACTGGGAGCTGTGGCCAGAGCCGCGGCCCTACCAGAAAATGCTTCACAGGCTGGCGCGGCGGCGCCATTTGGGCGCCAGAAGCGCCGAGGCTGACGGCCGCCGCAAAGCCCGCAGCCCCACGGGCTGTGGGGCCACGCGAGCGCATGCCAAAGAGCTTTCCAACGAGGCACGGCTTTCCCTCCTGCCTCTTCGGGCGTGGGAGCTGTGGCCAGAGACGCGGCCCTACCGGAAAATGCTTCGCAGGCTGGCGCGGCCGCGCAACGTGGGCGCCGGTGGCGCCGAGGCTGACGGCCGCCGCAAAGCCCGCAGCCCCACGGGCTGTGGGGCCACGCGAGCGGATGCCAAAGAGCTTTCCAACGAGGCACGGCTTTCCCTCCTGGCTCTTCGGGCGTGGAAGCTGTGGCCAGAGCCGCGGCCCTACCGGAAAATGCTTCGCAGGCTGGCGCGGCAGCGCCACTATGGCGCTGGTTGCGCCGAGGCTGACGGCCGCCGCAAAGCCCGCAGCCGCACGGGCTGTGGGGCCACGCGAGCGGCTGCCAAAGAGCTTTCCAACGAGGCACGG
Organism: Chroicocephalus ridibundus; assembly: GCF_963924245.1. Classification (NCBI taxonomy): domain Eukaryota; kingdom Metazoa; phylum Chordata; class Aves; order Charadriiformes; family Laridae; genus Chroicocephalus; species Chroicocephalus ridibundus. The sequence goes on from NW_026961593.1 coordinate 750,129, forward strand.
CTTTCCCTCCTGGCTCTTCGGGTGTAGGAGCTGTGGCCAGAGCCGCGGACCTACCAGAAAATGCTTTGGGGCCTGGCGCAGTGGCGCCAGGTGGGCGCCGGTGGCGCCGAGGCTGACGGCCGTCGCAAAGCCCGCAGCCCCACGGGCTGTGGGGCCACGCGAGCGGCTGCCAAAGAGCTTCCCAACGAGGCATGGCTTTCCCTCCTGGCTCTTCAGGCGTGGGAGCTGTGGCCAGAGCCGCGGCCCTACCGGAAAATGCTTCGCAGGCTGGTGCGGCGGCGCCACATGGGCGCCGGTGGCGCCGAGGCTGACGGCCGCCGCAAAGCCCGCAGTCCCACAGCCTGTGGGGCCACGCGAGCGGCTGCCAAACAGCTTTCCAAGGAGGCACGGCTTTCCCTCCTGGCTCTTCGGGCGTGGGAGCTGTGGCCAGAGCCGCGGCCCTACCGGAAAATTCTTCGTAGGCTGGCGCGGCGGCGCAACTTGGGCGCCGGTGGCGCCGAGTCTGACGGCCGCCGCAAAGCCCGCAGCCCCACGGGCTGTGGGGCCACGCGAGCGGCCTCCAAAGAGCTTTCCAACGAGGCACGGCTTTCCCTCCTGCCTCTTCGAGACTGGGAGCTGTGGCCAGAGCCGCGGCTCTACCAGAAAATGCTTCGCAGGCTGGCGCGGCGGCGCCAGGTGGGCGCCGGTGGCGCCGAGGCTGACGGCCGCCGCAAAGCCCGCAGCCGCACGGGCTGTGGGGCCACGCGAGCAGCTGCCAAAGAGCTTTCCAACGAGGCACGGCTTTCCCTCCTGGCTCTTCGGGCGTGGGAGCTGTGGCCACAGCCGCGGCACTACCGGAAAATGCTTCGCAGGCTGGCGCAGCAGCGCCACGTGGGCGCCGGTGGCGCCGAGGCTGACGGCCGCCGCAAAGCCCGCAGCCCCACGGGCTGTGGGGCCACGCGAGCGGCTGCCAAAGAGCTTTCCAACGATGCACAGCATTCCCTCCTGGCTCTTCGGGCATGGGAGCTGTGGCCAGAGCCGCGGCCCTACCGGAAAATGCTTCGCAGGCTGGCACGGCGGTGCCACTTGGGCGCCGGTGGCGCCGAGGCTGACGGCCGCCGCAAAGCCCGCAGCCCCACGGGCTGTGGGGCCACGCGAGCGGCTGCCAAAGAGCTTTCGAACGAGGCACGGCTTTCCCTCCTGGCTCTTTGGGCGTGGGAGCTGTGGCCAGAGCCGCGGCCCTACCGGAAAATTCTTCGCAGGCTGGCACGGCAGCGCCACTATGGCGCCGGTGACGCCGAGGCTGACGGCCGCCGCAAAGCCCGCAGCCGCACGGGCTGTGGGGCCACGCGAGCGGCTGCCAAAGAGCTTTCCAACGAGGCACGGCTTTCCCTCCTGGCTCTTCGGGCGTGGGAGCTGTGGCCAGAGCCGCGGCCCTACCGGAAAATGCTTCGCAGGCTGGCGCGGCAGCGCCCCGTGGGCGCCGGTGGCGCCGAGGCTGACGGCCGCCGCAAAGCCCGCAGCCCCACGGGCTGTGGGGCCACGCGAGCGGCTGCCAAAGAGCTTTCCAACGAGGCACGGCTTTCCCTCCTGGCTCTTCGGTTGTAGGAGCTGTGGCCAGAGCCGCGGCACTACCAGAAAATGCTTTGGGGCCTGGCGCAGTGGCGCCAGGTGGGCGCCGACGGCGCCGAGGCTGACGGCCGCCGCAAAGCCCGCAGCCCCACGGGCTGTGGGGCCACGCGAGCGGCTGCCAAAGAGCTTTCCAACGAGGCACGGCTTTCCCTCCTGGCTCTTCGGGTGTGGTAGCTGTGGCCAGAGCCGCGGCCCTACCGGAAAATTCTTCGCAGGCTGGCGCGGCGGCGCAACTTGGGCGCCGGTGGCGCCGAGGCTGACGGCCGCCGCAAAGCCCGCAGCCCCACGGGCTGTGGCGCCACGCGAGCGGCTGCCAAAGAGCTTTCCAACGAGGCACGGCTTTCCCTCCTGGCTCTTCGGGTGTGGTAGCTGTGGCCAGAGCCTCGGCCCTACTCGAAAATTCTTCGCAGGCTGGCGCGGCGGCGCAACTTGGGCGCCGGTGGCGCCGAGGCTGACGGCCGCCGCAAAGCCCGCAGCCCCACGGGCTGTGGGGCCACGCGAGCGCATGCCAAAGAGCTTTCCAACGAGGCACGGCTTTCCCTCCTGGCTCTTCGTGTGTGGGAGCTGTGGCCAGAGACGAGGCCCTACCGGAAAATGCTTCGCAGGCTGGCGCGGCCGCGCAACGTGGGCGCCGGTGGCGCCGAGGCTGACGGCCGCCGCAAAGCCCGCAGCCCCAAGGGCTGTGGGGCCACGCAAGCGGCTGCCAAAGAGCTTTCCAACGAGGCACGGCTTTCCCTCCTGGCTCTTCGGGCGTGGAAGCTGTGGCCAGAGCCGCGGCCCTACCGGAAAATGCTTCGCAGGCTGGCCCGGCAGCGCCACTATGGCGCTGGGTGCGCCGAGGCTGACGGCCGCCGCAAAGCCCGCAGCCGCACGGGCTGTGGGGCCACGCGAGCGGCTGCCAAAGAGCTTTCCAACGAGGCACGGCTTTCCCTCCTGGCTCTTCGGGTGTAGGAGCTGTGGCCAGAGCCGCGGCCCTACCGGAAAATGCTTTGGGGCCTGGCGCAGTGGCGCCAGGTGGGCGCCGGTGTCGCCGAGGCTGACGGCCGTCGCAAAGCCCGCAGCCCCACGGGCTGTGGGGCCACGCGAGCGGCTGACAAAGAGCTTCCAAACGAGGAATGGCTTTCCTCCTGGCTCTTCGGGCGTGGGAGCTGTGGCCAGAGCCGCGGCCCTACCGGAAAATGCTTCGCAGGCTGGCGCGGCAGCGCAACTCTGGCGCTGGTTGCGCCGAGGCTGACGGCCGCCGCAAAGCCCGCAGTCGCACGGGCTGTGGGGCCACGCGAGCGGCTGCCAAAGAGCTTTCCAACGAGGCACGGCTTTCCCTCCTGGCTCTTCAGGCGTGGGAGCTGTGGCCACAGCTGCGGCACTACCGGAAAATGCTTCGCAGGCTGGCGCAGCAGCGCCACGTGGGCGCCGGTGGCGCCGAGGCTGACGGCCGCCGCAAAGCCCGCAGCCCCACGGGCTGTGGGGCCACGCGAGCGCATGCCAAAGAGCTTTCCAACGATGCACAGCGTTCCCTCCTGGCTCTTCGGGCGTGGGAGCTGTGGCCAGAGCCGCGGCCCTACCGGAAAATGCTTCGCAGGCTGGCACGGCGGTGCCACTTGGGCGCCGGTGGCGCCGAGGCTGACGGCCGCCGCAAAGCCCGCAGCCCCACGGGCTGTGGGGCCACGCGAGCGGCTGCCAAAGGGCTTTCGAACGAGGCACGGCTTTCCCTCCTGGCTCTTTGGGCGTGGGAGCTGTGGCCAGAGCCGCGGCCCTACCGGAAAATGCTTCGCAGGCTGGCGCGGCAGCGCCACTATGGCGCCGGTGGCGCCGAGGCTGACGGCCGCCGCAAAGCCCGCAGCCCCACGGGCTGTGGGACCACGCGAGCGGCTGCCAAAGAGCTTTCCAACGAGGCACGGCTTTCCCTCCTGGCTCTTCGGGTGTGGGAGCTGTGGCCAGAACCGCGGCCCTACTGGAAAATTCTTCGCAGGCTGGCGCGGCGGCGCAACTTGGGCGCCGGTGGCGCCGAGGCTGACGGCCGCCGCAAAGCCCGCAGCCCCACGGGCTGTGGGGCCACGCGAGCGGCTGCCAAAGAGCTTTCCAACGAGGCACGGCTTTCCCTCCTGGCTCTTCGAGACTGGGAGCTGTGGCCAGAGCCGCGGCCCTACCAGAAAATGCTTCACAGGCTGGCGCGGCGGCGCCATTTGGGCGCCAGTAGCGCCGAGGCTGACGGCCGCCGCAAAGCCCGCAGCCCCACGGGCTGTGGGGCCACGCGAGCGGCTGCCAAAGACCTTTCCAACGAGGCACAGCGTTCCATCCTGGCTCTTCGGGCGTGGGAGCTGTGGCCAGAGCCGCGGCCCTACCGGAAAATGCTTCGCAGGCTGGTGCGGCGGCGCCAGGTGGGCGCCGGTGGCGCCGAGGCTGACGGCCGCCGCAAAGCCCGCAGCCCCACGGGCTGTGGGGCCACGCGAGCGGCTGCCAAAGAGCTTTCCAACGAGGCACGGCTTTCCCTCCTGGCTCTTCGGGTGTAGGAGCTGTGGCCAGAGCCGCGGCCCTACCGGAAAATGCTTTGGGGCCTGGCGCAGTGGCGCCAGGTGGGCGCCGGTGGCGCCGAGGCTGACGGCCGTCGCAAAGCCCGCAGCCCCACGGGCTGTGGGGCCACGCGAGCGGCTGACAAAGAGCTTCCAAACGAGGCATGGCTTTCCCTCCTGGCTCTTCGGGCGTGGGAGCTGTGGCCAGAGCCGCGGCCCTACCGGAAAATGCTTCGCAGGCTGTCGCGGCGGTGCCACGTGGGCGCCGGTGGCGCCGAGGCTGACGGCCGCCGCAAAGCCCGCAGCCCCACGGGCTGTGGGGCCACGCGCGCGCATGCCAAAGAGCTTTCCAACGAGGCACGGCTTTCCCTCCTGGCTCTTCGGGCGTGGGAGCTGTGGCCAGAGACGCGGCAATACCGGAAAATGCTTCGCAGGCTGGCGCGGCGGCGCAACGTGGGCGCCGGTGGCGCCGAGGCTGACGGCCGCCGCAAAGCCCGCAGCCCCACGGGCTGTGGGGCCACGCGAGTGGCTGCCAAAGAGCTTTCCAACGAGGCACGGCTTTCCCTCCTGGCTCTTCGGGCGTGGAAGCTGTGGCCAGAGCCGCGGCCCTACCGGAAAATGCTTCGCAGGCTGGCGCGGCAGCGCCACTATGGCGCTGGTTGCGCTGAGGCTGACGGCCGCCGCAAAGCCCGCAGACACACGGGCTGTGGGGCCACGCGAGCGGCTGCCAAAGAGCTTTCCAACGAGGCACGGCTTTCCCTCCTGGCTCTTCGGGTGTAGGAGCTGTGGCCAGAGCCGCGGCCCTACCGGAAAATGCTTTGGGGCCTGGCGCAGTGGCGCCAGGTGGGCGCCGGTGGCGCCGAGGCTGACGGCCGTCGCAAAGCCCGCAGCCCCACGGGCTGTGGGGCCACGCGAGCGGCTGACAAAGAGCTTCCAAACGAGGCATGGCTTTCCCTCCTGGCTCTTCGGGCGTGGGAGCTGTGGCCAGAGCCGCGGCCCTACCGGAAAATGCTTCGCAGGCTGGCGCGGCGGCGCCACATGGGCGCCGGTGGCGCCGAGGCTGACGGCCGCCGCAAAGCCCGCAGCCCCACGGGCTGTGGGGCCACGCGAGCGGCTGCCAAAGAGCTTTCCAACGAGGCACGGCTTTCCCTCCTGGCTCTTCGGGCGTGGAAGCTGTGGCCAGAGCCGCGGCCCTACCGGAAAATGCTTCGCAGGCTGGCGCAGCAGCGCCACATGGGCGCCGGTGGCGCCGAGGCTGACGGCCGCCGCAAAGCCCGCAGCCCCACGGGCTGTGGGGCCACGCGAGCGGCTGCCAAAGAGCTTTCCAACGAGGCACAGCGTTCCATCCTGGCTCTTCGGGCGTGGGAGCTGTGGCCAGAGCCGCGGCCCTACCGGAAAATGCTTCGCAGGCTGGCGCGGCGGCGCCACATGGGCGCCGGTGGCGCCAAGGCTGACGGCCGCCGCAAAGCCCGCAGCCCCACGGGCTGTGGGGCCACGCGAGCGGCTGCCAAAGAGCTTTCCAACGAGGCACAGCTTTCCATCCTGGCTCTTCGGGCGTGGGAGCTGTGGCCAGAGCCGCGGCCCTACCGGAAAATGCTTCGCAGGCTGGCGCGGCAGCGCAACTATGGCGCTGGTTGCGCCGAGGCTGACGGCCGCCGCAAAGCCCGCAGTCGCACGGGCTGTGGGGCCACGCGAGCGGCTGCCAAAGAGCTTTCCAACGAGGCACGGCTTTCCCTCCTGGCTCTTCAGGCGTGGGAGCTGTGGCCACAGCCGCGGCACTACCGGAAAATGCTTCGCAGGCTGGCGCAGCAGCGCCACCTGGGCGCCGGTGGCGCCGAGGCTGACGGCCGCCGCAAAGCCCGCAGCCCCACGGGCTGTGGGGCCACGCGAGCGCATGCCAAAGAGCTTTCCAACGATGCACAGCGTTCCCTCCTGGCTCTTCGGGCGTGGGAGCTGTGGCCAGAGCCGCGGCCCTACCGGAACATGCTTCGCAGGCTGGCACGGCGGTGCCACTTGGGCGCCGGTGGCGCCGAGGCTGACGGCCGCCGCAAAGCCCGCAGCCCCACGGGCTGTGGGGCCACGCGAGCGGCTGCCAAAGGGCTTTCGAACGAGGCACGGCTTTCCCTCCTGGCTCTTTGGGCGTGGGAGCTGTGGCCAGAGCCGCGGCCCTACCGGAAAATGCTTCGCAGGCTGGCGCATCAGCGCCACTATGGCGCCAGTGGCGCCGAGGCTGACGGCCGCCGCAAAGCCCGCAGCCGCACGGGCTGTGGGGCCACACGAGCGGCTGCCAAAGAGCTTTCCAACGAGGCACGGCTTTCCCTCCTGGCTCTTCGGGCGTGGGAGCTGTGGCCAGAGCCGCGGCCCTACCGGAAAATGCTTCGCAGGCTGGCGCGGCAGCGCCCCGTGGGCGCCGGTGGCGCCGAGGCTGACGGCCGCCGCAAAGCCCGCAGCCCCACGGGCTGTGGGGCCACGCGAGCGGCTGCCAAAGAGCTTTCCAACGAGGCACGGCTTTCCCTCCTGGCTCTTCGGTTGTAGGAGCTGTGGCCAGAGCCGCGGCCCTACCAGAAAATGCTTTGGGGCCTGGCGCAGTGGCGCCAGGTGGGCGCCGACGGCGCCGAGGCTGACGGCCGCCGCAAAGCCCGCAGCCCCACGGACTGTGAGGCCACGCGAGCGGCTGCCAAAGAGGTTTCCAACGAGGCACGGCTTTCCCTCCTGGCTCTTCAGGCGTAGGAGCTGTCGCTAGAGCCGCGGCCCTACCGGAAAATGCTTCGCAGGCTGGCGCGGTGGTGTCACGTGGGCGCCGGTGGCGCCGAGGCTGACGGCCGCCGCAAAGCCCGCAGCCCCACGGGCTGTGGGGCCACGCGAGCGGCTGCCAAAGAGCTTTCGAACGAGGCACGGCTTTCCCTCCTGGCTCTTTGGGCGTGGGAGCTGTGGCCAGAGCCGCGGCCCTACCGGAAAATTCTTCGCAGGCTGGCACGGCAGCGCCACTATGGCGCCGGTGACGCCGAGGCTGACGGCCGCCGCAAAGCCCGCAGCCGCACGGGCTGTGGGGCCACGCGAGCGGCTGCCAAAGAGCTTTCCAACGAGGCACGGCTTTCCCTCCTGGCTCTTCGGGCGTGGGAGCTGTGGCCAGAGCCGCGGCCCTACCGGAAAATGCTTCGCAGGCTGGCGCGGCAGCGCCCCGTGGGCGCCGGTGGCGCCGAGGCTGACGGCCGCCGCAAAGCCCGCAGCCCCACGGGCTGTGGGGCCACGCGAGCGGCTGCCAAAGAGCTTTCCAACGAGGCACGGCTTTCCCTCCTGGCTCTTCGGTTGTAGGAGCTGTGGCCAGAGCCGCGGCACTACCAGAAAATGCTTTGGGGCCTGGCGCAGTGGCGCCAGGTGGGCGCCGACGGCGCCGAGGCTGACGGCCGCCGCAAAGCCCGCAGCCCCACGGGCTGTGGGGCCACGCGAGCGGCTGCCAAAGAGCTTTCCAACGAGGCACGGCTTTCCCTCCTGGCTCTTCGGGTGTGGTAGCTGTGGCCAGAGCCGCGGCCCTACCGGAAAATTCTTCGCAGGCTGGCGCGGCGGCGCAACTTGGGCGCCGGTGGCGCCGAGGCTGACGGCCGCCGCAAAGCCCGCAGCCCCACGGGCTGTGGCGCCACGCGAGCGGCTGCCAAAGAGCTTTCCAACGAGGCACGGCTTTCCCTCCTGGCTCTTCGGGTGTGGTAGCTGTGGCCAGAGCCTCGGCCCTACTCGAAAATTCTTCGCAGGCTGGCGCGGCGGCGCAACTTGGGCGCCGGTGGCGCCGAGGCTGACGGCCGCCGCAAAGCCCGCAGCCCCACGGGCTGTGGGGCCACGCGAGCGGCCGCCAAAGAGCTTTCCAACGAGGCACGGCTTTCCCTCCTGGCTCTTCGAGACTGGGAGCTGTGGCCAGAGCCGCGGCCCTACCAGAAAATGCTTCACAGGCTGGCGCGGCGGCGCCATTTGGGCGCCAGAAGCGCCGAGGCTGACGGCCGCCGCAAAGCCCGCAGCCCCACGGGCTGTGGGGCCACGCGAGCGCATGCCAAAGAGCTTTCCAACGAGGCACGGCTTTCCCTCCTGGCTCTTCGTGTGTGGGAGCTGTGGCCAGAGACGAGGCCCTACCGGAAAATGCTTCGCAGGCTGGCGCGGCCGCGCAACGTGGGCGCCGGTGGCGCCGAGGCTGACGGCCGCCGCAAAGCCCGCAGCCCCAAGGGCTGTGGGGCCACGCAAGCGGCTGCCAAAGAGCTTTCCAACGAGGCACGGCTTTCCCTCCTGGCTCTTCGGGCGTGGAAGCTGTGGCCAGAGCCGCGGCCCTACCGGAAAATGCTTCGCAGGCTGGCCCGGCAGCGCCACTATGGCGCTGGGTGCGCCGAGGCTGACGGCCGCCGCAAAGCCCGCAGCCGCACGGGCTGTGGGGCCACGCGAGCGGCTGCCAAAGAGCTTTCCAACGAGGCACGGCTTTCCCTCCTGGCTCTTCGGGTGTAGGAGCTGTGGCCAGAGCCGCGGCCCTACCGGAAAATGCTTTGGGGCCTGGCGCAGTGGCGCCAGGTGGGCGCCGGTGGCGCCGAGGCTGACGGCCGTCGCAAAGCCCGCAGCCCCACGGGCTGTGGGGCCACGCGAGCGGCTGACAAAGAGCTTCCAAACGAGGAATGGCTTTCCTCCTGGCTCTTCGGGCGTGGGAGCTGTGGCCAGAGCCGCGGCCCTACCGGAAAATGCTTCGCAGGCTGGCGCGGCAGCGCAACTCTGGCGCTGGTTGCGCCGAGGCTGACGGCCGCCGCAAAGCCCGCATTCGCACGGGCTGTGGGGCCACGCGAGCGGCTGCCAAAGAGCTTTCCAACGAGGCACGGCTTTCCCTCCTGGCTCTTCAGGCGTGGGAGCTGTGGCCACAGCTGCGGCACTACCGGAAAATGCTTCGCAGGCTGGCGCAGCAGCGCCACGTGGGCGCCGGTGGCGCCGAGGCTGACGGCCGCCGCAAAGCCCGCAGCCCCACGGGCTGTGGGGCCACGCGAGCGCATGCCAAAGAGCTTTCCAACGATGCACAGCGTTCCCTCCTGGCTCTTCGGGCGTGGGAGCTGTGGCCAGAGCCGCGGCCCTACCGGAAAATGCTTCGCAGGCTGGCACGGCGGTGCCACTTGGGCGCCGGTGGCGCCGAGGCTGACGGCCGCCGCAAAGCCCGCAGCCCCACGGGCTGTGGGGCCACGCGAGCGGCTGCCAAAGGGCTTTCGAACGAGGCACGGCTTTCCCTCCTGGCTCTTTGGGCGTGGGAGCTGTGGCCAGAGCCGCGGCCCTACCGGAAAATGCTTCGCAGGCTGGCGCGGCAGCGCCACTATGGCGCCGGTGGCGCCGAGGCTGACGGCCGCCGCAAAGCCCGCAGCCCCACGGGCTGTGGGACCACGCGAGCGGCTGCCAAAGAGCTTTCCAACGAGGCACGGCTTTCCCTCCTGGCTCTTCGGGTGTGGGAGCTGTGGCCAGAGCCGCGGCCCTACTGGAAAATTCTTCGCAGGCTGGCGCGGCGGCGCAACTTGGGCGCCGGTGGCGCCGAGGCTGACGGCCGCCGCAAAGCCCGCAGCCCCACGGGCTGTGGGGCCACGCGAGCGGCCGCCAAAGAGCTTTCCAACGAGGCACGGCTTTCCCTCCTGGCTCTTCGAGACTGGGAGCTGTGGCCAGAGCCGCGGCCCTACCAGAAAATGCTTCACAGGCTGGCGCGGCGGCGCCATTTGGGCGCCAGTAGCGCCGAGGCTGACGGCCGCCGCAAAGCCCGCAGCCCCACGGGCTGTGGGGCCACGCGAGCGGCTGCCAAAGACCTTTCCAACGAGGCACAGCGTTCCATCCTGGCTCTTCGGGCGTGGGAGCTGTGGCCAGAGCCGCGGCCCTACCGGAAAATGCTTCGCAGGCTGGTGCGGCGGCGCCAGGTGGGCGCCGGTGGCGCCGAGGCTGACGGCCGCCGCAAAGCCCGCAGCCCCACGGGCTGTGGGGCCACGCGAGCGGCTGCCAAAGAGCTTTCCAACGAGGCACGGCTTTCCCTCCTGGCTCTTCGGGTGTAGGAGCTGTGGCCAGAGCCGCGGCCCTACCGGAAAATGCTTTGGGGCCTGGCGCAGTGGCGCCAGGTGGGCGCCGGTGGCGCCGAGGCTGACGGCCGTCGCAAAGCCCGCAGCCCCACGGGCTGTGGGGCCACGCGAGTGGCTGCCAAAGAGCTTTCCAACGAGGCACGGCTTTCCCTCCTGGCTCTTCGGGCGTGGAAGCTGTGTCCAGAGCCGCGGCCCTACCGGAAAATGCTTCGCAGGCTGGCGCGGCAGCGCCACTATGGCGCTGGTTGCGCTGAGGCTGACGGCCGCCGCAAAGCCCGCAGCCGCACGGGCTGTGGGGCCACGCGAGCGGCTGCCAAAGAGCTTTCCAACGAGGCACGGCTTTCCCTCCTGGCTCTTCGGGTGTAGGAGCTGTGGCCAGAGCCGCGGCCCTACCGGAAAATGCTTTGGGGCCTGGCGCAGTGGCGCCAGGTGGGCGCCGGTGGCGCCGAGGCTGACGGCCGTCGCAAAGCCCGCAGCCCCACGGGCTGTGGGGCCACGCGAGCGGCTGACAAAGAGCTTCCAAACGAGGCATGGCTTTCCCTCCTGGCTCTTCGGGCGTGGGAGCTGTGGCCAGAGCCGCGGCCCTACCGGAAAATGCTTCGCAGGCTGGCGCGGCGGCGCCACATGGGCGCCGGTGGCGCCGAGGCTGACGGCCGCCGCAAAGCCCGCAGCCCCACGGGCTGTGGGGCCACGCGAGCGGCTGCCAAAGAGCTTTCCAACGAGGCACGGCTTTCCCTCCTGGCTCTTCGGGCGTGGAAGCTGTGGCCAGAGCCGCGGCCCTACCGGAAAATGCTTCGCAGGCTGGCGCAGCAGCGCCACATGGGCGCCGGTGGCGCCGAGGCTGACGGCCGCCGCAAAGCCCGCAGCCCCACGGGCTGTGGGGCCACGCGAGCGGCTGCCAAAGAGCTTTCCAACGAGGCACAGCGTTCCATCCTGGCTCTTCGGGCGTGGGAGCTGTGGCCAGAGCCGCGGCCCTACCGGAAAATGCTTCGCAGGCTGGCGCGGCGGCGCCACATGGGCGCCGGTGGCGCCAAGGCTGACGGCCGCCGCAAAGCCCGCAGCCCCACGGGCTGTGGGGCCACGCGAGCGGCTGCCAAAGAGCTTTCCAACGAGGCACAGCTTTCCATCCTGGCTCTTCGGGCGTGGGAGCTGTGGCCAGAGCCGCGGCCCTACCGGAAAATGCTTCGCAGGCTGGCGCGGCAGCGCAACTATGGCGCTGGTTGCGCCGAGGCTGACGGCCGCCGGAAAGCCCGCAGTCGCACGGGCTGTGGGGCCACGCGAGCGGCTGCCAAAGAGCTTTCCAACGAGGCACGGCTTTCCCTCCTGGCTCTTCAGGCGTGGGAGCTGTGGCCACAGCCGCGGCACTACCGGAAAATGCTTCGCAGGCTGGCGCAGCAGCGCCACCTGGGCGCCGGTGGCGCCGAGGCTGACGGCCGCCGCAAAGCCCGCAGCCCCACGGGCTGTGGGGCCACGCGAGCGCATGCCAAAGAGCTTTCCAACGATGCACAGCGTTCCCTCCTGGCTCTTCGGGCGTGGGAGCTGTGGCCAGAGCCGCGGCCCTACCGGAACATGCTTCGCAGGCTGGCACGGCGGTGCCACTTGGGCGCCGGTGGCGCCGAGGCTGACGGCCGCCGCAAAGCCCGCAGCCCCACGGGCTGTGGGGCCACGCGAGCGGCTGCCAAAGGGCTTTCGAACGAGGCACGGCTTTCCCTCCTGGCTCTTTGGGCGTGGGAGCTGTGGCCAGAGCCGCGGCCCTACCGGAAAATGCTTCGCAGGCTGGCGCATCAGCGCCACTATGGCGCCAGTGGCGCCGAGGCTGACGGCCGCCGCAAAGCCCGCAGCCGCACGGGCTGTGGGGCCACACGAGCGGCTGCCAAAGAGCTTTCCAACGAGGCACGGCTTTCCCTCCTGGCTCTTCGGGCGTGGGAGCTGTGGCCAGAGCCGCGGCCCTACCGGAAAATGCTTCGCAGGCTGGCGCGGCAGCGCCCCGTGGGCGCCGGTGGCGCCGAGGCTGACGGCCGCCGCAAAGCCCGCAGCCCCACGGGCTGTGGGGCCACGCGAGCGGCTGCCAAAGAGCTTTCCAACGAGGCACGGCTTTCCCTCCTGGCTCTTCGGTTGTAGGAGCTGTGGCCAGAGCCGCGGCCCTACCAGAAAATGCTTTGGGGCCTGGCGCAGTGGCGCCAGGTGGGCGCCGACGGCGCCGAGGCTGACGGCCGCCGCAAAGCCCGCAGCCCCACGGACTGTGAGGCCACGCGAGCAGCTGCCAAAGAGCTTTCCAACGAGGCACGGCTTTCCCTCCTGGCTCTTCAGGCGTAGGAGCTGTCGCTAGAGCCGCGGCCCTACCGGAAAATGCTTCGCAGGCTGGCGCGGTGGTGTCACGTGGGCGCCGGTGGCGCCGAGGCTGACGGCCGCCGCAAAGCCCGCAGCCCCACGGGCTGTGGGGCCACGCGAGCGGCTGCCAAAGAGCTTTCCAACGAGGCACGGCTTTCCCTCCTGGCTCTTCGGGTGTGGGAGCTGTGGCCAGAGCCGCAGCCCTACCGGAAAATGCTTCGCAGGCTGGCGCGGCAGCGCCCCGTGGGCGCCGCTGGCGCCGAGGCTGACGGCCGCCGCAGAGCCTGCAGCCCCACGGGCTGTGGGGCCACGCGAGCGGCTGCCAAAGAGCTTTCCAACGAGGCACGGCTTTCCCTCCTGGCTCTTCGGTTGTAGGAGCTGTGGCCAGAGCCGCGGCACTACCAGAAAATGCTTTGGGGCCTGGCACAGTGGCGCCAGGTGGGCGCCGACGGCGCCGAGGCTGACGGCCGCCGCAAAGCCCGCAGCCCCACGGGCTGTGGGGCCACGCGAGCGGCTGCCAAAGAGCTTTCCAACAAGGCACGGCTTTCCCTCCTGGCTCTTCAGGCGTAGGAGCTGTCGCTAGAGCCGCGGTCCTACCGGAAAATGCTTCGCAGGTGGCGCGGCGGTGCCACGTGGGCGCCGGTGGCGCCGAGGCTGACGGCCGCCGCAAAGCCCGCAGCCCCACGGGCTGTGGGGCCACGCGAGCGGATGCCAAAGAGCTTTCCAACGAGGCACGGCTTTCCCTCCTGGCTCTTCGGGTGTGGTAGCTGTGGCCAGAGCCGCGGCCCTACCGGAAAATTCTTCGCAGGCTGGCGCGGCGGCGCAACTTGGGCGCCGGTGGCGCCGAGGCTGACGGCCGCCGCAAAGCCCGCAGCCCCACGGGCTGTGGGGCCACGCGAGCGGCTGCCAAAGAGCTTTCCAACGAGGCACGGCTTTCCCTCCTGGCTCTTCGGGTGTGGGAGCTGTGGCCAGAGCCGCGGCCCTACTGGAAAATTCTTCGCAGGCTGGCGCGGCGGCGCAACTTGGGCGCCGGTGGCGCCGAGGCTGACGGCCGCCGCAAAGCCCGCAGCCCCACGGGCTGTGGGGCCACGCCAGCGGCCGCCAAAGAGCTTTCCATTGAGGCACGGCTTTCCCTCCTGGCTCTTCGAGACTGGGAGCTGTGGCCAGAGCCGCGGTCCTACCAGAAAATGCTTCACAGGCTGGCGCGGCGGCGCCATTTGGGCGCCAGTAGCGCCGAGGCTGACGGCCGCCGCAAAGCCCGCAGCCCCACGGGCTGTGGGGCCACGCGAGCGGCTGCCAAAGACCTTTCCAACGAGGCACAGCGTTCCATCCTGGCTCTTCGGGCGTGGGAGCTGTGGCCAGAGCCGCGGCCCTACCGGAAAATGCTTCGCAGGCTGGTGCGGCGGTGCCACATGGGCGCCGGTGGCGCCGAGGCTGACGGCCGCCGCAAAGCCCGCAGCCCCACGGGCTGTGGGGCCACGCGAGCGGCTGCCAAAGAGCTTTCCAACGAGGCACGGCTTTCCCTCCTGGCTCTTCGGGCGTGGGAGCTGTGGCCAGAGCCGCGGCCCTACCGGAAAATGCTTTGGGGCCTGGCGCAGTGGCGCCAGGTGTGCGCCGGTGGCGCCGAGGCTGACGGCCGCCGCAAAGCCCGCAGCCCCACGGGCTGTGGGGCCACGCGAGCGGCTGACAAAGAGCTTCCAAACGAGGCATGGCTTTCCCTCATGGCTCTTCGGGCGTGGGAGCTGTGGCCAGAGCCGCGGCCCTACCGGAAAATGCTTCGCAGGCTGTCGCGGCGGTGCCACGTGGGCGCCGGTGGCGCCGAGGCTGACGGCCGCCGCAAAGCCCGCAGCCCCACGGGCTGTGGGGCCACGCGCGCGCATGCCAAAGAGCTTTCCAACGAGGCACGGCTTTCCCTCCTGGCTCTTCGGGCGTGGGAGCTGTGGCCAGAGACGCGGCCCTACCGGAAAATGCTTCGCAGGCTGGCGCGGCGGCGCAACGTGGGCGCCGGTGGCGCCGAGGCTGACGGCCGCCGCAAAGCCCGCAGCCCCACGGGCTGTGGGGCCACGCGAGTGGCTGCCAAAGAGCTTTCCAACGAGGCACGGGTTTCCCTCCTGGCTCTTCGGGCGTGGAAACTGTGGCCAGAGCCGCGGCCCTACCGGAAAATGCTTCGCAGGCTGGCGCGGCAGCGCCACTATGGCGCTGGTTGCGCTGAGGCTGACGGCCGCCGCAAAGCCCGCAGCCGCACGGGCTGTGGGGCCACGCGAGCGGCTGCCAAAGAGCTTTCCAACGAGGCACGGCTTTCCCTCCTGGCTCTTCGGGTGTAGGAGCTGTGGCCAGAGCCGCGGCCCTACCGGAAAATGCTTTGGGGCCTGGCGCAGTGGCGCCAGGTGGGCGCCGGTGGCGCCGAGGCTGACGGCCGTCGCAAAGCCCGCAGCCCCACGGGCTGTGGGGCCACGCGAGCGGCTGACAAAGAGCTTCCAAACGAGGCATGGCTTTCCCTCCTGGCTCTTCGGGCGTGGGAGCTGTGGCCAGAGCCGCGGCCCTACCGGAAAATGCTTCGCAGGCTGGCGCGGCGGCGCCACATGGGCGCCGGTGGCGCCGAGGCTGACGGCCGCCGCAAAGCCCGCAGCCCCACGGGCTGTGGGGCCACGCGAGCGGCTGCCAAAGAGCTTTCCAACGAGGCACGGCTTTCCCTCCTGGCTCTTCGGGCGTGGAAGCTGTGGCCAGAGCCGCGGCCCTACCGGAAAATGCTTCGCAGGCTGGCGCAGCAGCGCCACATGGGCGCCGGTGGCGCCGAGGCTGACGGCCGCCGCAAAGCCCGCAGCCCCACGGGCTGTGGGGCCACGCGAGCGGCTGCCAAAGAGCTTTCCAACGAGGCACAGCGTTCCATCTTGGCTCTTCGGGCGTGGGAGCTGTGGCCAGAGCCGCGGCCCTACCGGAAAATGCTTCGCAGGCTGGCGCGGCGGCGCCACATGGGCGCCGGTGGCGCCAAGGCTGACGGCCGCCGCAAAGCCCGCAGCCCCACGGGCTGTGGGGCCACGCGAGCGGCTGCCAAAGAGCTTTCCAACGAGGCACAGCTTTCCATCCTGGCTCTTCGGGCGTGGGAGCTGTGGCCAGAGCCGCGGCCCTACCGGAAAATGCTTCGCAGGCTGGCGCGGCAGCGCAACTATGGCGCTGGTTGCGCCGAGGCTGAAGGCCGCCGCAAAGCCCGCAGTCGCACGGGCTGTGGGGCCACGCGAGCGGCTGCCAAAGAGCTTTCCAACGAGGCACGGCTTTCCCTCCTGGCTCTTCAGGCGTGGGAGCTGTGGCCACAGCCGCGGCACTACCGGAAAATGCTTCGCAGGCTGGCGCAGCAGCGCCACCTGGGCGCCGGTGGCGCCGAGGCTGACGGCCGCCGCAAAGCCCGCAGCCCCACGGGCTGTGGGGCCACGCGAGCGCATGCCAAAGAGCTTTCCAACGATGCACAGCGTTCCCTCCTGGCTCTTCGGGCGTGGGAGCTGTGGCCAGAGCCGCGGCCCTACCGGAACATGCTTCGCAGGCTGGCACGGCGGTGCCACTTGGGCGCCGGTGGCGCCGAGGCTGACGGCCGCCGCAAAGCCCGCAGCCCCACGGGCTGTGGGGCCACGCGAGCGGCTGCCAAAGGGCTTTCGAACGAGGCACGGCTTTCCCTCCTGGCTCTTTGGGCGTGGGAGCTGTGGCCAGAGCCGCGGCCCTACCGGAAAATGCTTCGCAGGCTGGCGCATCAGCGCCACTATGGCGCCGGTGGCGCCGAGGCTGACGGCCGCCGCAAAGCCCGCTGCCGCACGGGCTGTGGGGCCACGCGAGAGGCTGCCAAAGAGCTTTCCAACGAGGCACGGCTTTCCCTCCTGGCTCTTCGGGCGTGGGAGCTGTGGCCAGAGCCGCGGCCCTACCGGAAAATGCTTCGCAGGCTGGCGCGGCAGCGCCCCGTGGGCGCCGGTGGCGCCGAGGCTGACGGCCGCCGCAAAGCCCGCAGCCCCACGGGCTGTGGGGCCACGCGAGCGGCTGCCAAAGAGCTTTCCAACGAGGCACGGCTTTCCCTCCTGGCTCTTCGGTTGTAGGAGCTGTGGCCAGAGCCGCGGCCCTACCAGAAAATGCTTTGGGGCCTGGCGCAGTGGCGCCAGGTGGGCGCCGACGGCGCCGAGGCTGACGGCCGCCGCAAAGCCCGCAGCCCCACGGACTGTGAGGCCACGCGAGCGGCTGCCAAAGAGCTTTCCAACGAGGCACGGCTTTCCCTCCTGGCTCTTCGGGTGTGGGAGCTGTGGCCAGAGCCGCGGCCCTACCGGAAAATGCTTCGCAGGCTGGCGCGGCGGCACAACGTGGGCGCCGGTGGCGCCGAGGCTGACGGTTGCCGCAAAGCCTGCAGCCCCACGGGCTCTGGCGCCACGCGAGCGGCTGCCAAAGAGCTTTCCAACGAGGCACGGCTTTCCCTCCTGGCTCTTCGGGTGTGGGAGCTGTGGCCAGAGCCGCAGCCCTACCGGAAAATGCTTCGCAGGCTGGCGCGGCAGCGCCCCGTGGGCGCCGCTGGCGCCGAGGCTGACGGCCGCCGCAGAGCCCGCAGTCCCACGGGCTGTGGGGCCACGCGAGCGGCTGCCAAAGAGCTTTCCAACGAGGCACGGCTTTCCCTCCTGGCTCTTCGGTTGTAGGAGCTGTGGCCAGAGCCGCGGCACTACCAGAAAATGCTTTGGGGCCTGGCGCAGTGGCGCCAGGTGGGCGCCGACGGCGCCGAGGCTGACGGCCGCCGCAAAGCCCGCAGCCCCACGGGCTGTGGGGCCACGCGAGCGGCTGCCAAAGAGCTTTCCAACAAGGCACGGCTTTCCCTCCTGGCTCTTCAGGCGTAGGAGCTGTCGCTAGAGCCTCGGCCCTACCGGAAAATGCTTCGCAGGCTGGCGCGGCGGTGCCACGTGGGCGCCGGTGGCGCCGAGGCTGACGGCCGCCGCAAAGCCCGCAGCCCCACGGGCTGTGGGGCCACGCGAGCGGCTGCCAAAGAGCTTTCCAACGAGGCACGGCTTTCCCTCCTGGCTCTTCGGGTGTGGTAGCTGTGGCCAGAGCCGCGGCCCTACCGGAAAATTCTTCGCAGGCTGGCGCGGCGGCGTAACTTGGGCGCCGGTGGCGCCGAGGCTGACGGCCGCCGCAAAGCCCGCAGCCCCACGGGCTGTGGGGCCACGCGAGCGGCTGCCAAAGAGCTTTCCAACGAGGCACGGCTTTCCCTCCTGGCTCTTCGGGTGTGGGAGCTGTGGCCAGAGCCGCGGCCCTACTGGAAAATTCTTCGCAGGCTGGCGCGGCGGCGCAACTTGGGCGCCGGTGGCGCCGAGTCTGACGGCCGCCGCAAAGCCCGCAGCCCCACGGGCTGTGGGGCCACGCCAGCGGCCGCCAAAGAGCTTTCCAACGAGGCACGGCTTTCCCTCCTGGCTCTTCGAGACTGGGAGCTGTGGCCAGAGCCGCGGCCCTACCAGAAAATGCTTCACAGGCTGGCGCGGCGGCGCCATTTGGGCGCCAGTAGCGCCGAGGCTGACGGCCGCCGCAAAGCCCGCAGCCCCACGGGCTGTGGGGCCACGCGAGCGGCTGCCAAAGAGCTTTCCAACGAGGCACGGCTTTCCCTCCTGGCTCTTCGGGCGTGGGAGCTGTGGCCAGAGCCGCAGCCCTACCGGAAAATGCTTCGCAGGCTGGCGCGGCAGCGCCCCGTGGGCGCCGGTGGCGCCGAGGCTGACGGCCGCCGCAGAGCCCGCAGCCCCACGGGCTGTGGGGCCACGCGAGCGGCTGCCAAAGAGCTTTCCAACGAGGCACGGCTTTCCCTCCTGGCTCTTCGGTTGTAGGAGCTGTGGCCAGAGCCGCGGCACTACCAGAAAATGCTTTGGGGCCTGGCGCAGTGGCGCCAGGTGGGCGCCGACGGCGCCGAGGCTGACGGCCGCCGCAAAGCCCGCAGCCCCACGGGCTGTGGGGCCACGCGAGCGGCTGCCAAAGAGCTTTCCAACGAGGCACGGCTTTCCCTCCTGGCTCTTCAGGCGTAGGAGCTGTCGCCAGAGCCGCGGCCCTACCGGAAAATGCTTCGCAGGCTGGCGCGGCGGTGCCACGTGGGCGCCGGTGGCGCCGAGGCTGACGGCCGCCGCAAAGCCCGCAGCCCCACGGGCTGTGGGGCCACGCGAGCGGCTGCCAAAGAGCTTTCCAACGAGGCACGGCTTTCCCTCCTGGCTCTTCGGGTGTGGGAGCTGTGGCCAGAGCCGAGGCCCTACCGGAAAATGCTTCGCAGGCTGGCGCGGCGGCGCAACGTGGGCGCCGGTGGCGCCGAGGCTGACTGTTGCCGCAAAGCCTGCAGCCCCACGGGCTCTGGCGCCACGCGAGCGGCTGCCAAAGAGCTTTCCAACGAGGCACGGCTTTCCCTCCTGGCTCTTCGGGTGTGGTAGCTGTGGCCAGAGCCGCGGCCCTACCGGAAAATTCTTCGCAGGCTGGCGCGGCGGCGCAACTTGGGCGCCGGTGGCGCCGAGGCTGACGGCCGCCGCAAAGCCCGCAGCCCCACGGGCTGTGGGGCCACGCGAGCGGCTGCCAAAGAGCTTTCCAACGAGGCACGGCTTTCCCTCCTGGCTCTTCGGGTGTGGGAGCTGTGGCCAGAGCCGCGGCCCTACTGGAAAAGTCTTCGCAGGGTGGCGCGGCGGCGCAACTTGGGCGCCGGTGGCGCCGAGGCTGACGGCCGCCGCAAAGCCCGCAGCCCCACGGGCTGTGGGGCCACGCGAGCGGCCGCCAAAGAGCTTTCCAACGAGGCACGGCTTTCACTCCTGGCTCTTCGAGACTGGGAGCTGTGGCCAGAGCCGCGGCCCTACCAGAAAATGCTTCACAGGCTGGCGCGGCGGCGCCATTTGGGCGCCACTAGCGCCGAGGCTGACGGCCGCCGCAAAGCCCGCAGCCCCACGGGCTGTGGGGCCACGCGAGCGGCTGCCAAAGAGCTTTCCAACGAGGCACGGCTTTCCCTCCTGGCTCTTCGGGCGTGGGAGCTGTGGCCAGAGACGCGGCCCTACCGGAAAATGCTTCGCAGGCTGGCGCGGCGGCACAACGTGGGCGCCGGTTGCGCCGAGGCTGACGGCCGCCGCAAAGCCCGCAGCCCCACGGGCTGTGGGGCCACGCGAGCGGCTGCCAAAGAGCTTTCCAACGAGGCACGGCTTTCCCTCCTGGCTCTTCGGGCGTGGGAGCTGTGGCCAGAGCCGCGGCCCTACCGGAAAATGCTTCGCAGGCTGGCGCAGCAGCGCCACATGGGCGCCGGTTTCGCCGAGGCTGACGGCCGCCGCAAAGCCCGCAGCCCCACGGGCTGTGGCGCCACGCGAGCGCCTGCCAAAGAGCTTTCCAACGATGCACAGCGTTACATCCTGGCTCTTCGGGCGTGGGAGCTGTGGCCAGAGCCGCGGCCCTACCGGAAAATGCTTCGCAGGCTGTCGCGGCGGTGCCACGTGGGCGCCGGTGGCGCCGAGGCTGACGGCCGCCGCAAAGCCCGCAGCCCCACGGGCTGTGGGGCCACGCGAGCGGTTGCCAAAGAGCTTTCCAAAAAGGCACGGCTTTCCCTCCTGGCTCTTCGGGCGTGGGAGCTGTGGCCAGAGCCGCGGCTCTACCAGAAAATGCTTCGCAGGCTGGCGCGGCGGCGCCACGTGGGCGCCGGTGGCGCCGAGGCTGACGGCCGCCGCAAAGCCCGCAGTCCCACGGGCTGTGGGGCCACACGAGCGGCTGCCAAAGAGCTTTCCAACGAGGCACGGCTTTCCCTCCTGGCTCTTCGGGCGTGGGAGTTGTGGCCAGAGCCGCGGCCCTACCGGAAAATGCTTCGCAGGCTGGCGCAGCAGCGCCACGTGGGCGCCGGTGGCGCCGAGGATGACGGCCGCCGCAAAGCCCGCAGGCCCACGGGCTGTGGGGCCACGCGAGCGGCTGCCAAAGTGCTTTCCACGAGGTACGGCTTTCCCTCCTGGCTCTTCAGGTGTGGGAGCTGTGGCCAGAGCTGCGGCCCTACCGGAAAATGCTTCGCAGGCTGGCGCGGCGGTGCCACATGTGCGCTGGTGGCGCCGAGGCTGACGGCCGCCGCAAAGCCCGCAGCCGCAAGGGCTGTGGGGCCACGCGAGCGGCTGCAAAAGAGCTTTCCAACGAGGCACGGCTTTCCCTCCTGGCTCTTTGGGCGTGGGAGCTGTGGCCAGAGCCGCGGCCCAACCGGAAAATGCTTCGCAGGCTGGCGCGGCGGCGCCAGGTGGGCGCCAGTGGCGCCGAGGCTGACGGCCGCCGCAAAGGCCGCAGCCCCACAGGCTGTGGGGCCATGCGAGCGGCTGCCAAAGAGCTTTCCAACGAGGCACGGCTTTCCCTCCTGGCTCTTCGGGTGTGGGAGCTGTGGCCAGAGCCGCGGCCCTACCGGAAAATGCTTCGCAGGCTGGCGCGGCAGCACCACTATGGCGCCGGTGGCGCCGAGGCTGACGGCCGCCGCAAAGCCCGCAGCCCCACGGGCTGTGGGGCCATGCGAGCGGCTGCCAAAGAGCTTTCCAACGAGGCACGGCTTTCCCTCCTGGCTCTTCGGGCGTGGGAGCTGTGGCCAGAGCCGCGGCCCTACCGGAAAATGCTTCGCAGGCTGGCGCGGCGGCGCCACTATGGCGCCGGTGGCGCCGAGGCTGACGGCCGCCGCAAAGCCCGCAGCCGCACGGGCTGTGGGGAGACGCGAGCGGCGGCCAAAGAGCTTTCCAACGAGGCACGGCTTTCCCTCCTGGCTCTTCGGGCGTGGGAGCTGTGGCCAGAGACGCGGCCCTACCGGAAAATGCTTCGCAGGCTGGCGCGGCGGCGCCACGTGGGCGCCGGTGGTGCCGAGGCTGACGGCCGCCGCAAAGCCCGCAGCCGCAAGGGCTGTGGGGCCACGCGAGCGGCTGCCAAAGAGCTTTCCAACGAGGCACGGCTTTCCCTCCTGGCTCTTTGGGCGTGGGAGCTGTGGCCAGAGCCGCGGCCCTACCGGAAAATGCTTTGTAGGCTGCCGAGGTGGCGCCATTCAGGCGCCGGTGGCGTTGAGGCTAACGGCCGCCGCAAAGCCCGCAGCCCCACGGGCTGTGGGGAGACGCGAGCGGCAGCCAAAGAGCTTTCCAACGAGGCATGGCTTTCCCTCCTGGCTCTTTTGGCGTGGGAGCTGTGGCCAGAGCCGTGGCCCTACCGGAAAATGCTTGGCAGGCTGGCGCGGCGGCGCAACGTGGGCGCCGGTTGCGCCGAGGCTGACGGCCGCCGCAAAGCCCGCAGCCCCACGGGCTGTGGGGCCACGCGAGCGGCTGCCAAAGAGCTTTCCAACGAGGCACGGCTTTAACTCCTGGCTCTTCGAGAGTCGGAGCTGTGGCCAGAGACGCGGCCCTACCGGAAAATGCTTCGCAGGCTGGCGCGGCGGCGCAACGTGGGCGCCGGTGGCGCCGAGGCTGACGGCTGCCGCAAAGCCCGCAGCCCCACGGGCTATGGGGCCACGCGAGCGTCTGCCAAAGAGCTTTCCAACGAGGCACGGCTTTCCCTCCTGGCTCTTCGGGTGTGGTAGCTGTGGCCAGAGCCGCGGCCCTACCGGAAAATTCTTCGCAGGCTGGCGCGGCGGCGCAACTTGGGCGCCGGTGGCGCCGAGGCTGACGGCCGCCGCAAAGCCCGCAGCCCCACGGGCTGTGGGGCCACGCGAGCGGCTGCCAAAGAGCTTTCCAACGAGGCACGGCTTTCCCTCCTGACTCTTCGAGACTGGGAGCTGTGGCCAGAGCCGCGGCCCTACCAGAAAATGCTTCACAGGCTGGCGCGGCGGCGCCATTTGGGTGCCAGTGGCGCCGAGGCTGACGGCCGCCGCAAAGCCCGCAGCCCCACGGGCTGTGGGGCCACGCGAGCGGCTGCCAAAGAGCTTTCCAACGAGGCACGGATTTCCCTCCTGGCTCTTCGGGTGTAGGAGCTGTGGCCAGAGCCGCGGCCCTACCGGAAAATGCTTCGCAGGCTGGCGCGGCGGCGCAACGTGGGCGCCGGTGGCGCCGAGGCTGACGGCCGCCGCAAAGCCCGCAGCCGCAGGGGCTGTGGGGCCACGCGAGCGGCTGCCAAAGAGCTTTCCAACGAGGCACGGGTTTCCCTCCTGGCTCTTCGGGTGTGGGAGGTGTGGCCAGAGCCGCAGCCCTACCGGAAAATGCTTCGCAGGCTGGCGCAGCAGCGCCACGTGGGCGCTGGTGGTGCCGAGGCTGACGGCCGCCGCAAAGCCCGCAGCCCCACGGGCTGTGGGGCCACGCGAGCGGCTGCCAAAGAGCTTTCCAACGAGGCACGGCTTTCCCTCCTGGCTCTTCGGGCGTGGAAGCTGTGGCCAGAGCCGCGGCCCTACCGGAAAATGCTTCGCAGGCTGGCGCGGCAGCGCCACTATGGCGCTGGTTGCGCCGAGGCTGACGGCCGCCGCAAAGCCCGCTGCCGCACGGGCTGTGGGGCCACGCGAGAGGCTGCCAAAGGGCTTTCCAACGAGGCACGGCTTTCCCTCCTGGCTCTTCGGGTGTAGGAGCTGTGGCCAGAGCCGCGGCCCTACCAGAAAATGCTTTGGGGCCTGGCGCAGTGGCGCCAGGTGGGCGCCGGTGGCGCCGAGGCTGACGGCCGCCGCAAAGCCCGCAGCCCCACGGGCTGTGGGGCCACGCGAGCGGCTGACAAAGAGCTTCCCAACGAGGCATGGCTTTCCCTCCTGCCTCCTCGGGTGTGGGAGCTGTGGCCAGAGCCGCGGCCCTACCGGAAAATGCTTCGCAGGCTGGCGCAGCAGCGCCACGTGGGCGCCGGTGGCGCCGAGGCTGACGGCCGCCGCAAAGCCCGCAGCCCCACGGGCTGTGGGGCTACGCGAGCGGCTGCCAAAGAGCTTTCCAACGAGGCACGGCTTACCCTCCTGGCTCTTCGGGCGTGGAAGCTGTGGCCAGAGCCGCGGCCCTACCGGAAAATGCTTCGCAGGCTGGTGCGGCGGTGCCACGTGGGCGCCGGTGGCGCCGAGGCTGACGGCCGCCGCAAAGCCCGCAGCCCCACGGGCTGTGGGGCCACGCGAGCGGCTACCAAAGAGCTTCACAACGAGGCACGGCTTTCCCTCCTGGCTCTTCGGGCGTGGGAGCTTTGGCCAGAGCCGTGGCCCTACCGGAAAATGCTTCGCAGGCTGTCGCGGCGGTGCCACGTGGGCGCCGGTGGCGCCGAGGCTGACGGCCGCCGCAAAGCCCGCAGCCGCACGGGCTGTGGGGCCACGCGAGCGGCTGCCAAAGAGCTTTCCAACAAGGCACGGCTTTCCCTCCTGGCTCTTCGGGCGTGGGAGCTGTGACCAGAGCCGCGGCCCTACCGGAAAATGCTTCGCAGGCTGGCGCGGCGGCGCGATGTGGGCGCCGGTGGTGCCGAGGCTGACGGCCGCCGCAAAGCCCGCAGCCCCACGGGCTGTGGGGCCACGCGAGCGGCTGCCAAAGAGCTTTCCAAAAAGGCACGGCTTTCCCTCCTGGCTCTTCGGGCGTGGGAGCTGTGGCCAGAGCCGCGGCCCTACCGGAAAATGCTTCGCAGGCTGGCGCGGCGGTGCCACGTGGGCGCCGGTGGCGCCGAGGCTGACGGCCGCCGCAAAGCCCGCAGCCCCACGGGCTGTGGGGCCACGCGAGCGGCTGCCAAAGAGCTTTCCAACGAGGCACGGCTTTCCCTCCTGGCTCTTCGGGCGTGGGAGCTGTGGCCAGAGCCGCGGCCCTACCGGAAAATGCTTCGCAGGCTGGCGCGGCGGCGCCATTCGGGCGCCGGTGGCGCCGAGGCTGACGGCCGCTGCAAAGCCCGCAGCCCAACGGGCTGTGGGGCCACGCGAGCGGCTGCCAAAGAGCTTTCCAACGAGGCATGGCTTTCCCTCCTGGCTCGTCGGGCGTGGGAGCTGTGGCCAGAGCCGCGGCCCTACCGGAAAATGCTTCGCAGGCTGGCGCGGCGGCGCCACGTGGGCGCCGGTGGCGCCAAGGCTGACGGCCGCCGCAAAGCCCGCAGGCCCACGGGCTGTAGGGCCACACGAGCGGCTGCCAAAGAGCTTTCCAACGAGGCACGGCTTTCCCTCCTGGCTCTTCAGGTGTGGGAGCTGTGGCCAGAGCCGCGGCCCTACCGGAAAATGCTTCGCAGGCTGGCGCGGCAGCGCCACTATGGCGCCGGTGGCGCCGAGGCTGACGGCCGCCGCAAAGCCCGCA
Source organism: Chroicocephalus ridibundus (assembly GCF_963924245.1). Classification (NCBI taxonomy): domain Eukaryota; kingdom Metazoa; phylum Chordata; class Aves; order Charadriiformes; family Laridae; genus Chroicocephalus; species Chroicocephalus ridibundus. The sequence goes on from NW_026961593.1 coordinate 774,831, forward strand.
GCCCCACGGGCTGTGGGGCCACGCGAGCGCCTGTTAAAGAGCTTTCCAACGAGGCACGGCTTTCCCTCCTGGCTCTTCGGGCGTGGGAGCTGTGGCCAGAGCCGCGGCTCTATCGGAAAATGCTTCGCAGGCTGGCGCGGCGGCGCCACGTGGGCGCCGGTGGTGCCGAGGCTGACGGCCGCCGCAAAGCCCGCAGACACACGGGCTGTGGGGCCACGCGAGCGGCTGCCAAAGAGCTTTCCAACGAGGCACGGCTTTCCCTCCTGGCTCTTCGGGCATGGGAGCTGTGGCCAGAGCCACGGCCCTACCTGAAAATGCTTCGCAGGCTGTCGCGGCGGCGCCACGTGGGCGCCAGTGGCGCCGAGGATGACGGCCGCCGCAAAGCCCGCAGGCCCACGGGCTGTGGGGCCACGCGAGCGGCTGCCAAAGAGCTTTCCAACGATGCACAGCGTTCCCTCCTGGCTCTTCGGGCGTGGGAGCTGTGGCCAGAGCCGCGGACCTACCGGAAAATGCTTCGCAAGCTGGCGCGGCGGTGCCACGTGGGCGCCGGTGGCGCCGAGGCTGACGGCCGCCGCAAAGCCCGCAGCCGCAAGGGCTGTGGGGCCACGCGAGCTGCTGCCAAAGAGCTTTCCAACGAGGCACGGCTTTCCCTCCTGGCTCTTTGGGCGTGGGAGCTGTGGCCAGAGCCGCGGCCCTACCGGAAAATGCTTTGCAGGCTGGCGAGGTGGCGCCATTCAGGCGCCGGTGGCGTTTAGGCTGACGGCCGCCGCAAAGCCCGCAGCCCCACGGGCTGTGGGGCCACGCGAGCGGCTGCCAAAGAGCTTTCCAACGAGGCACGGCTTTCCCTCCTGGCTCTTCGGGCGTGGGAGCTGTGGCCAGAGCCGCGGCCCTACCGGAAAATGCTTCGCAGGCTGGCGCGGCGGCGCAACGTGGGCGCCGGTGGCGCCGAGGCTGACGGCCGCCGCAAAGCCCGCAGCCCCACGGGCTGTGGGGCCACGCGAGCGGCTGCCAAAGAGCTTTCCAACGAGGCACGGCTTTCCCTCCTGGCTCTTCGGGCGTGGAAGCTGTGGCCAGAGCCGCGGCCCTACCGGAAAATGCTTCGCAGGCTGGCGCGGCAGCGCCACTATGGCGCTGGTTGCGCCGAGGCTGACGGCCGCCGCAAAGCCCGCAGCCGCACGGGCTGTGGGGCCACGCGAGCGGCTGCCAAAGAGCTTTCCAACGAGGCACGGCTTTCCCTCCTGGCTCTTCGGGCGTGGAAGCTGTGGCCAGAGCCGCGGCCCTACCGGAAAATGCTTCGCAGGCTGGCGCAGCAGCGCCACATGGGCGCCGGTGGCGCCGAGGCTGACGGCCGCCGCAAAGCCCGCAGCCCCACGGGCTGTGGCGCCACGCGAGCGGCTGCCAAAGAGCTTTCCAACGATGCACAGCGTTCCATCCTGGCTCTTCGGGCGTGGGAGCTGTGGCCAGAGCCGCGGCCCTACCGGAAAATGCTTCGCAGGCTGGTGCGGCGGTGCCACGTGGGCGCCGGTGGCGCCGAGGCTGACGGCCGCTGCAAAGCCCGCAGCCCCACGGGCTGTGGGGCCACGCGAGCGGCTGCCAAAGAGCTTCCCAACGAGGCACGGCTTTCCCTCCTGGCTCTTCGGGCTTGGGAGCTGTGGCCAGAGCCGCGGCCCTACCGGAAAATGCTTCGCAGGCTGGCGCGGCGGCGCGATGTGGGCGCCGGTGGTGCCGAGGCTGACGGCCGCCGCAAAGCCCGCAGCCCCACGGGCTGTGGGGCCACGCGAGCGGCTGCCAAAGAGCTTTCCAAAAAGGCACGGCTTTCCCTCCTGGCTCTTCGGGCGTGGGAGCTGTGGCCAGAGCCGCGGCCCTACCGGAAAATGCTTCGCAGGCTGGTGCGGCGGTGCCACGTGGGCGCCGGTGGCGCCGAGGCTGACGGCCGCCGCAAAGCCCGCAGGCCCACGGGCTGTGGGGCCACGCGAGCGGCTGCCAAAGAGCTTTCCAACGAGGCACGGCTTTCCCTCCTGGCTCTTTGGGCGTGGGAGCTGTGGCCAGAGCCGCGGCCCTACCGGAAAATGCTTCGCAGGCTGGCGCGGCGGCGCCATTCGGGCGCCGGTGGCGCCGAGGCTGACGGCCGCTGCAAAGCCCGCAGCCCAACGGGCTGTGGGGCCACGCGAGCGCCTGTTAAAGAGCTTTCCAACGAGGCACGGCTTTCCCTCCTGGCTCTTCGGGCGTGGGAGCTGTGGCCAGAGCCGCGGCTCTATCGGAAAATGCTTCGCAGGCTGGCGCGGCGGCGCCACGTGGGCGCCGGTGGTGCCGAGGCTGACGGCCGCCGCAAAGCCCGCAGACACACGGGCTGTGGGGCCACGCGAGCGGCTGCCAAAGAGCTTTCCAACGAGGCACGGCTTTCCCTCCTGGCTCTTCGGGCATGGGAGCTGTGGCCAGAGCCACGGCCCTACCTGAAAATGCTTCGCAGGCTGTCGCGGCGGCGCCACGTGGGCGCCAGTGGCGCCGAGGATGACGGCCGCCGCAAAGCCCGCAGCCCCACGGGCTGTGGGGCCACGCGAGCGGCTGCCAAAGAGCTTTCCAACGATGCACAGCGTTCCCTCCTGGCTCTTCGGGCGTGGGAGCTGTGGCCAGAGCCGCGGACCTACCGGAAAATGCTTCGCAAGCTGGCGCGGCGGTGCCACGTGGGCGCCGGTGGCGCCGAGGCTGACGGCCGCCGCAAAGCCCGCAGCCGCAAGGGCTGTGGGGCCACGCGAGCTGCTGCCAAAGAGCTTTCCAACGAGGCACGGCTTTCCCTCCTGGCTCTTTGGGCGTGGGAGCTGTGGCCAGAGCCGCGGCCCTACCGGAAAATGCTTTGCAGGCTGGCGAGGTGGCGCCATTCAGGCGCCGGTGGCGTTTAGGCTGACGGCCGCCGCAAAGCCCGCAGCCCCACGGGCTGTGGGGCCACGCGAGCGGCTGCCAAAGAGCTTTCCAACGAGGCACGGCTTTCCCTCCTGGCTCTTCGGGCGTGGGAGCTGTGGCCAGAGACGCGGCCCTACCGGAAAATGCTTCGCAGGCTGGCGCGGCGGCGCAACGTGGGCGCCGGTGGCGCCGAGGCTGACGGCCGCCGCAAAGCCCGCAGCCCCACGGGCTGTGGGGCCACGCGAGCGGCTGCCAAAGAGCTTTCCAACGAGGCACGGCTTTCCCTCCTGGCTCTTCGGGCGTGGAAGCTGTGGCCAGAGCCGCGGCCCTACCGGAAAATGCTTCGCAGGCTGGCGCGGCAGCGCCACTATGGCGCTGGTTGCGCCGAGGCTGACGGCCGCCGCAAAGCCCGCAGCCGCACGGGCTGTGGGGCCACGCGAGCGGCTGCCAAAGAGCTTTCCAACGAGGCACGGCTTTCCCTCCTGGCTCTTCGGGCGTGGAAGCTGTGGCCAGAGCCGCGGCCCTACCGGAAAATGCTTCGCAGGCTGGCGCAGCAGCGCCACATGGGCGCCGGTGGCGCCGAGGCTGACGGCCGCCGCAAAGCCCGCAGCCCCACGGGCTGTGGCGCCACGCGAGCGGCTGCCAAAGAGCTTTCCAACGATGCACAGCGTTCCATCCTGGCTCTTCGGGCGTGGGAGCTGTGGCCAGAGCCGCGGCCCTACCGGAAAATGCTTCGCAGGCTGGTGCGGCGGTGCCACGTGGGCGCCGGTGGCGCCGAGGCTGACGGCCGCTGCAAAGCCCGCAGCCCCACGGGCTGTGGGGCCACGCGAGCGGCTGCCAAAGAGCTTCCCAACGAGGCACGGCTTTCCCTCCTGGCTCTTCGGGCTTGGGAGCTGTGGCCAGAGCCGCGGCCCTACCGGAAAATGCTTCGCAGGCTGGCGCGGCGGCGCGATGTGGGCGCCGGTGGTGCCGAGGCTGACGGCCGCCGCAAAGCCCGCAGCCCCACGGGCTGTGGGGCCACGCGAGCGGCTGCCAAAGAGCTTTCCAAAAAGGCACGGCTTTCCCTCCTGGCTCTTCGGGCGTGGGAGCTGTGGCCAGAGCCGCGGCCCTACCGGAAAATGCTTCGCAGGCTGGTGCGGCGGTGCCACGTGGGCGCCGGTGGCGCCGAGGCTGACGGCCGCCGCAAAGCCCGCAGGCCCACGGGCTGTGGGGCCACGCGAGCGGCTGCCAAAGAGCTTTCCAACGAGGCACGGCTTTCCCTCCTGGCTCTTTGGGCGTGGGAGCTGTGGCCAGAGCCGCGGCGCTACCGGAAAATGCTTCGCAGGCTGGCGCGGCGGCGCCACGTGGGCGCCGGTGGCGCCAAGGCTGACGGCCGCCGCAAAGCCCGCAGGCCCACGGGCTGTGGGGCCACGCGAGCGGCTGCCAAAGAGCTTTCCAACGAGGCACGGCTTTCCCTCCTGGCTCTTCAGGTGTGGGAGCTGTGGCCAGAGCCGCGGCCCTACCGGAAAATGCTTCGCAGGCTGGCGCGGCGGCGCAACGTGGGCGCCGGTGGCGCCGAGGCTGACGGCCGCTGCAAAGCCCGCAGCCCAACGGGCTGTGGGGCCACGCGAGCGCCTGTTAAAGAGCTTTCCAACGAGGCACGGCTTTCCCTCCTGGCTCTTCGGGCGTGGGAGCTGTGGCCAGAGCCGCGGCTCTATCGGAAAATGCTTCGCAGGCTGGCGCGGCGGCGCCACGTGGGCGCCGGTGGTGCCGAGGCTGACGGCCGCCGCAAAGCCCGCAGACACACGGGCTGTGGGGCCACGCGAGCGGCTGCCAAAGAGCTTTCCAACGAGGCACGGCTTTCCCTCCTGGCTCTTCGGGCATGGGAGCTGTGGCCAGAGCCACGGCCCTACCTGAAAATGCTTCGCAGGCTGTCGCGGCGGCGCCACGTGGGCGCCAGTGGCGCCGAGGATGACGGCCGCCGCAAAGCCCGCAGCCCCACGGGCTGTGGGGCCACGCGAGCGGCTGCCAAAGAGCTTTCCAACGATGCACAGCGTTCCCTCCTGGCTCTTCGGGCGTGGGAGCTGTGGCCAGAGCCGCGGACCTACCGGAAAATGCTTCGCAAGCTGGCGCGGCGGTGCCACGTGGGCGCTGGTGGCGCCGAGGCTGACGGCCGCCGCAAAGCCCGCAGCCGCAAGGGCTGTGGGGCCACGCGAGCTGCTGCCAAAGAGCTTTCCAACGAGGCACGGCTTTCCCTCCTGGCTCTTTGGGCGTGGGAGCTGTGGCCAGAGCCGCGGCCCTACCGGAAAATGCTTTGCAGGCTGGCGAGGTGGCGCCATTCAGGCGCCGGTGGCGTTTAGGCTGACGGCCGCCGCAAAGCCCGCAGCCCCACGGGCTGTGGGGCCACGCGAGCGGCTGCCAAAGAGCTTTCCAACGAGGCACGGCTTTCCCTCCTGGCTCTTCGGGCGTGGGAGCTGTGGCCAGAGACGCGGCCCTACCGGAAAATGCTTCGCAGGCTGGCGCGGCGGCGCAACGTGGGCGCCGGTGGCGCCGAGGCTGACGGCCGCCGCAAAGCCCGCAGCCCCACGGGCTGTGGGGCCACGCGAGCGGCTGCCAAAGAGCTTTCCAACGAGGCACGGCTTTCCCTCCTGGCTCTTCGGGCGTGGAAGCTGTGGCCAGAGCCGCGGCCCTACCGGAAAATGCTTCGCAGGCTGGCGCGGCAGCGCCACTATGGCGCTGGTTGCGCCGAGGCTGACGGCCGCCGCAAAGCCCGCAGCCGCACGGGCTGTGGGGCCACGCGAGCGGCTGCCAAAGAGCTTTCCAACGAGGCACGGCTTTCCCTCCTGGCTCTTCGGGCGTGGAAGCTGTGGCCAGAGCCGCGGCCCTACCGGAAAATGCTTCGCAGGCTGGCGCAGCAGCGCCACATGGGCGCCGGTGGCGCCGAGGCTGACGGCCGCCGCAAAGCCCGCAGCCCCACGGGCTGTGGCGCCACGCGAGCGGCTGCCAAAGAGCTTTCCAACGATGCACAGCGTTCCATCCTGGCTCTTCGGGCGTGGGAGCTGTGGCCAGAGCCGCGGCCCTACCGGAAAATGCTTCGCAGGCTGGTGCGGCGGTGCCACGTGGGCGCCGGTGGCGCCGAGGCTGACGGCCGCTGCAAAGCCCGCAGCCCCACGGGCTGTGGGGCCACGCGAGCGGCTGCCAAAGAGCTTCCCAACGAGGCACGGCTTTCCCTCCTGGCTCTTCGGGCTTGGGAGCTGTGGCCAGAGCCGCGGCCCTACCGGAAAATGCTTCGCAGGCTGGCGCGGCGGCGCGATGTGGGCGCCGGTGGTGCCGAGGCTGACGGCCGCCGCAAAGCCCGCAGCCCCACGGGCTGTGGGGCCACGCGAGCGGCTGCCAAAGAGCTTTCCAAAAAGGCACGGCTTTCCCTCCTGGCTCTTCGGGCGTGGGAGCTGTGGCCAGAGCCGCGGCCCTACCGGAAAATGCTTCGCAGGCTGGTGCGGCGGTGCCACGTGGGCGCCGGTGGCGCCGAGGCTGACGGCCGCCGCAAAGCCCGCAGGCCCACGGGCTGTGGGGCCACGCGAGCGGCTGCCAAAGAGCTTTCCAACGAGGCACGGCTTTCCCTCCTGGCTCTTTGGGCGTGGGAGCTGTGGCCAGAGCCGCGGCGCTACCGGAAAATGCTTCGCAGGCTGGCGCGGCGGCGCCACGTGGGCGCCGGTGGCGCCAAGGCTGACGGCCGCCGCAAAGCCCGCAGGCCCACGGGCTGTGGGGCCACGCGAGCGGCTGCCAAAGAGCTTTCCAACGAGGCACGGCTTTCCCTCCTGGCTCTTCAGGTGTGGGAGCTGTGGCCAGAGCCGCGGCCCTACCGGAAAATGCTTCGCAGGCTGGCGCGGCGGCGCAACGTGGGCGCCGGTGGCGCCGAGGCTGACGGCCGCCGCAAAGCCCGCAGCCCCACGGGCTGTGGGGCCACGCGAGCGGCTGCCAAAGAGCTTTCCAACGAGGCACGGCTTTCCCTCCTGGCTCTTCGGGCGTGGGAGCTGTGGCCAGAGCCGCGGCTCTATCGGAAAATGCTTCACAGGCTGGCGCGGCGGCGCCACGTGGGCGCCGGTGGTGCCGAGGCTGACGGTCGCCGCAAAGCCCGCAGACACACGGGCTGTGGGGCCACGCAAGCGGCTGCCAAAGAGCTTTCCAACGAGGCACGGCTTTCCCTCCTGGCTCTTCGGGCATGGGAGCTGTGGCCAGAGCCGCGGCCCTACCTGAAAATGCTTCGCAGGCTGTCGCGGCGGCGCCACCTGGGCGCCAGTGGCGCCGAGGATGACGGCCGCCGCAAAGCCCGCAGCCGCAAGGGCTGTGGGGCCACGCGAGCGGCTGCCAAAGAGCTTTCCAACGAGGCACGGCTTTCCCTCCTGGCTCTTTGGGCGTGGGAGCTGTGGCCAGAGCCGCGGCCCTACCGGAAAATGCTTTGCAGGCTGGCGAGGTGGCGCCATTCAGGCGCCGGTGGCGTTGAGGCTGACGGCCGCCGCAAAGCCCGCAGCCCCACGGGCTGTGGGGCCACGCGAGCGGCTGCCAAAGAGCTTTCCAACGAGGCATGGCTTTCCCTCCTGGCTCTTCGGGCGTGGGAGCTGTGGCCAGAGCCGCGGCTCTATCGGAAAATGCTTCACAGGCTGGCGCGGCGGCGCCACGTGGGCGCCGGTGGTGCCGAGGCTGACGGTCGCCGCAAAGCCCGCAGACACACGGGCTGTGGGGCCACGCAAGCGGCTGCCAAAGAGCTTTCCAACGATGCACAGCGTTCCCTCCTGGCTTATCGGGCGTGGGAGCTGTGGCCAGAGCCGCGGACCTACCGGAAAATGCTTCGCAAGCTGGCGCGGCGGTGCCACGTGGGCGCCGGTGGCGCCGAGGCTGACGGCCGCCGCAAAGCCCGCAGCCGCAAGGGCTGTGGGGCCACGCGAGCTGCTGCCAAAGAGCTTTCCAACGAGGCACGGCTTTCCCTCCTGGCTCTTTGGGCGTGGGAGCTGTGGCCAGAGCCGCGGCCCTACCGGAAAATGCTTTGCAGGCTGGCGAGGTGGCGCCATTCAGGCGCCGGTGGCGTTTAGGCTGACGGCCGCCGCAAAGCCCGCAGCCCCACGGGCTGTGGGGCCACGCGAGCGGCTGCCAAAGAGCTTTCCAACGAGGCACGGCTTTCCCTCCTGGCTCTTCGGGCGTGGGAGCTGTGGCCAGAGACGCGGCCCTACCGGAAAATGCTTCGCAGGCTGGCGCGGCGGCGCAACGTGGGCGCCGGTGGCGCCGAGGCTGACGGCCGCCGCAAAGCCCGCAGCCCCACGGGCTGTGGGGCCACGCGAGCGGCTGCCAAAGAGCTTTCCAACGAGGCACGGCTTTCCCTCCTGGCTCTTCGGGCGTGGAAGCTGTGGCCAGAGCCGCGGCCCTACCGGAAAATGCTTCGCAGGCTGGCGCGGCAGAGCCACTATGGCGCTGGTTGCGCCGAGGCTGACGGCCGCCGCAAAGCCCGCAGCCGCACGGGCTGTGGGGCCACGCGAGCGGCTGCCAAAGAGCTTTCCAACGAGGCACGGCTTTCCCTCCTGGCTCTTCGGGCGTGGAAGCTGTGGCCAGAGCCGCGGCCCTACCGGAAAATGCTTCGCAGGCTGGCGCAGCAGCGCCACATGGGCGCCGGTGGCGCCGAGGCTGACGGCCGCCGCAAAGCCCGCAGCCCCACGGGCTGTGGGGCCACGCGAGCGGCTGCCAAAGAGCTTTCCAACAAGGCACGGCTTTCCCTCCTGGCTCTTCAGGCGTAGGAGCTGTCGCTAGAGCCTCGGCCCTACCGGAAAATGCTTCGCAGGCTGGCGCGGCAGTGCCACGTGGGCGCCGGTGGCGCCGAGGCTGACGGCCGCCGCAAAGCCCGCAGCCCCACGGGCTGTGGGGCCACGCGAGCGGCTGCCAAAGAGCTTTCCAACGAGGCACGGCTTTCCCTCCTGGCTCTTCGGGTGTGGTAGCTGTGGCCAGAGCCGCGGCCCTACCGGAAAATTCTTCGCAGGCTGGCGCGGCGGCGTAAATTGGGCGCCGGTGGCGCCGAGGCTGACGGCCGCCGCAAAGCCCGCAGCCCCACGGGCTGTGGGGCCACGCGAGCGGCTGCCAAAGAGCTTTCCAACGAGGCACGGCTTTCCCTCCTGGCTCTTCGGGTGTGGGAGCTGTGGCCAGAGCCGCGGCCCTACTGGAAAATTCTTCGCAGGCTGGCGCGGCGGCGCAACTTGGGCGCCGGTGGCGCCGAGTCTGACGGCCGCCGCAAAGCCCGCAGCCCCACGGGCTGTGGGGCCACGCCAGCGGCCGCCAAAGAGCTTTCCAACGACGCACGGCTTTCCCTCCTGGCTCTTCGAGACTGGGAGCTGTGGCCAGAGCCGCGGCCCTACCAGAAAATGCTTCACAGGCTGGCGCGGCGGCGCCATTTGGGCGCCAGTAGCGCCGAGGCTGACGGCCGCCGCAAAGCCCGCAGCCCCACGGGCTGTGGGGCCACGCGAGCGGCTGCCAAAGAGCTTTCCAACGAGGCACGGCTTTCCCTCCTGGCTCTTCGGGCGTGGGAGCTGTGGCCAGAGCCGCAGCCCTACCGGAAAATGCTTCGCAGGCTGGCGCGGCAGCGCCCCGTGGGCGCCGGTGGCGCCGAGGCTGACGGCCGCCGCAGAGCCCGCAGCCCCACGGGCTGTGGGGCCACGCGAGCGGCTGCCAAAGAGCTTTCCAACGAGGCACGGCTTTCCCTCCTGGCTCTTCGGGCGTGGGAGCTGTGGCCAGAGCCGCGGCACTACCAGAAAATGCTTTGGGGCCTGGCGCAGTGGCGCCAGGTGGGCGCCGACGGCGCCGAGGCTGACGGCCGCCGCAAAGCCCGCAGCCCCACGGGCTGTGGGGCCACGCGAGCGGCTGCCAAAGAGCTTTCCAACGAGGCACGGCTTTCCCTCCTGGCTCTTCAGGCGTAGGAGCTGTCGCCAGAGCCGCGGCCCTACCGGAAAATGCTTCGCAGGCTGGCGCGGCGGTGCCACGTGGGCGCCGGTGGCGCCGAGGCTGACGGCCGCCGCAAAGCCCGCAGCCCCACGGGCTGTGGGGCCACGCGAGCGGCTGCCAAAGAGCTTTCCAACGAGGCACGGCTTTCCCTCCTGGCTCTTCGGGTGTGGGAGCTGTGGCCAGAGCCGAGGCCCTACCGGAAAATGCTTCGCAGGCTGGCGCGGCGGCGCAACGTGGGCGCCGGTGGCGCCGAGGCTGACTGTTGCCGCAAAGCCTGCAGCCCCACGGGCTCTGGCGCCACGCGAGCGGCTGCCAAAGAGCTTTCCAACGAGGCACGGCTTTCCCTCCTGGCTCTTCGGGTGTGGTAGCTGTGGCCAGAGCCGCGGCCCTACCGGAAAATTCTTCGCAGGCTGGCGCGGCGGCGCAACTTGGGCGCCGGTGGCGCCGAGGCTGACGGCCGCCGCAAAGCCCGCAGCCCCACGGGCTGTGGGGCCACGCGAGCGGCTGCCAAAGAGCTTTCCAACGAGGCACGGCTTTCCCTCCTGGCTCTTCGGGTGTGGGAGCTGTGGCCAGAGCCGCGGCCCTACTGGAAAAGTCTTCGCAGGGTGGCGCGGCGGCGCAACTTGGGCGCCGGTGGCGCCGAGGCTGACGGCCGCCGCAAAGCCCGCAGCCCCACGGGCTGTGGGGCCACGCGAGCGGCCGCCAAAGAGCTTTCCAACGAGGCACGGCTTTCACTCCTGGCTCTTCGAGACTGGGAGCTGTGGCCAGAGCCGCGGCCCTACCAGAAAATGCTTCACAGGCTGGCGCGGCGGCGCCATTTGGGCGCCACTAGCGCCGAGGCTGACGGCCGCCGCAAAGCCCGCAGCCCCACGGGCTGTGGGGCCACGCGAGCGGCTGCCAAAGAGCTTTCCAACGAGGCACGGCTTTCCCTCCTGGCTCTTCGGGCGTGGGAGCTGTGGCCAGAGACGCGGCCCTACCGGAAAATGCTTCGCAGGCTGGCGCGGCGGCACAACGTGGGCGCCGGTTGCGCCGAGGCTGACGGCCGCCGCAAAGCCCGCAGCCCCACGGGCTGTGGGGCCACGCGAGCGGCTGCCAAAGAGCTTTCCAACGAGGCACGGCTTTCCCTCCTGGCTCTTCGGGCGTGGGAGCTGTGGCCAGAGCCGCGGCCCTACCGGAAAATGCTTCGCAGGCTGGCGCAGCAGCGCCACATGGGCGCCGGTTTCGCCGAGGCTGACGGCCGCCGCAAAGCCCGCAGCCCCACGGGCTGTGGCGCCACGCGAGCGCCTGCCAAAGAGCTTTCCAACGATGCACAGCGTTACATCCTGGCTCTTCGGGCGTGGGAGCTGTGGCCAGAGCCGCGGCCCTACCGGAAAATGCTTCGCAGGCTGTCGCGGCGGTGCCACGTGGGCGCCGGTGGCGCCGAGGCTGACGGCCGCCGCAAAGCCCGCAGCCCCACGGGCTGTGGGGCCACGCGAGCGGTTGCCAAAGAGCTTTCCAAAAAGGCACGGCTTTCCCTCCTGGCTCTTCGGGCGTGGGAGCTGTGGCCAGAGCCGCGGCTCTACCAGAAAATGCTTCGCAGGCTGGCGCGGCGGCGCCACGTGGGCGCCGGTGGCGCCGAGGCTGACGGCCGCCGCAAAGCCCGCAGTCCCACGGGCTGTGGGGCCACACGAGCGGCTGCCAAAGAGCTTTCCAACGAGGCACGGCTTTCCCTCCTGGCTCTTCGGGCGTGGGAGTTGTGGCCAGAGCCGCGGCCCTACCGGAAAATGCTTCGCAGGCTGGCGCAGCAGCGCCACGTGGGCGCCGGTGGCGCCGAGGATGACGGCCGCCGCAAAGCCCGCAGGCCCACGGGCTGTGGGGCCACGCGAGCGGCTGCCAAAGTGCTTTCCACGAGGTACGGCTTTCCCTCCTGGCTCTTCAGGTGTGGGAGCTGTGGCCAGAGCTGCGGCCCTACCGGAAAATGCTTCGCAGGCTGGCGCGGCGGTGCCACATGTGCGCTGGTGGCGCCGAGGCTGACGGCCGCCGCAAAGCCCGCAGCCGCAAGGGCTGTGGGGCCACGCGAGCGGCTGCAAAAGAGCTTTCCAACGAGGCACGGCTTTCCCTCCTGGCTCTTTGGGCGTGGGAGCTGTGGCCAGAGCCGCGGCCCAACCGGAAAATGCTTCGCAGGCTGGCGCGGCGGCGCCAGGTGGGCGCCAGTGGCGCCGAGGCTGACGGCCGCCGCAAAGGCCGCAGCCCCACAGGCTGTGGGGCCATGCGAGCGGCTGCCAAAGAGCTTTCCAACGAGGCACGGCTTTCCCTCCTGGCTCTTCGGGTGTGGGAGCTGTGGCCAGAGCCGCGGCCCTACCGGAAAATGCTTCGCAGGCTGGCGCGGCAGCACCACTATGGCGCCGGTGGCGCCGAGGCTGACGGCCGCCGCAAAGCCCGCAGCCCCACGGGCTGTGGGGCCATGCGAGCGGCTGCCAAAGAGCTTTCCAACGAGGCACGGCTTTCCCTCCTGGCTCTTCGGGCGTGGGAGCTGTGGCCAGAGCCGCGGCCCTACCGGAAAATGCTTCGCAGGCTGGCGCGGCGGCGCCACTATGGCGCCGGTGGCGCCGAGGCTGACGGCCGCCGCAAAGCCCGCAGCCGCACGGGCTGTGGGGAGACGCGAGCGGCGGCCAAAGAGCTTTCCAACGAGGCACGGCTTTCCCTCCTGGCTCTTCGGGCGTGGGAGCTGTGGCCAGAGACGCGGCCCTACCGGAAAATGCTTCGCAGGCTGGCGCGGCGGCGCCACGTGGGCGCCGGTGGTGCCGAGGCTGACGGCCGCCGCAAAGCCCGCAGCCCCACGGGCTGTGGGGCCACGCGAGCGGCTGCCAAAGAGCTTTCCAACGAGGCACGGCTTTCCCTCCTGGCTCTTTGGGCGTGGGAGCTGTGGCCAGAGCCGCGGCCCTACCGGAAAATGCTTTGTAGGCTGCCGAGGTGGCGCCATTCAGGCGCCGGTGGCGTTGAGGCTAACGGCCGCCGCAAAGCCCGCAGCCCCACGGGCTGTGGGGAGACGCGAGCGGCAGCCAAAGAGCTTTCCAACGAGGCATGGCTTTCCCTCCTGGCTCTTTTGGCGTGGGAGCTGTGGCCAGAGCCGTGGCCCTACCGGAAAATGCTTGGCAGGCTGGCGCGGCGGCGCAACGTGGGCGCCGGTTGCGCCGAGGCTGACGGCCGCCGCAAAGCCCGCAGCCCCACGGGCTGTGGGGCCACGCGAGCGGCTGCCAAAGAGCTTTCCAACGAGGCACGGCTTTAACTCCTGGCTCTTCGAGAGTCGGAGCTGTGGCCAGAGACGCGGCCCTACCGGAAAATGCTTCGCAGGCTGGCGCGGCGGCGCAACGTGGGCGCCGGTGGCGCCGAGGCTGACGGCTGCCGCAAAGCCCGCAGCCCCACGGGCTATGGGGCCACGCGAGCGTCTGCCAAAGAGCTTTCCAACGAGGCACGGCTTTCCCTCCTGGCTCTTCGGGTGTGGTAGCTGTGGCCAGAGCCGCGGCCCTACCGGAAAATTCTTCGCAGGCTGGCGCGGCGGCGCAACTTGGGCGCCGGTGGCGCCGAGGCTGACGGCCGCCGCAAAGCCCGCAGCCCCACGGGCTGTGGGGCCACGCGAGCGGCTGCCAAAGAGCTTTCCAACGAGGCACGGCTTTCCCTCCTGGCTCTTCGAGACTGGGAGCTGTGGCCAGAGCCGCGGCCCTACCAGAAAATGCTTCACAGGCTGGCGCGGCGGCGCCATTTGGGTGCCAGTGGCGCCGAGGCTGACGGCCGCCGCAAAGCCCGCAGCCCCACGGGCTGTGGGGCCACGCGAGCGGCTGCCAAAGAGCTTTCCAACGAGGCACGGATTTCCCTCCTGGCTCTTCGGGTGTAGGAGCTGTGGCCAGAGCCGCGGCCCTACCGGAAAATGCTTCGCAGGCTGGCGCGGCGGCGCAACGTGGGCGCCGGTGGCGCCGAGGCTGACGGCCGCCGCAAAGCCCGCAGCCGCAGGGGCTGTGGGGCCACGCGAGCGGCTGCCAAAGAGCTTTCCAACGAGGCACGGGTTTCCCTCCTGGCTCTTCGGGTGTGGGAGGTGTGGCCAGAGCCGCAGCCCTACCGGAAAATGCTTCGCAGGCTGGCGCAGCAGCGCCACGTGGGCGCTGGTGGTGCCGAGGCTGACGGCCGCCGCAAAGCCCGCAGCCCCACGGGCTGTGGGGCCACGCGAGCGGCTGCCAAAGAGCTTTCCAACGAGGCACGGCTTTCCCTCCTGGCTCTTCGGGCGTGGAAGCTGTGGCCAGAGCCGCGGCCCTACCGGAAAATGCTTCGCAGGCTGGCGCGGCAGCGCCACTATGGCGCTGGTTGCGCCGAGGCTGACGGCCGCCGCAAAGCCCGCTGCCGCACGGGCTGTGGGGCCACGCGAGAGGCTGCCAAAGGGCTTTCCAACGAGGCACGGCTTTCCCTCCTGGCTCTTCGGGTGTAGGAGCTGTGGCCAGAGCCGCGGCCCTACCAGAAAATGCTTTGGGGCCTGGCGCAGTGGCGCCAGGTGGGCGCCGGTGGCGCCGAGGCTGACGGCCGCCGCAAAGCCCGCAGCCCCACGGGCTGTGGGGCCACGCGAGCGGCTGACAAAGAGCTTCCCAACGAGGCATGGCTTTCCCTCCTGCCTCCTCGGGTGTGGGAGCTGTGGCCAGAGCCGCGGCCCTACCGGAAAATGCTTCGCAGGCTGGCGCAGCAGCGCCACGTGGGCGCCGGTGGCGCCGAGGCTGACGGCCGCCGCAAAGCCCGCAGCCCCACGGGCTGTGGGGCTACGCGAGCGGCTGCCAAAGAGCTTTCCAACGAGGCACGGCTTACCCTCCTGGCTCTTCGGGCGTGGAAGCTGTGGCCAGAGCCGCGGCCCTACCGGAAAATGCTTCGCAGGCTGGTGCGGCGGTGCCACGTGGGCGCCGGTGGCGCCGAGGCTGACGGCCGCCGCAAAGCCCGCAGCCCCACGGGCTGTGGGGCCACGCGAGCGGCTACCAAAGAGCTTCACAACGAGGCACGGCTTTCCCTCCTGGCTCTTCGGGCGTGGGAGCTTTGGCCAGAGCCGTGGCCCTACCGGAAAATGCTTCGCAGGCTGTCGCGGCGGTGCCACGTGGGCGCCGGTGGCGCCGAGGCTGACGGCCGCCGCAAAGCCCGCAGCCGCACGGGCTGTGGGGCCACGCGAGCGGCTGCCAAAGAGCTTTCCAACGAGGCACGGCTTTCCCTCCTGGCTCTTCGGGCGTGGGAGCTGTGACCAGAGCCGCGGCCCTACCGGAAAATGCTTCGCAGGCTGGCGCGGCGGCGCGATGTGGGCGCCGGTGGTGCCGAGGCTGACGGCCGCCGCAAAGCCCGCAGCCCCACGGGCTGTGGGGCCACGCGAGCGGCTGCCAAAGAGCTTTCCAAAAAGGCACGGCTTTCCCTCCTGGCTCTTCGGGCGTGGGAGCTGTGGCCAGAGCCGCGGCCCTACCGGAAAATGCTTCGCAGGCTGGTGCGGCGGTGCCACGTGGGCGCCGGTGGCGCCGAGGCTGACGGCCGCCGCAAAGCCCGCAGCCCCACGGGCTGTGGGGCCACGCGAGCGGCTGCCAAAGAGCTTTCCAACGAGGCACGGCTTTCCCTCCTGGCTCTTCGGGCGTGGGAGCTGTGGCCAGAGCCGCGGCCCTACCGGAAAATGCTTCGCAGGCTGGCGCGGCGGCGCCATTCGGGCGCCGGTGGCGCCGAGGCTGACGGCCGCTGCAAAGCCCGCAGCCCAACGGGCTGTGGGGCCACGCGAGCGGCTGCCAAAGAGCTTTCCAACGAGGCATGGCTTTCCCTCCTGGCTCGTCGGGCGTGGGAGCTGTGGCCAGAGCCGCGGCCCTACCGGAAAATGCTTCGCAGGCTGGCGCGGCGGCGCCACGTGGGCGCCGGTGGCGCCAAGGCTGACGGCCGCCGCAAAGCCCGCAGGCCCACGGGCTGTAGGGCCACACGAGCGGCTGCCAAAGAGCTTTCCAACGAGGCACGGCTTTCCCTCCTGGCTCTTCAGGTGTGGGAGCTGTGGCCAGAGCCGCGGCCCTACCGGAAAATGCTTCGCAGGCTGGCGCGGCGGCGCCACTATGGCGCCGGTGGCGCCGAGGCTGACGGCCGCCGCAAAGCCCGCAGCCCCACGGGCTGTGGGGCCACGCGAGCGCCTGTTAAAGAGCTTTCCAACGAGGCACGGCTTTCCCTCCTGGCTCTTCGGGCGTGGGAGCTGTGGCCAGAGCCGCGGCTCTATCGGAAAATGCTTCGCAGGCTGGCGCGGCGGCGCCACGTGGGCGCCGGTGGTGCCGAGGCTGACGGCCGCCGCAAAGCCCGCAGACACACGGGCTGTGGGGCCACGCGAGCGGCTGCCAAAGAGCTTTCCAACGAGGCACGGCTTTCCCTCCTGGCTCTTCGGGCATGGGAGCTGTGGCCAGAGCCACGGCCCTACCTGAAAATGCTTCGCAGGCTGTCGCGGCGGCGCCACGTGGGCGCCAGTGGCGCCGAGGATGACGGCCGCCGCAAAGCCCGCAGGCCCACGGGCTGTGGGGCCACGCGAGCGGCTGCCAAAGAGCTTTCCAACGATGCACAGCGTTCCCTCCTGGCTCTTCGGGCGTGGGAGCTGTGGCCAGAGCCGCGGACCTACCGGAAAATGCTTCGCAAGCTGGCGCGGCGGTGCCACGTGGGCGCCGGTGGCGCCGAGGCTGACGGCCGCCGCAAAGCCCGCAGCCGCAAGGGCTGTGGGGCCACGCGAGCTGCTGCCAAAGAGCTTTCCAACGAGGCACGGCTTTCCCTCCTGGCTCTTTGGGCGTGGGAGCTGTGGCCAGAGCCGCGGCCCTACCGGAAAATGCTTTGCAGGCTGGCGAGGTGGCGCCATTCAGGCGCCGGTGGCGTTTAGGCTGACGGCCGCCGCAAAGCCCGCAGCCCCACGGGCTGTGGGGCCACGCGAGCGGCTGCCAAAGAGCTTTCCAACGAGGCACGGCTTTCCCTCCTGGCTCTTCGGGCGTGGGAGCTGTGGCCAGAGACGCGGCCCTACCGGAAAATGCTTCGCAGGCTGGCGCGGCGGCGCAACGTGGGCGCCGGTGGCGCCGAGGCTGACGGCCGCCGCAAAGCCCGCAGCCCCACGGGCTGTGGGGCCACGCGAGCGGCTGCCAAAGAGCTTTCCAACGAGGCACGGCTTTCCCTCCTGGCTCTTCGGGCGTGGAAGCTGTGGCCAGAGCCGCGGCCCTACCGGAAAATGCTTCGCAGGCTGGCGCGGCAGCGCCACTATGGCGCTGGTTGCGCCGAGGCTGACGGCCGCCGCAAAGCCCGCAGCCGCACGGGCTGTGGGGCCACGCGAGCGGCTGCCAAAGAGCTTTCCAACGAGGCACGGCTTTCCCTCCTGGCTCTTCGGGCGTGGAAGCTGTGGCCAGAGCCGCGGCCCTACCGGAAAATGCTTCGCAGGCTGGCGCAGCAGCGCCACATGGGCGCCGGTGGCGCCGAGGCTGACGGCCGCCGCAAAGCCCGCAGCCCCACGGGCTGTGGCGCCACGCGAGCGGCTGCCAAAGAGCTTTCCAACGATGCACAGCGTTCCATCCTGGCTCTTCGGGCGTGGGAGCTGTGGCCAGAGCCGCGGCCCTACCGGAAAATGCTTCGCAGGCTGGTGCGGCGGTGCCACGTGGGCGCCGGTGGCGCCGAGGCTGACGGCCGCTGCAAAGCCCGCAGCCCCACGGGCTGTGGGGCCACGCGAGCGGCTGCCAAAGAGCTTCCCAACGAGGCACGGCTTTCCCTCCTGGCTCTTCGGGCTTGGGAGCTGTGGCCAGAGCCGCGGCCCTACCGGAAAATGCTTCGCAGGCTGGCGCGGCGGCGCGATGTGGGCGCCGGTGGTGCCGAGGCTGACGGCCGCCGCAAAGCCCGCAGCCCCACGGGCTGTGGGGCCACGCGAGCGGCTGCCAAAGAGCTTTCCAAAAAGGCACGGCTTTCCCTCCTGGCTCTTCGGGCGTGGGAGCTGTGGCCAGAGCCGCGGCCCTACCGGAAAATGCTTCGCAGGCTGGTGCGGCGGTGCCACGTGGGCGCCGGTGGCGCCGAGGCTGACGGCCGCCGCAAAGCCCGCAGGCCCACGGGCTGTGGGGCCACGCGAGCGGCTGCCAAAGAGCTTTCCAACGAGGCACGGCTTTCCCTCCTGGCTCTTTGGGCGTGGGAGCTGTGGCCAGAGCCGCGGCCCTACCGGAAAATGCTTCGCAGGCTGGCGCGGCGGCGCCATTCGGGCGCCGGTGGCGCCGAGGCTGACGGCCGCTGCAAAGCCCGCAGCCCAACGGGCTGTGGGGCCACGCGAGCGCCTGTTAAAGAGCTTTCCAACGAGGCACGGCTTTCCCTCCTGGCTCTTCGGGCGTGGGAGCTGTGGCCAGAGCCGCGGCTCTATCGGAAAATGCTTCGCAGGCTGGCGCGGCGGCGCCACGTGGGCGCCGGTGGTGCCGAGGCTGACGGCCGCCGCAAAGCCCGCAGACACACGGGCTGTGGGGCCACGCGAGCGGCTGCCAAAGAGCTTTCCAACGAGGCACGGCTTTCCCTCCTGGCTCTTCGGGCATGGGAGCTGTGGCCAGAGCCACGGCCCTACCTGAAAATGCTTCGCAGGCTGTCGCGGCGGCGCCACGTGGGCGCCAGTGGCGCCGAGGATGACGGCCGCCGCAAAGCCCGCAGCCCCACGGGCTGTGGGGCCACGCGAGCGGCTGCCAAAGAGCTTTCCAACGATGCACAGCGTTCCCTCCTGGCTCTTCGGGCGTGGGAGCTGTGGCCAGAGCCGCGGACCTACCGGAAAATGCTTCGCAAGCTGGCGCGGCGGTGCCACGTGGGCGCCGGTGGCGCCGAGGCTGACGGCCGCCGCAAAGCCCGCAGCCGCAAGGGCTGTGGGGCCACGCGAGCTGCTGCCAAAGAGCTTTCCAACGAGGCACGGCTTTCCCTCCTGGCTCTTTGGGCGTGGGAGCTGTGGCCAGAGCCGCGGCCCTACCGGAAAATGCTTTGCAGGCTGGCGAGGTGGCGCCATTCAGGCGCCGGTGGCGTTTAGGCTGACGGCCGCCGCAAAGCCCGCAGCCCCACGGGCTGTGGGGCCACGCGAGCGGCTGCCAAAGAGCTTTCCAACGAGGCACGGCTTTCCCTCCTGGCTCTTCGGGCGTGGGAGCTGTGGCCAGAGACGCGGCCCTACCGGAAAATGCTTCGCAGGCTGGCGCGGCGGCGCAACGTGGGCGCCGGTGGCGCCGAGGCTGACGGCCGCCGCAAAGCCCGCAGCCCCACGGGCTGTGGGGCCACGCGAGCGGCTGCCAAAGAGCTTTCCAACGAGGCACGGCTTTCCCTCCTGGCTCTTCGGGCGTGGAAGCTGTGGCCAGAGCCGCGGCCCTACCGGAAAATGCTTCGCAGGCTGGCGCGGCAGCGCCACTATGGCGCTGGTTGCGCCGAGGCTGACGGCCGCCGCAAAGCCCGCAGCCGCACGGGCTGTGGGGCCACGCGAGCGGCTGCCAAAGAGCTTTCCAACGAGGCACGGCTTTCCCTCCTGGCTCTTCGGGCGTGGAAGCTGTGGCCAGAGCCGCGGCCCTACCGGAAAATGCTTCGCAGGCTGGCGCAGCAGCGCCACATGGGCGCCGGTGGCGCCGAGGCTGACGGCCGCCGCAAAGCCCGCAGCCCCACGGGCTGTGGCGCCACGCGAGCGGCTGCCAAAGAGCTTTCCAACGATGCACAGCGTTCCATCCTGGCTCTTCGGGCGTGGGAGCTGTGGCCAGAGCCGCGGCCCTACCGGAAAATGCTTCGCAGGCTGGTGCGGCGGTGCCACGTGGGCGCCGGTGGCGCCGAGGCTGACGGCCGCTGCAAAGCCCGCAGCCCCACGGGCTGTGGGGCCACGCGAGCGGCTGCCAAAGAGCTTCCCAACGAGGCACGGCTTTCCCTCCTGGCTCTTCGGGCTTGGGAGCTGTGGCCAGAGCCGCGGCCCTACCGGAAAATGCTTCGCAGGCTGGCGCGGCGGCGCGATGTGGGCGCCGGTGGTGCCGAGGCTGACGGCCGCCGCAAAGCCCGCAGCCCCACGGGCTGTGGGGCCACGCGAGCGGCTGCCAAAGAGCTTTCCAAAAAGGCACGGCTTTCCCTCCTGGCTCTTCGGGCGTGGGAGCTGTGGCCAGAGCCGCGGCCCTACCGGAAAATGCTTCGCAGGCTGGTGCGGCGGTGCCACGTGGGCGCCGGTGGCGCCGAGGCTGACGGCCGCCGCAAAGCCCGCAGCCCCACGGGCTGTGGGGCCACGCGAGCGGCTGCCAAAGAGCTTTCCAACGAGGCACGGCTTTCCCTCCTGGCTCTTTGGGCGTGGGAGCTGTGGCCAGAGCCGCGGCGCTACCGGAAAATGCTTCGCAGGCTGGCGCGGCGGCGCCACGTGGGCGCCGGTGGCGCCAAGGCTGACGGCCGCCGCAAAGCCCGCAGGCCCACGGGCTGTGGGGCCACGCGAGCGGCTGCCAAAGAGCTTTCCAACGAGGCACGGCTTTCCCTCCTGGCTCTTCAGGTGTGGGAGCTGTGGCCAGAGCCGCGGCCCTACCGGAAAATGCTTCGCAGGCTGGCGCGGCGGCGCAACGTGGGCGCCGGTGGCGCCGAGGCTGACGGCCGCTGCAAAGCCCGCAGCCCAACGGGCTGTGGGGCCACGCGAGCGCCTGTTAAAGAGCTTTCCAACGAGGCACGGCTTTCCCTCCTGGCTCTTCGGGCGTGGGAGCTGTGGCCAGAGCCGCGGCTCTATCGGAAAATGCTTCGCAGGCTGGCGCGGCGGCGCCACGTGGGCGCCGGTGGTGCCGAGGCTGACGGCCGCCGCAAAGCCCGCAGACACACGGGCTGTGGGGCCACGCGAGCGGCTGCCAAAGAGCTTTCCAACGAGGCACGGCTTTCCCTCCTGGCTCTTCGGGCATGGGAGCTGTGGCCAGAGCCACGGCCCTACCTGAAAATGCTTCGCAGGCTGTCGCGGCGGCGCCACGTGGGCGCCAGTGGCGCCGAGGATGACGGCCGCCGCAAAGCCCGCAGCCCCACGGGCTGTGGGGCCACGCGAGCGGCTGCCAAAGAGCTTTCCAACGATGCACAGCGTTCCCTCCTGGCTCTTCGGGCGTGGGAGCTGTGGCCAGAGCCGCGGACCTACCGGAAAATGCTTCGCAAGCTGGCGCGGCGGTGCCACGTGGGCGCCGGTGGCGCCGAGGCTGACGGCCGCCGCAAAGCCCGCAGCCGCAAGGGCTGTGGGGCCACGCGAGCTGCTGCCAAAGAGCTTTCCAACGAGGCACGGCTTTCCCTCCTGGCTCTTTGGGCGTGGGAGCTGTGGCCAGAGCCGCGGCCCTACCGGAAAATGCTTTGCAGGCTGGCGAGGTGGCGCCATTCAGGCGCCGGTGGCGTTTAGGCTGACGGCCGCCGCAAAGCCCGCAGCCCCACGGGCTGTGGGGCCACGCGAGCGGCTGCCAAAGAGCTTTCCAACGAGGCACGGCTTTCCCTCCTGGCTCTTCGGGCGTGGGAGCTGTGGCCAGAGACGCGGCCCTACCGGAAAATGCTTCGCAGGCTGGCGCGGCGGCGCAACGTGGGCGCCGGTGGCGCCGAGGCTGACGGCCGCCGCAAAGCCCGCAGCCCCACGGGCTGTGGGGCCACGCGAGCGGCTGCCAAAGAGCTTTCCAACGAGGCACGGCTTTCCCTCCTGGCTCTTCGGGCGTGGAAGCTGTGGCCAGAGCCGCGGCCCTACCGGAAAATGCTTCGCAGGCTGGCGCGGCAGCGCCACTATGGCGCTGGTTGCGCCGAGGCTGACGGCCGCCGCAAAGCCCGCAGCCGCACGGGCTGTGGGGCCACGCGAGCGGCTGCCAAAGAGCTTTCCAACGAGGCACGGCTTTCCCTCCTGGCTCTTCGGGCGTGGAAGCTGTGGCCAGAGCCGCGGCCCTACCGGAAAATGCTTCGCAGGCTGGCGCAGCAGCGCCACATGGGCGCCGGTGGCGCCGAGGCTGACGGCCGCCGCAAAGCCCGCAGCCCCACGGGCTGTGGCGCCACGCGAGCGGCTGCCAAAGAGCTTTCCAACGATGCACAGCGTTCCATCCTGGCTCTTCGGGCGTGGGAGCTGTGGCCAGAGCCGCGGCCCTACCGGAAAATGCTTCGCAGGCTGGTGCGGCGGTGCCACGTGGGCGCCGGTGGCGCCGAGGCTGACGGCCGCTGCAAAGCCCGCAGCCCCACGGGCTGTGGGGCCACGCGAGCGGCTGCCAAAGAGCTTCCCAACGAGGCACGGCTTTCCCTCCTGGCTCTTCGGGCTTGGGAGCTGTGGCCAGAGCCGCGGCCCTACCGGAAAATGCTTCGCAGGCTGGCGCGGCGGCGCGATGTGGGCGCCGGTGGTGCCGAGGCTGACGGCCGCCGCAAAGCCCGCAGCCCCACGGGCTGTGGGGCCACGCGAGCGGCTGCCAAAGAGCTTTCCAAAAAGGCACGGCTTTCCCTCCTGGCTCTTCGGGCGTGGGAGCTGTGGCCAGAGCCGCGGCCCTACCGGAAAATGCTTCGCAGGCTGGTGCGGCGGTGCCACGTGGGCGCCGGTGGCGCCGAGGCTGACGGCCGCCGCAAAGCCCGCAGGCCCACGGGCTGTGGGGCCACGCGAGCGGCTGCCAAAGAGCTTTCCAACGAGGCACGGCTTTCCCTCCTGGCTCTTTGGGCGTGGGAGCTGTGGCCAGAGCCGCGGCGCTACCGGAAAATGCTTCGCAGGCTGGCGCGGCGGCGCCACGTGGGCGCCGGTGGCGCCAAGGCTGACGGCCGCCGCAAAGCCCGCAGGCCCACGGGCTGTGGGGCCACGCGAGCGGCTGCCAAAGAGCTTTCCAACGAGGCACGGCTTTCCCTCCTGGCTCTTCAGGTGTGGGAGCTGTGGCCAGAGCCGCGGCCCTACCGGAAAATGCTTCGCAGGCTGGCGCGGCGGCGCAACGTGGGCGCCGGTGGCGCCGAGGCTGACGGCCGCCGCAAAGCCCGCAGCCCCACGGGCTGTGGGGCCACGCGAGCGGCTGCCAAAGAGCTTTCCAACGAGGCACGGCTTTCCCTCCTGGCTCTTCGGGCGTGGGAGCTGTGGCCAGAGCCGCGGCTCTATCGGAAAATGCTTCACAGGCTGGCGCGGCGGCGCCACGTGGGCGCCGGTGGTGCCGAGGCTGACGGTCGCCGCAAAGCCCGCAGACACACGGGCTGTGGGGCCACGCAAGCGGCTGCCAAAGAGCTTTCCAACGAGGCACGGCTTTCCCTCCTGGCTCTTCGGGCATGGGAGCTGTGGCCAGAGCCGCGGCCCTACCTGAAAATGCTTCGCAGGCTGTCGCGGCGGCGCCACCTGGGCGCCAGTGGCGCCGAGGATGACGGCCGCCGCAAAGCCCGCAGCCGCAAGGGCTGTGGGGCCACGCGAGCGGCTGCCAAAGAGCTTTCCAACGAGGCACGGCTTTCCCTCCTGGCTCTTTGGGCGTGGGAGCTGTGGCCAGAGCCGCGGCCCTACCGGAAAATGCTTTGCAGGCTGGCGAGGTGGCGCCATTCAGGCGCCGGTGGCGTTGAGGCTGACGGCCGCCGCAAAGCCCGCAGCCCCACGGGCTGTGGGGCCACGCGAGCGGCTGCCAAAGAGCTTTCCAACGAGGCATGGCTTTCCCTCCTGGCTCTTCGGGCGTGGGAGCTGTGGCCAGAGCCGCGGCTCTATCGGAAAATGCTTCACAGGCTGGCGCGGCGGCGCCACGTGGGCGCCGGTGGTGCCGAGGCTGACGGTCGCCGCAAAGCCCGCAGACACACGGGCTGTGGGGCCACGCAAGCGGCTGCCAAAGAGCTTTCCAACGATGCACAGCGTTCCCTCCTGGCTCTTCGGGCGTGGGAGCTGTGGCCAGAGCCACGGCCCTACCTGAAAATGCTTCGCAGGCTGTCGCGGCGGCGCCACGTGGGCGCCAGTGGCGCCGAGGATGACGGCCGCCGCAAAGCCCGCAGCCCCACGGGCTGTGGGGCCACGCGAGCGGCTGCCAAAGAGCTTTCCAACGATGCACAGCGTTCCCTCCTGGCTCTTCGGGCGTGGGAGCTGTGGCCAGAGCCGCGGACCTACCGGAAAATGCTTCGCAAGCTGGCGCGGCGGTGCCACGTGGGCGCCGGTGGCGCAGAGGCTGACGGCCGCCGCAAAGCCCGCAGCCGCAAGGGCTGTGGGGCCACGCGAGCTGCTGCCAAAGAGCTTTCCAACGAGGCACGGCTTTCCCTCCTGGCTCTTTGGGCGTGGGAGCTGTGGCCAGAGCCGCGGCCCTACCGGAAAATGCTTTGCAGGCTGGCGAGGTGGCGCCATTCAGGCGCCGGTGGCGTTTAGGCTGACGGCCGCCGCAAAGCCCGCAGCCCCACGGGCTGTGGGGCCACGCGAGCGGCTGCCAAAGAGCTTTCCAACGAGGCACGGCTTTCCCTCCTGGCTCTTCGGGCGTGGGAGCTGTGGCCAGAGACGCGGCCCTACCGGAAAATGCTTCGCAGGCTGGCGCGGCGGCGCAACGTGGGCGCCGGTGGCGCCGAGGCTGACGGCCGCCGCAAAGCCCGCAGCCCCACGGGCTGTGGGGCCACGCGAGCGGCTGCCAAAGAGCTTTCCAACGAGGCACGGCTTTCCCTCCTGGCTCTTCGGGCGTGGAAGCTGTGGCCAGAGCCGCGGCCCTACCGGAAAATGCTTCGCAGGCTGGCGCGGCAGCGCCACTATGGCGCTGGTTGCGCCGAGGCTGACGGCCGCCGCAAAGCCCGCAGCCGCACGGGCTGTGGGGCCACGCGAGCGGCTGCCAAAGAGCTTTCCAACGAGGCACGGCTTTCCCTCCTGGCTCTTCGGGCGTGGAAGCTGTGGCCAGAGCCGCGGCCCTACCGGAAAATGCTTCGCAGGCTGGCGCGGCAGCGCCACTATGGCGCTGGTTGCGCCGAGGCTGACGGCCGCCGCAAAGCCCGCAGCCGCACGGGCTGTGGGGCCACGCGAGCGGCTGCCAAAGAGCTTTCCAACGAGGCACGGCTTTCCCTCCTGGCTCTTCGGGCGTGGAAGCTGTGGCCAGAGCCGCGGCCCTACCGGAAAATGCTTCGCAGGCTGGCGCAGCAGCGCCACATGGGCGCCGGTGGCGCCGAGGCTGACGGCCGCCGCAAAGCCCGCAGCCCCACGGGCTGTGGCGCCACGCGAGCGGCTGCCAAAGAGCTTTCCAACGATGCACAGCGTTCCATCCTGGCTCTTCGGGCGTGGGAGCTGTGGCCAGAGCCGCGGCCCTACCGGAAAATGCTTCGCAGGCTGGTGCGGCGGTGCCACGTGGGCGCCGGTGGCGCCGAGGCTGACGGCCGCTGCAAAGCCCGCAGCCCCACGGGCTGTGGGGCCACGCGAGCGGCTGCCAAAGAGCTTCCCAACGAGGCACGGCTTTCCCTCCTGGCTCTTCGGGCTTGGGAGCTGTGGCCAGAGCCGCGGCCCTACCGGAAAATGCTTCGCAGGCTGGCGCGGCGGCGCGATGTGGGCGCCGGTGGTGCCGAGGCTGACGGCCGCCGCAAAGCCCGCAGCCCCACGGGCTGTGGGGCCACGCGAGCGGCTGCCAAAGAGCTTTCCAAAAAGGCACGGCTTTCCCTCCTGGCTCTTCGGGCGTGGGAGCTGTGGCCAGAGCCGCGGCCCTACCGGAAAATGCTTCGCAGGCTGGTGCGGCGGTGCCACGTGGGCGCCGGTGGCGCCGAGGCTGACGGCCGCCGCAAAGCCCGCAGGCCCACGGGCTGTGGCGCCACGCGAGCGGCTGCCAAAGAGCTTTCCAACGAGGCACGGCTTTCCCTCCTGGCTCTTTGGGCGTGGGAGCTGTGGCCAGAGCCGCGGCGCTACCGGAAAATGCTTCGCAGGCTGGCGCGGCGGCGCCAAGTGGGCGCCGGTGGCGCCAAGGCTGACGGCCGCCGCAAAGCCCGCAGCCCCACGGGCTGTGGGGCCACGCGAGCGGCTGCCAAAGAGCTTTCCAACGAGGCACGGCTTTCCCTCCTGGCTCTTCGGGCGTGGGAGCTGTGGCCAGAGACGCGGCCCTACCGGAAAATGCTTCGCAGGCTGGCGCGGCGGCGCAACGTGGGCGCCGGTGGCGCCGAGGCTGACGGCCGCCGCAAAGCCCGCAGCCCCACGGGCTGTGGGGCCACGCGAGCGGCTGCCAAAGAGCTTTCCAACGAGGCACGGCTTTCCCTCCTGGCTCTTCGGGCGTGGGAGCTGTGGCCAGAGCCGCGGCTCTATCGGAAAATGCTTCACAGGCTGGCGCGGCGGCGCCACGTGGGCGCCGGTGGTGCCGAGGCTGACGGTCGCCGCAAAGCCCGCAGACACACGGGCTGTGGGGCCACGCAAGCGGCTGCCAAAGAGCTTTCCAACGAGGCACGGCTTTCCCTCCTGGCTCTTCGGGCATGGGAGCTGTGGCCAGAGCCGCGGCCCTACCTGAAAATGCTTCGCAGGCTGTCGCGGCGGCGCCACCTGGGCGCCAGTGGCGCCGAGGATGACGGCCGCCGCAAAGCCCGCAGCCGCAAGGGCTGTGGGGCCACGCGAGCGGCTGCCAAAGAGCTTTCCAACGAGGCACGGCTTTCCCTCCTGGCTCTTTGGGCGTGGGAGCTGTGGCCAGAGCCGCGGCCCTACCGGAAAATGCTTTGCAGGCTGGCGAGGTGGCGCCATTCAGGCGCCGGTGGCGTTGAGGCTGACGGCCGCCGCAAAGCCCGCAGCCCCACGGGCTGTGGGGCCACGCGAGCGGCTGCCAAAGAGCTTTCCAACGAGGCATGGCTTTCCCTCCTGGCTCTTCGGGCGTGGGAGCTGTGGCCAGAGCCGCGGCTCTATCGGAAAATGCTTCACAGGCTGGCGCGGCGGCGCCACGTGGGCGCCGGTGGTGCCGAGGCTGACGGTCGCCGCAAAGCCCGCAGACACACGGGCTGTGGGGCCACGCAAGCGGCTGCCAAAGAGCTTTCCAACGATGCACAGCGTTCCCTCCTGGCTCTTCGGGCGTGGGAGCTGTGGCCAGAGCCGCGGACCTACCGGAAAATGCTTCGCAAGCTGGCGCGGCGGTGCCACGTGGGCGCCGGTGGCGCCGAGGCTGACGGCCGCCGCAAAGCCCGCAGCCGCAAGGGCTGTGGGGCCACGCGAGCTGCTGCCAAAGAGCTTTCCAACGAGGCACGGCTTTCCCTCCTGGCTCTTTGGGCGTGGGAGCTGTGGCCAGAGCCGCGGCCCTACCAGAAAATGCTTTGCAGGCTGGCGAGGTGGCGCCATTCAGGCGCCGGTGGCGTTTAGGCTGACGGCCGCCGCAAAGCCCGCAGCCCCACGGGCTGTGGGGCCACGCGAGCGGCTGCCAAAGAGCTTTCCAACGAGGCACGGCTTTCCCTCCTGGCTCTTCGGGCGTGGGAGCTGTGGCCAGAGACGCGGCCCTACCGGAAAATGCTTCGCAGGCTGGCGCGGCGGCGCAACGTGGGCGCCGGTGGCGCCGAGGCTGACGGCCGCCGCAAAGCCCGCAGCCCCACGGGCTGTGGGGCCACGCGAGCGGCTGCCAAAGAGCTTTCCAACGAGGCACGGCTTTCCCTCCTGGCTCTTCGGGCGTGGAAGCTGTGGCCAGAGCCGCGGCCCTACCGGAAAATGCTTCGCAGGCTGGCGCGGCAGCGCCACTATGGCGCTGGTTGCGCCGAGGCTGACGGCCGCCGCAAAGCCCGCAGCCGCACGGGCTGTGGGGCCACGCGAGCGGCTGCCAAAGAGCTTTCCAACGAGGCACGGCTTTCCCTCCTGGCTCTTCGGGCGTGGAAGCTGTGGCCAGAGCCGCGGCCCTACCGGAAAATGCTTCGCAGGCTGGCGCAGCAGCGCCACATGGGCGCCGGTGGCGCCGAGGCTGACGGCCGCCGCAAAGCCCGCAGCCCCACGGGCTGTGGCGCCACGCGAGCGGCTGCCAAAGAGCTTTCCAACGATGCACAGCGTTCCATCCTGGCTCTTCGGGCGTGGGAGCTGTGGCCAGAGCCGCGGCCCTACCGGAAAATGCTTCGCAGGCTGGTGCGGCGGTGCCACGTGGGCGCCGGTGGCGCCGAGGCTGACGGCCGCTGCAAAGCCCGCAGCCCCACGGGCTGTGGGGCCACGCGAGCGGCTGCCAAAGAGCTTTCCAACGAGGCACGGCTTTCCCTCCTGGCTCTTCGGGCGTGGGAGCTGTGGCCAGAGCCGCGGCCCTACCGGAAAATGCTTCGCAGGCTGGTGCGGCGGTGCCACGTGGGCGCCGGTGGCGCCGAGGCTGACGGCCGCCGCAAAGCCCGCAGGCCCACGGGCTGTGGGGCCACGCGAGCGGCTGCCAAAGAGCTTTCCAACGAGGCACGGCTTTCCCTCCTGGCTCTTTGGGCGTGGGAGCTGTGGCCAGAGCCGCGGCGCTACCGGAAAATGCTTCGCAGGCTGGCGCGGCGGCGCCAAGTGGGCGCCGGTGGCGCCGAGGCTGACGGCCGCCGCAAAGCCCGCAGCCCCACGGGCTGTGGGGCCACGCGAGCTCATGCCAAAGAGCTTTCCAACAAGGCACGGCTTTCCCTCCTGGCTCTTTGGGCGTGGGAGCTGTGGCCAGAGCCGCGGCCCTACCGGAAAATGCTTCGCAGGCTGGCGCGGCGGCGCGATGTGGGCGCCGGTGGTGCCGAGGCTGACGGCCGCCGCAAAGCCCGCAGCCCCACGGGCTGTGGGGCCACGCGAGCGGCTGCCAAAGAGCTTTCCAAAAAGGCATGGCTTTCCCTCCTGGCTCTTCGGGCGTGGGAGCTGTGGCCAGAGCCGCGGCCCTAACGGAAAATGCTTCGCAGGCTGGTGCGGCGGTGCCACGTGGGCGCCGGTGGCGCCGAGGCTGACGGCCGCCGCAAAGCCCGCAGCCCCACGGGCTGTGGGGCCACGCGAGCGGCTGCCAAAGAGCTTTCCAACGAGGCACGGCTTTCCCTCCTGGCTCTTTGGGCGTGGGAGCTGTGGCCAGAGCCGCGGCCCTACCGGAAAATGCTTCGCAGGCTGGCGCAGCGGCGCCACGTGGGCGCCGGTGGTGCCGAGGCTGACGGCCGCCGCAAAGCTCGCAGCCCCACGGGCTGTGGGGCCACGCGAGCGGCTGCCAAAGAGCTTTCCAACGAGGCACGGCTTTCCCTCCTGGCTCTTCGGGCATGGGAGCTGTGGCCAGAGCCGCGGCCCTACCTGAAAATGCTTCGCAGGCTGTCGCGGCGGCGCCACGTGGGCGCCAGTGGCGCCGAGGATGACGGCCGCCGCAAAGCCCGCAGCCCCACGGGCTGTGGGGCCACGCGAGCGGCTGCCAAAGAGCTTTCCAACGATGCACAGCGTTCCCTCCTGGCTCTTCGGGCGTGGGAGCTGTGGCCAGAGCCGCAGCCCTACCGGAAAATGCTTCGCAAGCTGGCGTGGCGGTGCCACGTGGGCGCCGGTGGCGCCGAGGCTGACGGCCGCCGCAAAGCCCGCAGCCGCAAGGGCTGTGGGGCCACGCGAGCTGCTGCCAAAGAGCTTTCCAACGAGGCACGGCTTTCCCTCCTGGCTCTTTGGGCGTGGGAGCTGTGGCCAGAGCCGCGGCCCTACCGGAAAATGCTTTGCAGGCTGGCGAGGTGGCGCCATTCAGGCGCCGGTGGCGTTGAGGCTGACGGCCGCCGCAAAGCCCGCAGCCCCACGGGCTGTGGGGCCACGCGAGCGGCTGCCAAAGAGCTTTCCAACGAGGCATGGCTTTCCCTCCTGGCTCTTCGGGCGTGGGAGCTGTGGCCAGAGCCGCGGCCCTACCGGAAAATGCTTTGCAGGCTGGCGCGGCGGCGCCAAGTGGGCGCCGGTGGCGCCGAGGCTGACGGCCGCCGCAAAGCCCGCAGCCCCACGGGCTGTGGGGCCACGCGAGCTCATGCCAAAGAGCTTTCCAACAAGGCACGGCTTTCCCTCCTGGCTCTTCGGGCGTGGGAGCTGTGGCCAGAGCCGCGGCCCTACCGGAAAATGCTTCGCAGGCTGGCGCGGCGGCGCGATGTGGGCGCCGGTGGTGCCGAGGCTGACGGCCGCCGCAAAGCCCGCAGCCCCACGGGCTGTGGGGCCACGCGAGCGGCTGCCAAAGAGCTTTCCAAAAAGGCATGGCTTTCCCTCCTGGCTCTTCGGGCGTGGGAGCTGTGGCCAGAGCCGCGGCCCTAACGGAAAATGCTTCGCAGGCTGGTGCGGCGGTGCCACGTGGGCGCCGGTGGCGCCGAGGCTGACGGCCGCCGCAAAGCCCGCAGCCCCACGGGCTGTGGGGCCACGCGAGCGGCTGCCAAAGAGCTTTCCAACGAGGCACGGCTTTCCCTCCTGGCTCTTTGGGCGTGGGAGCTGTGGCCAGAGCCGCGGCCCTACCGGAAAATGCTTCGCAGGCTGGCGCAGCGGCGCCACGTGGGCGCCGGTGGTGCCGAGGCTGACGGCCGCCGCAAAGCTCGCAGCCCCACGGGCTGTGGGGCCACGCGAGCGGCTGCCAAAGAGCTTTCCAACGAGGCACGGCTTTCCCTCCTGGCTCTTCGGGCATGGGAGCTGTGGCCAGAGCCGCGGCCCTACCTGAAAATGCTTCGCAGGCTGTCGCGGCGGCGCCACGTGGGCGCCAGTGGCGCCGAGGATGACGGCCGCCGCAAAGCCCGCAGCCCCACGGGCTGTGGGGCCACGCGAGCGGCTGCCAAAGAGCTTTCCAACGATGCACAGCGTTCCCTCCTGGCTCTTCGGGCGTGGGAGCTGTGGCCAGAGCCGCAGCCCTACCGGAAAATGCTTCGCAAGCTGGCGCGGCGGTGCCACGTGGGCGCCGGTGGCGCCGAGGCTGACGGCCGCCGCAAAGCCCGCAGCCGCAAGGGCTGTGGGGCCACGCGAGCTGCTGCCAAAGAGCTTTCCAACGAGGCACGGCTTTCCCTCCTGGCTCTTTGGGCGTGGGAGCTGTGGCCAGAGCCGCGGCCATACCGGAAAATGCTTTGCAGGCTGGCGAGGTGGCGCCATTCAGTCGCCGGTGGCGTTGAGGCTGACGGCCGCCGCAAAGCCCGCAGCCCCATGGGCTGTGGGGCCACGCGAGCGGCTGCCAAAGAGCTTTCCAACGAGGCATGGATTTCCCTCCTGGCTCTTCGGGCGTGGGAGCTGTGGCCAGAGCCGCGGCCCTACCGGAAAATGCTTTGCAGGCTGGCGCGGCGGCGCCAAGTAGGCGCCGGTGGCGCCGAGGCTGACGGCCGCCGCAAAGCCCGCAGCCCCACGGGCTGTGGGGCCACGCGAGCGGCGGCCAAAGAGCTTTCCAACGAGGCACGGCTTTCCCTCCTGGCTCTTTTGGCGTGGGAGCTGTGGCCAGAGCCGTGGCCCTACCGGAAAATGCTTCGCAGGCTGGCGCGGCGGCGCGATGTGGGCGCCGGTGGCGCCGAGGCTGACGGCCGCCACAAAGCCCGCAGCCCCACGGGCTGTGGGGCCACGCGAGCGGCTGCCAAAGAGCTTTCCAACGAGGCACGGCTTTCCCTCCTGGCTCTTCGGGCGTGGGAGCTGTGGCCAGAGCCGCGGCCCTACCGGAAAATGCTTCGCAGGCTGGCGCGGCAGCGCCACTATGGCGCTGGTTGCGCCGAGGCTGACGGACGCCGCAAAGCCCGCAGCCGCACGGGCTGTGGGGCCACGCGAGCGGCTGCCAAAGAGGTTTCTAACGAGGTACGGCTTTCCCTCCTGGCTCTTCGGGTGTAGGAGCTGTGGCCAGAGCCGCGGCCCTACCAGAAAATGCTTTGGGGCCTGGCGCAGTGGCGCCAGGTGGGCGCCGGTGGCGCCGAGGCTGACGGCCGTCGCAAAGCCCGAAGCTCCACGGGCTGTGGGGCCACGCGAGCGGCTGACAAAGAGCTTCCCAACGAGGCATGGCTTTCCCTCCAGGCTCTTCAGGCGTGGGAGCTGTGGCCAGAGCCGCGGCCCTACCGGAAAATGCTTCGCAGGCTGGCGCGGCGGCGCCACATGGGCGCCGGTGTCGCCGAGGCTGACGGCCGCCGCAAAGCCCGCAGCCCCACGGGCTGTGGGGCCACGCGAGCGGCTGCCAAAGAGCTTTCCAACGAGGCACGGCTTTCCCTCCTGGCTCTTCGGGTGTGGGAGCTGTGGCCAGAGCCGCGGCCCTACCGGAAAATGCTTCGCAGGCTGGCGCGGCGGCGCCACGTGGGCGCCGGTGGCGCCGAGGCTGACGGCCGCCGCAAAGCCCGCAGCCCCACGGGCTGTGGGGCCACGCGAGCGGCTGCCAAAGAGCTTTCCAACGAGGCACGGCTTTCCCTCCTGGCTCTTCGGGCGTGGGAGCTGTGGCCAGAGCCGCGGCCCTACCGGAAAATGCTTCGCAGGCTGGCGCAGCAGCGCCACGTGGGCGCCGGTGGCGCCGAGGCTGACGGCCGCCACAAAGCCCGCAGCCCCACGGGCTGTGGGGCTACGCGAGCGGCTGCCAAAGAGCTTTCCAACGAGGCACGGCTTTCCCTCCTGGCTCTTTGGGCGTGGAAGCTGTGGCCAGAGCCGCGGCCCTACCGGAAAATGCTTCGCAGGCTGGTGCGGCGGTGCCACGTGAGCGCCGGTGGCGCCGAGGCTGACGGCCGCCGCAAAGCCCGCAGCCCCACGGGCTGTGGGGCCACGCGAGCGGCTACCAAAGAGCTTCCCAACGAGGCACGGCTTTCCCTCCTGGCTCTTCGGGCGTGGGAGCTTTGGCCAGAGCCGTGGCCCTACCGGAAAATGCTTCGCAGGCTGTCGCGGCGGCGCCACGTGGGCGCCGGTGGCGCCGAGGCTGACGGCCGCCGCAAAGCCCGCAGCCGCACGGGCTGTGGGGCCACGCGAGCGGCTGCCAAAGAGCTTTCCAACAAGTCACGGCTTTCCCTCCTGGCTCTTCGGGCGTGGGAGCTGTGGCCAGAGCCGCGGACCTACCGGAAAATGCTTCGCAGGCTGGCGCGGCGGCGCGATGTGGGCGCCGGTGGTGCCGAGGCTGACGGCCGCCGCAAAGCCCGCAGCCCCACGGGCTGTGGGGCCACGCGAGCGGCTGCCAAAGAGCTTTCCAAAAAGGCACGGCTTTCCCTCCTGGCTCTTCGGGCGTGGGAGCTGTAGCCAGAGCCGCGGCCCTACCGGAAAATGCTTCGCAGGCTGGTGCGGCGGTGCCACGTGGGCGCCGGTGGCGCCGAGGCTGACGGCCGCCGCAAAGCCCGCAGCCCCACGGGCTGTGGGGCCACGCCAGCGGCTGCCAAAGAGCTTTCCAACGAGGCACGGCTTTCCCTCCTGGCTCTTTGGGGGTGGGAGCTGTGGCCAGAGCCGCGGCCCTACCGGAAAATGCTTCGCAGGCTGGCGCGGCGGCGCCATTCGGGCGCCAGTGGCGCCGAGGCTGACGGCCGCTGCAAAGCCCGCAGCCCAACGGGCTGTGGGGCCACGCGAGCGGCTGCCAAAGAGCTTTCCAACGAGGCATGGCTTTCCCTCCTCGCTCGTCGGGCGTGGGAGCTGTGGCCAGAGCCGCGGCCCTACCGGAAAATGCTTCGCAGGCTGGCGCGGCGGCGCCACGTTGGCGCCGGTGGCGCCAAGGCTGACGGCCGCCGCAAAGCCCGCAGGCCCACGGGCTGTGGGGCCACACGAGCGGCTGCCAAAGAGCTTTCCAACGAGGCACGGCTTTCCCTCCTGGCTCTTCAGGTGTGGGAGCTGTGGCCAGAGCCGCGGCCCTACCGGAAAATGCTTCGCAGGCTGGCGCGGCGGCGCCACTATGGCGCCGGTGGCGCCGAGGCTGACGGCCGCCGCAAAGCCCGCAGCCCCACGGGCTGTGGGGCCACGCGAGCGCCTGTTAAAGAGCTTTCCAACGAGGCACGGCTTTCCCTCCTGGCTCTTCGGGCGTGGGAGCTGTGGCCAGAGCCGCGGCTCTATCGGAAAATGCTTCGCACGCTGGCGCGGCGGCGCCACGTGGGCGCCGGTGGTGCCGAGGCTGACGGCCGCCGCAAAGCCCGCAGACACACGGGCTGTGGGGCCACGCGAGCGGCTGCCAAAGAGCTTTCCAACGAGGCCCGGCTTTCCCTCCTGGCTCTTCGGGCATGGGAGCTGTGGCCAGAGCCGCGGCCCTACCTGAAAATGCTTCGCAGGCTGTCGCGGCGGCGCCACGTGGGCGCCAGTGGCGCCGAGGATGACGGCCGCCGCAAAGCCCGCAGCCCCACGGGCTGTGGGGCCACGCGAGCGGCTGCCAAAGAGCTTTCCAACGATGCACAGCGTTCCCTCCTGGCTCTTCGGGCGTGGGAGCTGTGGCCAGAGCCGCGGACCTACCGGAAAATGCTTCGCAAGCTGGCGCGGCGGTGCCACGTGGGCGCCGTTGGCGCCGAGGCTGACGGCCGCCGCAAAGCCCGCAGCCGCAAGGGCTGTGGGGCCACGCGAGCGGCTGCCAAAGAGCTTTCCAACGAGGCACGGCTTTCCCTCCTGGCTCTTTGAGCGTGGGAGCTGTGGCCAGAGCCGCGGCCCTACCGGAAAATGCTTTGCAGGCTGGCGAGGCGGCGCCATTCAGGCGCCAGTGGCGTTGAGCCTGACGGCCGCCGCAAAGCCCGCAGCCCCACGGGCTGTGGGGCCACGCGAGCGGCTGCCAAAGAGCTTTCCAACGAGGCACGGCTTTCCCTCCTGGCTCTTCGGGCGTGGGAGCTGTGGCCAGAGACGCGGCCCTACCGGAAAATGCTTCGCAGGCTGGCGCGGCGGCGCAACGTGGGCGCCGGTGGCGCCGAGGCTGACGGCCGCCGCAAAGCCCGCAGCCCCACGGGCTGTGGGGCTACGCGAGCGGCTGCCAAAGAGCTTTCCAACGAGGCACGGCTTTCCCTCCTGGCTCTTCGGGCGTGGAAGCTGTGGCCAGAGCCGCGGCCCTACCGGAAAATGCTTCGCAGGCTGGCGCGGCAGCGCCACTATGGCGCTGGTTGCGCCGAGGCTGACGGACGCCGCAAAGCCCGCAGCCCCACGGACTGTGGGGCCACGCGAGCGGCTGCCAAAGAGCTTTCCAACGAGGCACGGCTTTCCCTCCTGGCTCTTCGGGTGTAGGAGCTGTGGCCAGAGCCGCGGCCCTACCGGAAAATGCTTCGCAGGCTGGCGCGGCGGCGCGATGTGGGCGCCGGTGGTGCCGAGGCTGACCGCCGCCGCAAAGCCCGCAGCCCCACGGGCTGTGGGGCCACGCCAGCGGCTGCCAAAGAGCTTTCCAAAAAGGCACGGCTTTCCCTCCTGGCTCTTCGGGCGTGGGAGCTGTGGCCAGAGCCGCGGCCCTACCGGAAAATGCTTCGCAGGCTGGCGCGGCGGCGCCATTCGGGCGCCGGTGGCGCCGAGGCTGACGGCCACTGCAAAGCCCGCAGCCCAACGGGCTGTGGGTCCACGCGAGCGGCTGCCAAAGAGCTTTCCAACGAGGCATGGCTTTCCCTCCTGGCTCGTCGGGCGTGGGAGCTGTGGCCAGAGCCGCGGCCCTACCGGAAAATGCTTCGCAGGCTGGCGCGGCGGCGCCACGTGGGCGCCGGTGGCGCCAAGGCTGACGGCCGCCGCAAAGCCCGCAGGCCCACGGGCTGTGGGGCCACGCGAGCGGCTGCCAAAGAGCTTTCCAACGAGGCACGGCTTTCCCTCCTGGCTCTTCAGGTGTGGGAGCTGTGGCCAGAGCCGCGGCCCTACCGGAAAATGCTTCGCAGGCTGGCGCGGCGGCGCCACTATGGCGCCGGTGGCGCCGAGGCTGACGGCCGCCGCAAAGCCCGCAGCCCCACGGGCTGTGGGGCCACGCGAGCGGCTGCCAAAGAGCTTTCCAACGAGGCACGGCTTTCCCTCCTGGCTCTTCGGGCGTGGGAGCTGTGGCCAGAGCCGCGGCTCTATCGGAAAATGCTTCGCAGGATGGCGCGGCGGCGCCACGTGGGCGCCGGTGGTGCCGAGGCTGACGGCCGCCGCAAAGCCCGCAGACACACGGGCTGTGGGGCCACGCGAGCGGCTGCCAAAGAGCTTTCCAACGAGGCACGGCTTTCCCTCCTGGCTCTTCGGGCATGGGAGCTGTGGCCAGAGCCGCGGCCCTACCTGAAAATGCTTCGCAGGCTGTCGCGGCGGCGCCACGTGGGCGCCAGTGGCGCCGAGGATGACGGCCGCCGCAAAGCCCGCAGCCCCACGGGCTGTGGGGCCACGCGAGCGGCTGCCAAAGAGCTTTCCAACGATGCACAGCGTTCCCTCCTGGCTCTTCGGGCGTGGGAGCTGTGGCCAGAGCCGCAGCCCTACCGGAAAATGCTTCGCAAGCTGGCGCGGCGGTGCCACGTGGGCGCCGGTGGCGACGAGGCTGACGGCCGCCGCAAAGCCCGCAGCCGCAAGGGCTGTGGGGCCACGCGAGCTGCTGCCAAAGAGCTTTCCAACGAGGCACGGCTTTCCCTCCTGGCTCTTTGGGCGTGGGAGCTGTGGCCAGAGCCGCGGCCCTACCGGAAAATGCTTTGCAGGCTGGCGAGGTGGCGCCATTCAGGCGCCGGTGGCGTTGAGGCTGACGGCCGCCGCAAAGCCCGCAGCCCCACGGGCTGTGGGGCCACGCGAGCGGCTGCCAAAGAGCTTTCCAACGAGGCATGGCTTTCCCTCCTGGCTCTTCGGGCGTGGGAGCTGTGGCCAGAGCCGCGGCCCTACCGGAAAATGCTTTGCAGGCTGGCGCGGCGGCGCCAAGTGGGCGCCGGTGGCGCCGAGGCTGACGGCCGCCGCAAAGCCCGCAGCCCCACGGGCTGTGGGGCCACGCGAGCGGCGGCCAAAGAGCTTTCCAACGAGGCACGGCTTTCCCTCCTGGCTCTTTTGGCGTGGGAGCTGTGGCCAGAGCCGTGGCCCTACCGGAAAATGCTTCGCAGGCTGGCGCGGCGGCGCGATGTGGGCGCCGGTGGCGCCGAGGCTGACGGCCGCCGCAAAGCCCGCAGCCGCACGGGCTGTGGGGCCACGCGAGCGGCTGCCAAAGAGGTTTCTAACGAGGCACGGCTTTCCCTCCTGGCTCTTCGGGTGTAGGAGCTGTGGCCAGAGCCGCGGCCCTACCAGAAAATGCTTTGGGGCCTGGCGCAGTGGCGCCAGGTGGGCGCCGGTGGCGCCGAGGCTGACGGCCGTCGCAAAGCCCGCAGCTCCACGGGCTGTGGGGCCACGCGAGCGGCTGCCAAAGAGCATCCCAACGAGGCATGGCTTTCCCTCCAGGCTCTTCAGGCGTGGGAGCTGTGGCCAGAGCCGCGGCCCTACCGGAAAATGCTTCGCAGGCTGGCGCGGCGGCGCCACATGGGCGCCGGTGGCGCCGAGGCTGACGGCCGCCGCAAAGCCCGCAGCCCCACGGGCTGTGGGGCCACGCGAGCGGCTGCCAAAGAGCTTTCCAACGAGGCACGGCTTTCCCTCCTGGCTCTTCGGGCGTGGGAGCTGTGGCCAGAGCCGCGGCCCTACCGGAAAATGCTTCGCAGGTTGGCGCAGCAGCGCCACATGGGCGCCGGTGGCGCCGAGGCTGACGGCCGCCGCAAAGCCCGCAGCCCCACGGGCTGTGGCGCCACGCGAGCGGCTGCCAAAGAGCTTTCCAACGATGCACAGCATTCCATCCTGGCTCTTCGAGCGTGGGAGCTGTGGCCAGAGCCGCGGCCCTACCGGAAAATGCTTCGCAGGCTGGTGCGGCGGTGCCACGTGGGCGCCGGTGGCGCCGAGGCTGACGGCCGCCGCAAAGCCCGCAGCCCCACGGGCTGTGGGGCCACGCGAGCGGCTGCCAAAGAGCTTCCCAACGAGGCACGGCTTTCCCTCCTGGCTCTTCGGGCGTGGGAGATTTGGCCAGAGCCGTGGCCCTACCGGAAAATGCTTCGCAGGCTGGCGCGGCGGTGCCACGTGGGCGCCGGTGGCGCCGAGGCTGACGGCCGCCGCAAAGCCCGCAGCCGCACGGGCTGTGGGGCCACGCGAGCGGCTGCCAAAGAGCTTTCCAACAAGGCACGGCTTTCCCTCCTGGCTCTTCGGGCTTGGGAGCTGTGGCCAGAGCCGCGGCCCTACCGGAAAATGCTTCGCAGGCTGGCGCGGCGGCGCGATGTGGGCGCCGGTGGTGCCGAGGCTGACCGCCGCCGCAAATCCCGCAGCCCCACGGGCTGTGGGGCCACGCCAGCGGCTGCCAAAGAGCTTTCCAAAAAGGCACGGCTTTCCCTCTTGGCTCTTCAGGCGTGGGAGCTGTGGCCAGAGCCGCGGCCCTACCAGAAAATGCTTTGGGGCCTGGCGCAGTGGCGCCAGGTGGGCGCCGGTGGCGCCGAGGCTGACGGCCGTCGCAAAGCCCGCAGCTCCACGGGCTGTGGGGCCACGCGAGCGGCTGCCAAAGAGCTTCCCAACGAGGCATGGCTTTCCCTCCAGGCTCTTCAGGCGTGGGAGCTGTGGCCAGAGCCGCGGCCCTACCGGAAAATGCTTCGCAGGCTGGCGCGGCGGCGCCACATGGGCGCCGGTGGCGCCGAGGCTGACGGCCGCCGCAAAGCCCGCAGCCCCACGGGCTGTGGGGCCACGCGAGCGGCTGCCAAAGAGCTTTCCAACGAGGCACGGCTTTCCCTCCTGGCTCTTCGGGCGTGGGAGCTGTGGCCAGAGCCGCGGCCCTACCGGAAAATGCTTCGCAGGTTGGCGCAGCAGCGCCACATGGGCGCCGGTGGGGCCGAGGCTGACGGCCGCCGCAAAGCCCGCAGCCCCACGGGCTGTGGCGCCACGCGAGCGGCTGCCAAAGAGCTTTCCAACGATGCACAGCGTTCCATCCTGGCTCTTCGGGCGTGGGAGCTGTGGCCAGAGCCGCGGCCCTACCGGAAAATGCTTCGCAGGCTGGTGCGGCGGTGCCACGTGGGCGCCGGTGGCGCCGAGGCTGACGGCCGCCGCAAAGCCCGCAGCCCCACGGGCTGTGGGGCCATGCGAGCGGCTGCCAAAGAGCTTCACAACGAGGCACGGCTTTCCCTCCTGGCTCTTCGGGCGTGGGAGCTGTGGCCAGAGCCGCGGCTCTACCGGAAAATGCTTCGCAGGCTGGCGCGGCGGCGCGATGTGGGCGCCGGTGGTGCCGAGGCTGACGGCCGCCGCAAAGCCCGCAGCCGCAAGGGCTGTGGGGCCACGCGAGCTGCTGCCAAAGAGCTTTCCAACGAGGCACGGCTTTCCCTCCTGGCTCTTTGGGCGTGGGATCTGTGGCCAGAGCCGCGGCCCTACCGGAAAATGCTTTGCAGGCTGGCGAGGTGGCGCCATTCAGGCGCCGGTGGCGTTGAGGCTGACGGCCGCCGCAAAGCCCGCAGCCCCACGGGCTGTGGGGCCACGCGAGCGGCTGCCAAAGAGCTTTCCAACGAGGCATGGCTTTCCCTCCTGGCTCTTCGGGCGTGGGAGCTGTGGCCAGAGCCGCGACCCTACCGGAAAATGCTTTGCAGGCTGGCGCGGCGGCGCCAAGTGGGCGCCGGTGGTGCCGAGGCTGACGGCCGCCGCAAAGCCCGCAGACACACGGGCTGTGGGGCCACGCGAGCGGCTGCCAAAGAGCTTTCCAACGAGGCACGGCTTTCCCTCCTGGCTCTTCGGGCATGGGAGTTGTGGCCAGAGCCGCGGCCCTACCTGAAAATGCTTCGCAGGCTGTCGCGGCGGCGCCACGTGGGCGCCAGTGGCGCCGAGGATGACGGCCGCCGCAAAGCCCGCAGCCCCACGGGCTGTGGGGCCACGCGAGCGGCTGCCAAAGAGCTTTCCAACGATGCACAGCGTTCCCTCCTGGCTCTTCGGGCGTGGGAGCTGTGGCCAGAGCCGCAGCCCTACCGGAAAATGCTTCGCAAGCTGGCGCGGCGGTGCCACGTGGGCGCCGGTGGCGCCGAGGCTGACGGCCGCCGCAAAGCCCGCAGCCGCAAGGGCTGTGGGGCCACGCGAGCTGCTGCCAAAGAGCTTTCCAACGAGGCACGGCTTTCCCTCCTGGCTCTTTGGGCGTGGGAGCTGTGGCCAGAGCCGCGGCCCTACCGGAAAATGCTTTGCAGGCTGGCGAGGTGGCGCCATTCAGGCGCCGGTGGCGTTGAGGCTGACGGCCGCCGCAAAGCCCGCAGCCCCACGGGCTGTGGGGCCACGCGAGTGGCTGCCAAAGAGCTTTCCAACGAGGCATGGCTTTCCCTCCTGGCTCTTCGGGCGTGGGAGCTGTGGCCAGAGCCGCGGCCCTACCGGAAAATGCTTTGCAGGCTGGCGCGGCGGCGCCAAGTGGGCACCGGTGGCGCCGAGGCTGACGGCCGCCGCAAAGCCCGCAGCCCCACGGGCTGTGGGGCCACGCGAGCGGCGGCCAAAGAGCTTTCCAACGAGGCACGGCTTTCCCTCCTGGCTCTTCGGGCGTGGGAGCTGTGGCCAGAGCCGCGGCCCTACCGGAAAATGCTTCGCAGGTTGGCGCAGCAGCGCCACATGGGCGCCGGTGGGGCCGAGGCTGACGGCCGCCGCAAAGCCCGCAGCCCCACGGGCTGTGGCGCCACGCGAGCGGCTGCCAAAGAGCTTTCCAACGATGCACAGCGTTCCATCCTGGCTCTTCGGGCATGGGAGCTGTGGCCAGAGCCGCGGCCCTACCTGAAAATGCTTCGCAGGCTGTCGCGGCGGCGCCACGTGGGCGCCGGTGGCGACGAGGATGACGGCCGCCGCAAAGCCCGCAGCCCCACGGGCTGTGGGGCCACGCGAGCGGCTGCCAAAGAGCTTTCCAACGATGCACAGCGTTCCCTCCTGGCTCTTCGGGCGTGGGAGCTGTGGCCAGAGCCGCAGCCCTACCGGAAAATGCTTCGCAAGCTGGCGCGGCGGTGCCACGTGGGCGCCGGTGGCGCCGAGGCTGACGGCCGCCGCAAAGCCCGCAGCCGCAAGGGCTGTGGGGCCACGCGAGCTGCTGCCAAAGAGCTTTCCAACGAGGCACGGCTTTCCCTCCTGGCTCTTTGGGCGTGGGATCTGTGGCCAGAGCCGCGGCCCTACCGGAAAATGCTTTGCAGGCTGGCGAGGTGGCGCCATTCAGGCGCCGGTGGCGTTGAGGCTGACGGCCGCCGCAAAGCCCGCAGCCCCACGGGCTGTGGGGCCACGCGAGTGGCTGCCAAAGAGCTTTCCAACGAGGCATGGCTTTCCCTCCTGGCTCTTCGGGCGTGGGAGCTGTGGCCAGAGCCGCGACCCTACCGGAAAATGCTTTGCAGGCTGGCGCGGCGGCGCCAAGTGGGCGCCGGTGGTGCCGAGGCTGACGGCCGCCGCAAAGCCCGCAGACACACGGGCTGTGGGGCCACGCGAGCGGCTGCCAAAGAGCTTTCCAACGAGGCACGGCTTTCCCTCCTGGCTCTTCGGGCG
The DNA here is from genome assembly GCF_963924245.1 of Chroicocephalus ridibundus. Lineage (NCBI taxonomy): Eukaryota > Metazoa > Chordata > Aves > Charadriiformes > Laridae > Chroicocephalus > Chroicocephalus ridibundus. Next base: position 815,863 of record NW_026961593.1, read on the forward strand.
TGGGAGCTGTGGCCAGAGCCGCGGCCCTACCTGAAAATGCTTCGCAGGCTGTCGCGGCGGCGCCACGTGGGCGCCAGTGGCGCCGAGGATGACGGCCGCCGCAAAGCCCGCAGCCCCACGGGCTGTGGGGCCACGCGAGCGGCTTACAAAGAGCTTTCCAACGATGCACAGCGTTCCCTCCTGGCTCTTCGGGCGTGGGAGCTGTGGCCAGAGCCGCAGCCCTACCGGAAAATGCTTCGCAAGCTGGCGCGGCGGCGCCACGTGGGCGCCGGTGGCGCCGAGGCTGACGGCCGCCGCAAAGCCCGCAGCCGCAAGGGCTGTGGGGCCACGCGAGCTGCTGCCAAAGAGCTTTCCAACGAGGCACGGCTTTCCCTCCTGGCTCTTTGGGCGTGGGAGCTGTGGCCAGAGCCGCGGCCCTACCGGAAAATGCTTTGCAGGCTGGCGAGGTGGCGCCATTCAGGCGCCGGTGGCGTTGAGGCTGACGGCCGCCGCAAAGCCCGCAGCCCCACGGGCTGTGGGGCCACGCGAGTGGCTGCCAAAGAGCTTTCCAACGAGGCATGGCTTTCCCTCCTGGCTCTTCGGGCGTGGGAGCTGTGGCCAGAGCCGCGGCCCTACCGGAAAATGCTTTGCAGGCTGGCGCGGCGGCGCCAAGTGGGCACCGGTGGCGCCGAGGCTGACGGCCGCCGCAAAGCCCGCAGCCCCACGGGCTGTGGGGCCACGCGAGCGGCGGCCAAAGAGCTTTCCAACGAGGCACGGCTTTCCCTCCTGGCTCTTCGGGCGTGGGAGCTGTGGCCAGAGCCGTGGCCCTACCGGAAAATGCTCTGTAGGCTGGCGCGGCGGCGCGATGTGGGCGCCGGTGGTGCCGAGGCTGACGTCCGCCGCAAAGCCCGCAGCCCCACGGGCTGTGGGGCCACGCGAGCGGCTGCCAAAGAGCTTTCCAACGAGGCACGGCTTTCCCTCCTGGCTCTTTGGGCCTGGGAGCTGTGGCCAGAGCCGCGGCCCTACCGGAAAATGCTTTGCAGGCTGGCGAGGTGGCGCCATTCAGGCGCTGGTGGCGTTGAGGCTGACGGCCGCCGCAAAGCCCGCAGCCCCACGGGCTGTGGGGCCACGCGAGCGGCTGCAAAGAGCTTTCCAACGAGGCACTTCTTTCCCTCCTGGCTCTTCGGGCGTGGGAGCTGTGGCCAGAGCCGCGGCCCTACCGGAAAATGCTTCGCAGGCTGGCGCGGCAGCGCCACTATGGCGCTGGTTGCGCCGAGGCTGACGGCCGCCGCAAAGCCCGCAGCCGCACGGGCTGTGGGGCCACGCGAGCGGCTTCCAAAGAGGTTTCTAACGAGGCACGGCTTTCCCTCCTGGCTCTTCGGGTGTAGGAGCTGTGGCCAGAGCCGCGGCCCTACCAGAAAATGCTTTGGGGCCTGGCGCAGTGGCGCCAGGTGGGCGCCGGTGGCGCCGAGGCTGACGGCCGTCGCAAAGCCCGCAGCTCCACGGGCTGTGGGGCCACGCGAGCGGCTGACAAAGAGCTTCCCAACGAGGCATGGCTTTCCCTCCAGGCTCTTCAGGCGTGGGAGCTGTGGCCAGAGCCGCGGCCCTACCGGAAAATGCTTCGCAGGCTGGCGCGGCGGCGCCACATGGGCGCCGGTGGCGCCGAGGCTGACGGCCGCCGCAAAGCCCGCAGCCCCACGGGCTGTGGGGCCACGCGAGCGGCTGCCAAAGAGCTTTCCAACGAGGCACGGCTTTCCCTCCTGGCTCTTCGGGCGTGGGAGCTGTGGCCAGAGCCGCGGCCCTACCGGAAAATGCTTCGCAGGTTGGCGCAGCAGCGCCACATGGGTGCCGGTGGCGCCGAGGCTGACGGCCGCCGCAAAGCCCGCAGCCCCACGGGCTGTGGCGCCACGCGAGCGGCTGCCAAAGAGCTTTCCAATGATGCACAGCGTTCCATCCTGGCTCTTCGGGCGTGGGAGCTGTGGCCAGAGCCGCGGCCCTACCGGAAAATGCTTCGCAGGCTGGTGCGGCGGTGCCACGTGGGCGCCGGTGGCGCCGAGGCTGACGGCCGCCGCAAAGCCCGCAGCCCCACGGGCTGTGGGGCCATGCGAGCGGCTGCCAAAGAGCTTCCCAACGAGGCACGGCTTTCCCTCCTGGCTCTTTGGGCGTGGGAGCTGTGGCCAGAGCCGCGGCTCTATCGGAAAATGCTTCGCAGGCTGGCGCGGCAGCGCCACGTGGGCGCCGGTGGTGCCGAGGCTGACGGCCGCCGCAAAGCCCGCAGACACACGGGCTGTGGGGCCACGCGAGCGGCTGCCAAAGAGCTTTCCAACGAGGCACGGCTTTCCCTCCTGGCTCTTCGGGCATGGGAGCTGTGGCCAGAGCCGCGGCCCTACCTGAAAATGCTTCGCAGGCTGTCGCGGCGGCGCCACGTGGGCGCCAGTGGCGCCGAGGATGACGGCCGCCGCAAAGCCCGCAGCCCCACGGGCTGTGGGGCCACGCGAGCGGCTGCCAAAGAGCTTTCCAACGATGCACAGCGTTCCCTCCTGGCTCTTCGGGCGTGGGAGCTGTGGCCAGAGCCGCAGCCCTACCGGAAAATGCTTCGCAAGCTGGCGCGGCGGTGCCACGTGGGCGCCGGTGGCGCCGAGGCTGACGGCCGCCGCAAAGCCCGCAGCCGCAAGGGCTGTGGGGCCACGCGAGCTGCTGCCAAAGAGCTTTCCAACGAGGCACGGCTTTCCCTCCTGGCTCTTTGGGCGTGGGAGCTGTGGCCAGAGCCGCGGCCCTACCGGAAAATGCTTTGCAGGCTGGCGAGGTGGCGCCATTCAGGCGCCGGTGGCGTTGAGGCTGACGGCCGCCGCAAAGCCCGCAGCCCCACGGGCTGTGGGGCCATGCGAGTGGCTGCCAAAGAGCTTTCCAACGAGGCATGGCTTTCCCTCCTGGCTCTTCGGGCGTGGGAGCTGTGGCCAGAGCCGCGGCCCTACCGGAAAATGCTTTGCAGGCTGGCGCGGCGGGGCCAAGTGGGCGCCGGTGGCGCCGAGGCTGACGGCCGCCGCAAAGCCCGCAGCCCCATGGGCTGTGGGGCCACGCGAGTGGCGGCCAAAGAGCTTTCCAACGAGGCACGGCTTTCCCTCCTGGCTCTTTTGGCGTGGGAGCTGTGGCCAGAGCCGTGGCCCTACCGGAAAATGCTTCGCAGGCTGGCGCGGCGGCGCGATGTGGGCGCCGGTGGCGCCGAGGCTGACGGCCGCCGCAAAGCCCGCAGCCCCACGGGCTGTGGGGCCACGCGAGCGGCTGCCAAAGAGCTTTCCAAGGAGGCACGGCTTTCCCTCCTGGCTCTTCGGGCGTGGGAGCTGTGGCCAGAGCCGCGGCCCTACCGGAAAATGCTTCGCAGGCTGGCGCGGCAGCGCCACTATGGCGCTGGTTGCGCCGAGGCTGACGGCCGCCGCAAAGCCCGCAGCCGCACGGGCTGTGGGGCCACGCGAGCGGCTGCCAAAGAGGTTTCTAACGAGGCACGGCTTTCCCTCCTGGCTCTTCGGGTGTAGGAGCCGTGGCCAGAGCCGCGGCCCTACCAGAAAATGCTTTGGGGCCTGGCGCAGTGGCGCCAGGTGGGCGCCGGTGGCGCCGAGGCTGACGGCCGTCGCAAAGCCCGCAGCCCCACGGGCTGTGGGGCCACGCGAGCGGCTGACAAAGAGCTTCCCAACGAGGCATGGCTTTCCCTCCAGGCTCTTCAGGCGTGGGAGCTGTGGCCAGAGCCGCGGCCCTACCGGAAAATGCTTCGCAGGCTGGCGCGGCGGCGCCACATGGGCGCCGGTGGCGCCGAGGCTGACGGCCGCCGCAAAGCCCGCAGCCCCACGGGCTGTGGGGCCACGCGAGCGGCTGCCAAAGAGCTTTCCAACGAGGCACGGCTTTCCCTCCTGGCTCTTTGGGTGTGGTAGCTGTGGCCAGAGACGCGGCCCTACCGGAAAATTCTTCGCAGGCTGGCGCGGCGGCGCAACTTGGGCGCCGGTGGCGCCGAGGCTGACGGCCGCCGCAAAGCCCGCAGCCCTACGGGCTGTGGGGCTACGCGAGCGGCTGCCAAAGAGCTTTCCAACGAGGCACGGCTTTCCCTCCTGGCTCTTCGGGTGTAGGAGCTGTGGCCAGAGCCGCGGCCCTACCGGAAAATGCTTCGCAGGCTGGCGCGGCGGCGCCATTTGGGCGCCAGTGACGCCGAGGCTGACGGCCGCCGCAAAGCCCGCAGCCCCACGGGCTGTGGGGCCACGCGAGCGGCTGCCAAAGAGCTTTCCAACGAGGCACGGCTTTCCCTCCTGGCTCTTCGGGCGTGGGAGCTGTGGCCAGAGCCGCGGCCCTACCGGAAAATGCTTCGCAGGCTGGCGCGGCGGCGCAACGTGGGAGCCGGTGGCGCCGAGGCTGACGGCCGCCGCAAAGCCCGCAGCCCCACGGGCTGTGGGGCCACGCGAGCGGCTGCCAAAGAGCTTTCCAACGATGCACAGCGTTCCCTCCTGGCTCTTCGGGCGTGGGAGCTGTGGCCAGAGCCACAGCCCTACCGGAAAATGCTTCGCAGGCTGGCGCAGCAGCGCCACGTGAGCGCTGGTGGCGCCGAGGCTGACGGCCGCCGCAAAGCCCGCAGCCCCACGGGCTGTGGGGCCACGCGAGCGGCTGCCAAAGAGCTTTCCAACGAGGCACCGCTTTCCCTCCTGGATCTTCAGGCGTGGAAGCTGTGGCCAGAGCCGCGGCCCTACCGGAAAATGCTTCGCAGGCTGGCGCGGCAGCGCCACTATGGCGCTGGTTGCGCCGAAGCTGACGGCCGCCGCAAAGCCCGCAGCCCCACGGGCTGTGGGGCCACGCGAGCGGCTGCCAAAGAGCTTTCCAACGAGGCACGGGTTTCCCTCCTGGCTCTTCGGGTGTGGGAGGTGTGGCCAGAGCCACAGCCCTACCGGAAAATGCTTCGCAGGCTGGCGCAGCAGCGCCACGTGAGCGCTGGTGGCGCCGAGGCTGACGGCCGCCGCAAAGCCCGCAGCCCCACGGGCTGTGGGGCCACGCGAGCGGCTGCCAAAGAGCTTTCCAACGAGGCACCGCTTTCCCTCCTGGATCTTCAGGCGTGGAAGCTGTGGCCAGAGCCGCGGCCCTACCGGAAAATGCTTCGCAGGCTGGCGCGGCGGCGCCACGTGGGCGCCGGTGTCGCCGAGGCTGACGGCCGCCGCAAAGCCCGCAGCCCCACGGGCTGTGGGGCCACGCGAGCGGCTGCTAAAGAGCTTCCCAACGAGGCACGGCTTTCCCTCCTGGCTCTTCGGGCGTGGGAGCTGTGGCCAGAGCCGCGGCTCTACCGGAAAATGCTTCGCAGGCTGGCGCGGCGGCGCGATGTGGGCGCCGGTGGTGCCGAGGCTGACGGCCGCCGCAAAGCCCGCAGCCCCACGGGCTGTGGGGCCACGCGAGCGGCTGCCAAAGAGCTTTCCAACGAGGCACGGCTTTCCCTCCTGGCTCTTTGGGTGTGGTAGCTGTGGCCAGAGCCGCGGCCCTACCGGAAAATGCTTCGCAGGCTGGCGCAGCAGCGCCACGTGAGCGCTGGTGGCGCCGAGGCTGACGGCCGCCGCAAAGCCTGCAGCCCCACGGGCTGTGGGGCCACGCGAGCGGCTGCCAAAGAGCTTCCCAACGAGGCACCGCTTTCCCTCCTGGATCTTCAGGCATGGAAGCTGTGGCCAGAGCCGCGGCCCTACCGGAAAATGCTTCGCAGGTTGGCGCGGCAGCGCCACTATGGCGCTGGTTGCGCCGAAGCTGACGGCCGCCGCAAAGCCCGCAGCCGCAGGGGCTGTTGGGCCATGCGAGCGGCTGCCAAAGAGCTTTCCAACGAGGCATGGCTTTCCCTCCTGGCTCTTCGGGTGTAGGAGCTGTGGCCAGAGCCGCGGCCCTACCAGAAAATGCTTTGGGGCCTGGCGCAGTGGCGCCAGGTGGGCGCCGGTGGCGCCGAGGCTGACGGCTGCCGCAAAGCCCGCAGCCCCACGGGCTGTGGGGCCACGCGAGCGGCTGCCAAAGAGCTTTCCAACGAGGCACGGCTTTCCCTCCTGGCTCTTCGGGCGTGGAAGCTGTGGCCAGAGCCGCGGCCCTACCGGAAAATGCTTCGCAGGCTGGCGCAGCAGCGCCACATGGCCGCCGGTGGTGCCGAGGCTGACGGCCGCCGCAAAGCCCGCAGCCCCACGGGCTGTGGGGCCACGCGAGCGGCTGCCAAAGAGCTTTCCAACGATGCACAGCGTTCCATACTGGCTCTTCGGGCGTGGGAGCTGTGGCCAGAGCCGCGGCCCTACCAGAAAATTCTTCGCAGGCTGGCGCGGCGGTGCCACGTGTGCGCCGGTGGCGCCAAGGCTGACGGCCGCCGCAAAGCCCGCAGCCCCACGGGCTGTGGGGCCACGCAAGCGGCTGCCAAAGAGCTTTCCAACGATGCACAGCGTTCCCTCCTGGCTCTTCGGGCGTGGGAGCTGTGGCCAGAGCCGCAGCCCTACCGGAAAATGCTTCGCAAGCTGGCGCGGCGGTGCCACGTGGGCGCCGGTGGCGCCGAGGCTGACGGCCGCCGCAAAGCCCGCAGCCGCAAGGGCTGTGGGGCCACGCGAGCTGCTGCCAAAGAGCTTTCCAACGAGGCACGGCTTTCCCTCCTGGCTCTTTGGGCGTGGGAGCTGTGGCCAGAGCCGCGGCTCTACCGGAAAATGCTTCGCAGGCTGGCGCGGCGGCGCGATGTGGGCGCGGGTGGTGCCGAGGCTGACGGCCGCCGCAAAGCCCGCAGCCCCACGGGCTGTGGGGCCACGCGAGCGGCTGCCAAAGAGCTTTCCAACGAGGCACGGCTTTCCCTCCTGGCTCTTTGGGTTTGGTAGCTGTGGCCAGAGCCGCGGCCCTACCGGAAAATTCTTCGCAGGCTGGCGCGGCGGCGCAACTTGGGCGCCGGTGGCGCCGAGGCTGACGGCCGCCGCAAAGCCCGCAGCCCCACGGGCTGTGGGGCTACGCGAGCGGCTGCCAAAGAGGTTTCTAACGAGGCACGGCTTTCCCTCCTGGCTCTTCGGGTGTAGGAGCTGTGGCCAGAGCCGCGGCCCTACCGGAAAATGCTTCGCAGGCTGGCGCGGCGGCGCCATTTGGGAGCCAGTGACGCCGAGGCTGACGGCCGCCGCAAAGCCCGCAGCCCCACGGGCTGTGGGGCCACGCGAGCGGCTGCCAAAGAGCTTTCCAACGAGGCACGGCTTTCCCTCCTGGCTCTTCGGGCGTGGGAGCTGTGGCCAGAGCCGCGGCTCTATCGGAAAATGCTTCGCAGGCTGGCGCGGCGGCGCCACGTGGGCGCCGGTGGTGCCGAGGCTGACGGCCGCCGCAAAGCCCGCAGACACATGGGCTGTGGGGCCACGCGAGCGGCTGCCAAAGAGCTTTCCAACGAGGCACGGCTTTCCCTCCTGGCTCTTCGGGCATGGGAGCTGTGGCCAGAGCCGCGGCCCTACCTGAAAATGCTTCGCAGGCTGTCGCGGCGGCTCCACGTGGGCGCCGGTGGCGCCGAGGCTGACGGCCGCCGCAAAGCCCGCAGCCCCACGGGCTTTGGCGCCACGCGAGCGGCTGCCAAAGAGCTTTCCAACGATGCACAGCATTCCCTCCTGGCTCTTCGGGCGTGGGAGCTGTGGCCAGAGCCGCAGCCCTACCGGAAAATGCTTCGCAAGCTGGCGCGGCGGTGCCACGTGGGCGCCGGTGGCGCCGAGGCTGACGGCCGCCGCAAAGCCCGCAGCCGCAAGGGCTGTGGGGCCACGCGAGCTGCTGCCAAAGAGCTTTCCAACGAGGCACGGCTTTCCCTCCTGGCTCTTTGGGCGTGGGAGCTGTGGCCAGAGCCGCGGCCCTACCGGAAAATGCTTTGCAGGCTGGCGAGGTGGCGCCATTCAGGCGCCGGTGGCGTTGAGGCTGACGGCCGCCGCAAAGCCCGCAGCCCCACGGGCTGTGGGGCCACGCGAGCGGCTGCCAAAGAGCTTTCCAACGAGGCATGGCTTTCCCTCCTGGCTCTTCGGGCGTGGGAGCTGTGGCCAGAGCCGCGGCCCTACCGGAAAATGCTTTGCAGGCTGGTGCGGCGGCGCCAAGTGGGCGCCGGTGGCGCCGAGGCTGACGGCCGCCGCAAAGCCCGCAGCCCCACGGGCTGTGGGGCTACGCGAGCGGCGGCCAAAGAGCTTTCCAACGAGGCACGGCTTTCCCTCCTGGCTCTTTTGGCGTGGGAGCTGTGGCCAGAGCCGTGGCCCTACCGGAAAATGCTTCGCAGGCTGGCGCGGCGGCGCGATGTGGGCGCCGGTGGCGCCGAGGCTGACGGCCGCCGCAAAGCCCGCAGCCCCACGGGCTGTGGGGCCATGCGAGCGGCTGCCAAAGAGGTTTCTAACGAGGCACGGCTTTCCCTCCTGGCTCTTCGGGTGTAGGAGCTGTGGCCAGAGCCGCGGCCCTACCAGAAAATGCTTTGGGGCCTGGCGCAGTGGCGCGATGTGGGCGCCGGTGGCGCCGAGGCTGACGGCCGTCGCAAAGCCCGCAGCCCCACGGCCTGTGGGGCCACGCGAGCGGCTGACAAAGAGCTTCCCAACGAGGCATGGCTTTCCCTCCAGGCTCTTCAGGCGTGGGAGCTGTGGCCAGAGCCGCGGCCCTACCGGAAAATGCTTCGCAGGCTGGCGCGGCGGCGCCACATGGGCGCCGGTGGCGCCGAGGCTGACGGCCGCCGCAAAGCCTGCAGCCCCACGGGCTGTAGGGCCACGCGAGCGGCTGCCAAAGAGCTTTCCAACGAGGCACGGCTTTCCCTCCTGGCTCTTTGGGCGTGGGAGCTGTGGCCAGAGCCGCGGCCCTACCGGAAAATGCTTCGCAGGTTGGCGCAGCAGCGCCACATGGGCGCCGGTGGCGCCGAGGCTGACGGCCGCCGCAAAGCCCGCAGCCCCACGGGCTTTGGCGCCACGCGAGCGGCTGCCAAAGAGCTTTCCAACGATGCACAGCGTTCCATCCTGGCTCTTCGGGCGTGGGAGCTGTGGCCAGAGCCGCGGCCCTACCGGAAAATGCTTCGCAGGCTGGTGCGGCGGTGCCACGTGGGCGCCGGTGGCGCCGAGGTTGACGGCCGCCGCAAAGCCCGCAGCCGCAAGGGCTGTGGGGCCACGCGAGCGGCTGCCAAAGAGCTTTCCAACGAGGCACGGCTTTCCCTCCTGGCTCTTTGGGTGTGGTAGCTGTGGCCAGAGCCGCGGCCCTACCGGAAAATTCTTCGCAGGCTGGCGCGGCGGCGCCACGTGGGCGCCGGTGGTGCCGAGGCTGACGGCCGCCGCAAAGCCCGCAGCCCCACGGGCTGTGGGGCCACGCGAGCGGCTGCCAAAGAGCTTTCCAACGAGGCACGGCTTTCCCTCCTGGCTCTTCGGGCGTGGGAGCTGTGGCCAGAGCCGCGGCCCTACCGGAAAATGCTTCGCAGGTTGGCGCAGCAGCGCCACATGGGCGCCGGTGGCGCCGAGGCTGACGGCCGCCGCAAAGCCCGCAGCCCCAGAGGCTGTGGCGCCACGCGAGCGGCTGCCAAAGAGCTTTCCAACGATGCACAGCGTTCCATCATAGCTCTTCGGGCGTGGGAGCTGTGGCCAGAGCCGCGGCCCTACCGAAAAATGCTTCGCAGTTTGGTGCGGCGGTGCCACGTGGGCGCCGGTGGCGCCGAGGCTGACGGCCGCCGCAAAGCCCGCAGCCCCACGGGCTGTGGGGCCATGCGAGCGGCTGCCAAAGAGCTTCCCAACGAGGCACAGCTTTCCCTCCTGGCTCTTCGGGCGTGGGAGCTGTGGCCAGAGCTGCGGCTCTACCGGAAAATGCTTCGCAGGCTGGCGCGGCGGCGCGATGTGGGCGCCGGTGGTGCCGAGGCTGACGGCCGCCGCAAAGCCCGCAGTCCCACGGGCTGTGGGGCCACGCGAGCGGCTGCCAAAGAGCTTTCCAACGAGGCACGGCTTTCCCTCCTGGCTCTTTGGGTGTGGTAGCTGTGGCCAGAGCCGCGGCCCTACCGGAAAATGCTTCGCAGGCTGGCGCGGCGGCGCCACTATGGCGCCGGTGGCGCCGAGGCTGACGGCCGCCGCAAAGCCTGCAGCCCCACGGGCTGTGGGGCCACGCGAGCGCCTGTTAAAGAGCTTTCCAACGAGGCATGGCTTTCCCTCCTGGCTCTTCGGGCGTGGGAGCTGTGGCCAGAGCCGCGGCTCTATCGGAAAATGCTTCGCAGGCTGGCGCGGCGGCGCCACGTGGGCGCCGGTGGTGCCGAGGCTGACGGCCGCCGCAAAGCCCGCAGCCCCACGGGCTGTGGGGCCACGCGAGCGGCTGCCAAGGAGCTTTCCAACGATGCACAGCGTTCCCTCCTGGCTCTTCGGGCGTGGGAGCTGTGGCCAGAGCCGCAGCCCTACCGGAAAATGCTTCGCAAGCTGGCGCGGCGGTGCCACGTGGGCGCCGGTGGCGCCGAGGCTGACGGCCGCCGCAAAGCCCGCAGCCGCAAGGGCTGTGGGGCCACGCGAGCTGCTGCCAAAGAGCTTTCCAACGAGGCACGGCTTTCCCTCCTGGCTCTTTGGGCGTGGGAGCTGTGGCCAGAGCCGCGGCCCTACCGGAAAATGCTTTGCAGGCTGGCGAGGTGGCGCCATTCAGGCGCCGGTGGCGTTGAGGCTGACGGCCGCCGCAAAGCCCGCAGCCCCACGGGCTGTGGGGCCACGCGAGCGGCTGCCAAAGAGCTTTCCAACGAGGCATGGCTTTCCCTCCTGGCTCTTCGGGCGTGGGAGCTGTGGCCAGAGCCGCGGCCCTACCGGAAAATGCTTTGCAGGCTGGCGCGGCGGGGCCAAGTGGGCGCCGGTGGCGCCGAGGCTGACGGCCGCCGCAAAGCCCGCAGCCCCACGGGCTGTGGGGCCACGCGAGCGGCGGCCAAAGAGCTTTCCAACGAGGCACGGCTTTCCCTCCTGGCTCTTTTGGCGTGGGAGCTGTGGCCAGAGCCGTGGCCCTACCGGAAAATGCTTCGCAGGCTGGCGCGGTGGCGCGATGTGGGCGCCGGTGGCGCCGAGGCTGACGGCCGCCGCAAAGCCCGCAGCCCCACGGGCTGTGGGGCCACGCGAGCGGCTGCCAAAGAGCTTTCCAACGAGGCACGGCTTTCCCTCCTGGCTCTTCGGGCGTGGGAGCTGTGGCCAGAGCCGCGGCCCTACCGGAAAATGCTTCGCAGGCTGGCGCGGCAGCGCCACTATGGCGCTGGTTGCGCCGAGGCTGACGGCCGCCGCAAAGCCCGCAGCCGCACGGGCTGTGGGGCCACGCGAGCGGCTGCCAAAGAGGTTTCTAACGAGGCACGGCTTTCCCTCCTGGCTCTTCGGGTGTAGGAGCCGTGGCCAGAGCCGCGGCCCTACCAGAAAATGCTTTGGGGCCTGGCGCAGTGGCGCCAGGTGGGCGCCGGTGGCGCCGAGGCTGACGGCAGTCGCAAAGCCCGCAGCCCCACGGGCTGTGGGGCCACGCGAGCGGCTGACAAAGAGCTTCCCAACGAGGCATGGCTTTCCCTCCAGGCTCTTCAGGCGTGGGAGCTGTGGCCAGAGCCGCGGCCCTACCGGAAAATGCTTCGCAGGCTGGCGCGGCGGCGCCACATGGGCGCCGGTGGCGCCGAGGCTGACGGCCGCCGCAAAGCCCGCAGCCCCACGGGCTGTGGGGCCACGCGAGCGGCTGCCAAAGAGCTTTCCAACGAGGCACGGCTTTCCCTCCTGGCTCTTTGGGCGTGGGAGCTGTGGCCAGAGCCGCGGCCCTACCGGAAAATGCTTCGCAGGTTGGCGCAGCAGCGCCACATGGGCGCCGGTGGCGCCGAGGCTGACGGCCGCCGCAAAGCCCGCAGCCCCACGGGCTTTGGCGCCACGCGAGCGGCTGCCAAAGAGCTTTCCAACGATGCACAGCGTTCCATCCTGGCTCTTCGGGCGTGGGAGCTGTGGCCAGAGCCGCGGCCCTACCGGAAAATGCTTCGCAGGCTGGTGCGGCGGTGCCACGTGGGCGCCGGTGGCGCCGAGGTTGACGGCCGCCGCAAAGCCCGCAGCCGCAAGGGCTGTGGGGCCACGCGAGCGGCTGCCAAAGAGCTTTCCAACGAGGCACGGCTTTCCCTCCTGGCTCTTTGGGTGTGGTAGCTGTGGCCAGAGCCGCGGCCCTACCGGAAAATTCTTCGCAGGCTGGCGCGGCGGCGCCACGTGGGCTCCGGTGGTGCCGAGGCTGACGGCCGCCGCAAAGCCCGCAGCCCCACGGGCTGTGGGGCCACGCGAGCGGCTGCCAAAGAGCTTTCCAACGAGGCACGGCTTTCCCTCCTGGCTCTTCGGGCGTGGGAGCTGTGGCCAGAGCCGCGGCCCTACCGGAAAATGCTTCGCAGGTTGGCGCAGCAGCGCCACATGGGCGCCGGTGGCGCCGAGGCTGACGGCCGCCGCAAAGCCCGCAGCCCCACAGGCTGTGGCGCCACGCGAGCGGCTGCCAAAGAGCTTTCCAACGATGCACAGCGTTCCATCATGGCTCTTCGGGCGTGGGAGCTGTGGCCAGAGCCGCGGCCCTACCGGAAAATGCTTCGCAGTTTGGTGCGGCGGTGCCACGTGGGCGCCGGTGGCGCCGAGGCTGACGGCCGCCGCAAAGCCCGCAGCCCCACGGGCTGTGGGGCCATGCGAGCGGCTGCCAAAGAGCTTCCCAACGAGGCACAGCTTTCCCTCCTGGCTCTTCGGGCGTGGGAGCTGTGGCCAGAGCTGCGGCTCTACCGGAAAATGCTTCGCAGGCTGGCGCGGCGGCGCGATGTGGGCGCCGGTGGTGCCGAGGCTGACGGCCGCCGCAAAGCCCGCAGTCCCACGGGCTGTGGGGCCACGCGAGCGGCTGCCAAAGAGCTTTCCAACGAGGCACGGCTTTTCCTCCTGGCTCTTTGGGTGTGGTAGCTGTGGCCAGAGCCGCGGCCCTACCTGAAAATGCTTCGCAGGCTGTCGCGGCGGCGCCACGTGGGCGCCAGTGGCGCCGAGGATGACGGCCGCCGCAAAGCCCGCAGCCCCACGGGCTGTGGGGCCACGCGAGCGGCTGCCAAAGAGCTTTCCAACGATGCACAGCGTTCCCTCCTGGCTCTTCGGGCGTGGGAGCTGTGGCCAGAGCCGCAGCCCTACCGGAAAATGCTTCGCAAGCTGGCGCGGCGGTGCCACGTGGGCGCCGGTGGCGCCGAGGCTGACGGCCGCCGCAAAGCCCGCAGCCGCAAGGGCTGTGGGGCCACGCGAGCTGCTGCCAAAGAGCTTTCCAACGAGGCACGGCTTTCCCTCCTGGCTCTTTGGGCGTGGGAGCTGTGGCCAGAGCCGCGGCCCTACCGGAAAATGCTTTGCAGGCTGGCGAGGTGGCGCCATTCAGGCGCCGGTGGCGTTGAGGCTGACGGCCGCCGCAAAGCCCGCAGCCCCACGGGCTGTGGGGCCACGCGAGCGGCGGCCAAAGAGCTTTCCAACGAGGCACGGCTTTCCCTCCTGGCTCTTTTGGCGTGGGAGCTGTGGCCAGAGCCGTGGCCCTACCGGAAAATGCTTCGCAGGCTGGCGCGGCGGCGCGATGTGGGCGCCGGTGGCGCCGAGGCTGACGGCCGCCGCAAAGCCCGCAGCCCCACGGGCTGTGGGGCCACGCGAGCGGCTGCCAAAGAGCTTTCCAACGAGGCACGGCTTTCCCTCCTGGCTCTTCGGGCGTGGGAGCTGTGGCCAGAGCCGCGGCCCTACCGGAAAATGCTTCGCAGGCTGGCGCGGCAGCGCCACTATGGCGCTGGTTGCGCCGAGGCTGACGGCCGCCGCAAAGCCCGCAGCCGCACGGGCTGTGGGGCCACGCGAGCGGCTGCCAAAGAGGTTTCTAACGAGGCACGGCTTTCCCTCCTGGCTCTTCGGGTGTAGGAGCCGTGGCCAGAGCCGCGGCCCTACCAGAAAATGCTTTGGGGCCTGGCGCAGTGGCGCCAGGTGGGCGCCGGTGGCGCCGAGGCTGACGGCCGTCGCAAAGCCCGCAGCCCCACGGGCAGTGGGGCCACGCGAGCGGCTGACAAAGAGCTTCCCAACGAGGCATGGCTTTCCCTCCAGGCTCTTCAGGCGTGGGAGCTGTGGCCAGAGCCGCGGCCCTACCGGAAAATGCTTCGCAGGCTGGCGCGGCGGCGCCACATGGGCGCCGGTGGCGCCGAGGCTGACGGCCGCCGCAAAGCCCGCAGCCCCACGGGCTGTGGGGCCACGCGAGCGGCTGCCAAAGAGCTTTCCAACGAGGCACGGCTTTCCCTCCTGGCTCTTTGGGCGTGGGAGCTGTGGCCAGAGCCGCGGCCCTACCGGAAAATGCTTCGCAGGTTGGCGCAGCAGCGCCACATGGGCGCCGGTGGCGCCGAGGCTGACGGCCGCCGCAAAGCCCGCAGCCCCACGGGCTGTGGCGCCACGCGAGCGGCTGCCAAAGAGCTTTCCAACGATGCACAGCGTTCCATCCTGGCTCTTCGGGCGTGGGAGCTGTGGCCAGAGCCGCGGACCTACCGGAAAATGCTTCGCAGGCTGGTGCGGCGGTGCCACGTGGGCGCCGGTGGCGCCGAGGCTGACGGCCGCCGCAAAGCCCGCAGCCCCACGGGCTGTGGGGCCACGCGAGCGGCTGCCAAAGAGCTTCCCAACGAGGCACGGCTTTCCCTCCTGGCTCTTCGGGCGTGGGAGCTGTGGCCAGAGCCGCGGCTCTACCGGAAAATGCTTCGCAGGCTGGCGCGGCGGCGCGATGTGGGCGCCAGTGGTGCCGAGGCTGACGGCCGCCGCAAAGCCCGCAGTCCCACGGGCTGTGGGGCCACGCGAGCGGCTGCCAAAGAGCTTTCCAACGAGGCACGGCTTTCCCTCCTGGCTCTTTGGGTGTGGTAGCTGTGGCCAGAGCCGCGGCCCTACCGGAAAATGCTTCGCAGGCTGGCGCGGCGGCGCAACTTGGGCGCCGGTGGCGCCGAGGCTGACGGCCGCCGCAAAGCCCGCAGCCCCACGGGCTGTGGGGCTACGCGAGCGGCTGCCAAAGAGCTTTCCAACGAGGCACGGCTTTCCCTCCTGGCTCTTCGGGTGTAGGAGCTGTGGCCAGAGCCGCGGCCCT
Source organism: Chroicocephalus ridibundus (assembly GCF_963924245.1). Taxonomy (NCBI): domain Eukaryota; kingdom Metazoa; phylum Chordata; class Aves; order Charadriiformes; family Laridae; genus Chroicocephalus; species Chroicocephalus ridibundus. The sequence goes on from NW_026961593.1 coordinate 830,905, forward strand.
ACCGGAAAATGCTTCTCAAGCTGGCGCGGCGGTGCCACGTGGGCGCCGGTGGCGCCGAGGCTGACGGCCGCCGCAAAGCCCGCAGCCGCAAGGGCTGTGGGGCCACGCGAGCTGCTGCCAAAGAGCTTTCCAACGAGGCACGGCTTTCCCTCCTGGCTCTTTGGGCGTGGGAGCTGTGGCCAGAGCCGCGGCCCTACCGGAAAATGCTTTGCAGGCTGGCGAGGTGGCGCCATTCAGGCGCCGGTGGCGTTGAGGCTGACGGCCGCCGCAAAGCCCGCAGCCCCACGGGCTGTGGGGCCACGCGAGCGGCTGCCAAAGAGCTTTCCAACGAGGCACGGCTTTCCCTCCTGGCTCTACGGGCATGGGAGCTGTGGCCAGAGCCGCGGCCCTACCTGAAAATGCTTCGCAGGCTGTCGCGGCGGCGCCACGTGGGCGCCAGTGGCGCCGAGGCTGACGGCCGCCGCAAAGCCCGCAGCCCCACGGGCTGTGGGGCCACGCGAGCGGCTGCCAAAGAGCTTTCCAACGATGCACAGCGTTCCCTCCTGGCTCTTCGGGCGTGGGAGCTGTGGCCAGAGCCGCGGCCCTACCGGAAAATGCTTCGCAGGCTGGCGCGGCGGCGCCACTATGGCGCCGGTGGCGCCGAGGCTGACGGCCGCCGCAAAGCCCGCAGCCCCACGGGCTGTGGGGCCACGCGAGCGCCTGTTAAAGAGCCTTCCAACGAGGCACGGCTTTCCCTCCTGGCTCTTCGGGCGTGGGAGCTGTGGCCAGAGCCGCGGCTCTATCGGAAAATGCTTCGCAGGCTGGCGCGGCGGCGCCACGTGGGCGCCGGTGGTGCCGAGGCTGACGGCCGCCGCAAAGCCCGCAGACACACGGGCTGTGAGGCCACGCGAGCGGCTGCCAAAGAGCTTTCCAACGAGGCACGGCTTTCCCTCCTGGCTCTTCGGGCATGGGAGCTGTGGACAGAGCCGCGGCCCTACCTGAAAATGCTTCGCAGGCTGTCGCGGCGGTGCCACGTGGGCGCCAGTGGCGCCGAGGATGACGGCCGCCGCAAAGCCCGCAGCCCCACGGGCTGTGGGGCCACGCGAGCGGCTGCCAAAGAGCTTTCCAACGATGCACAGCGTTCCCTCCTGGCTCTTCGGGCGTGGGAGCTGTGGCCAGAGCCGCAGCCCTACCGGAAAATGCTTCGCAAGCTGGCGCGGCGGTGCCACGTGGGCGCCGGTGGCGCCGAGGCTGACGGCCACCGCAAAGCCCGCAGCCGCAAGGGCTGTGGGGCCACGCGAGCTGTTGCCAAAGAGCTTTCCAACGAGGCACGGCTTTCCCTCCTGGCTCTTTGGGCGTGGGAGCTGTGGCCAGAGCCGCGGCCCTACCGGAAAATGCTTTGTAGGCTGGCGAGGTGGTGCCATTCAGGCGCCGGTGGCGTTGAGGCTGACGGCCGCCGCAAAGCCCGCAGCCCCACGGGCTGTGGGGCCACGCGAGCGGCTGCCAAAGAGCTTTCCAACGAGGCATGGCTTTCCCTCCTGGCTCTTCGGGCGTGGGAGCTGTGGCCAGAGCCGCGGCCCTACCGGAAAATGCTTTGCAGGCTGGCGCGGCGGCGCCAAGTGGGCGCCGGTGGCGCCGAGGCTGACGGCCGCCGCAAAGCCCGCAGCCCCACGGGCTGTGGGGCCACGCGAGCGGCGGCCAAAGAGCTTTCCAACGAGGCACGGCTTTCCCTCCTGGCTCTTTTGGCGTGGGAGCTGTGGCCAGAGCCGTGGCCCTACCGGAAAATGCTTCGCAGGCTGGCGCGGCGGCGCGATGTGGGCGCCGGTGGCGCCGAGGCTGACGGCCGCCGCAAAGCCCGCAGCCCCACGGGCTGTGGGGCCACGCGAGCGGCTGCCAAAGAGCTTTCCAACGAGGCACGGCTTTCCCTCCTGGCTCTTCGGGCGTGGGAGCTGTGGCCAGAGCCGCGGCCCTACCGGAAAATGCTTTGCAGGCTGGCGCGGCAGCGCCACTATGGCGCTGGTTGCGCCGAGGCTGACGGCCGCCGCAAAGCCCGCAGCCGCACGGGCTGTGGGGCCACGCGAGCGGCTGCCAAAGAGGTTTCTAACGAGGCACGGCTTTCCCTCCTGGCTCTTCGGGTGTAGGAGCCGTGGCCAGAGCCGCGGCCCTACCAGAAAATGCTTTGGGGCCTGGCGCAGTGGCGCCAGGTGGGCGCCGGTGGCGCCGAGGCTGACGGCCGTCGCAAAGCCCGCAGCCCCACGGGCTGTGGGGCCACGCGAGCGGCTGACAAAGAGCTTCCCAACGAGGCATGGCTTTCCCTCCAGGCTCTTCAGGCGTGGGAGCTGTGGCCAGAGCCGCGGCCCTACCGGAAAATGCTTCGCAGGCTGGCGCGGCGGCGCCACATGGGCGCCGGTGGCGCCGAGGCTGACGGCCGCCGCAAAGCCCGCAGCCCCACGGGCTGTGGGGCCACGCGAGCGGCTGCCAAAGAGCTTTCCAACGAGGCATGGCTTTCCCTCCTGGCTCTTTGGGCGTGGGAGCTGTGGCCAGAGCCGCGGCCCTACCGGAAAATGCTTCGCAGGTTGGCGCAGCAGCGCCACATGGGCGCCGGTGGCGCCGAGGCTGACGGCCGCCGCAAAGCCCGCAGCCCCACGGGCTGTGGCGCCACGCGAGCGGCTGCCAAAGAGCTTTCCAACGAGGCACGGCTTTCCCTCCTGGCTCTTTGGGCGTGGGAGCTGTGGCCAGAGCCGCGGCCCTACCGGAAAATGCTTCGCAGGTTGGCGCAGCAGCGCCACATGGGCGCCGGTGGCGCCGAGGCTGACGGCCGCCGCAAAGCCCGCAGCCCCACGGGCTGTGGCGCCACGCGAGCGGCTGCCAAAGAGCTTTCCAACGATGCACAGCGTTCCATCCTGGCTCTTCGGGCGTGGGAGCTGTGGCCAGAGCCGCGGACCTACCGGAAAATGCTTCGCAGGCTGGTGCGGCGGTGCCACGTGGGCGCCGGTGGCGCCGAGGCTGACGGCCGCCGCAAAGCCCGCAGCCCCACGGGCTGTGGGGCCACGCGAGCGGCTGCCAAAGAGCTTCCCAACGAGGCACGGCTTTCCCTCCTGGCTCTTCGGGCGTGGGAGCTGTGGCCAGAGCCGCGGCTCTACCGGAAAATGCTTCGCAGGCTGGCGCGGCGGCGCGATGTGGGCGCCGGTGGTTCCGAGGCTGACGGCCGCCGCAAAGCCCGCAGCCCCACGGGCTGTGGGGCCACGCGAGCGGCTGCCAAAGAGCTTTCCAACGAGGCACGGCTTTCCCTCCTGGCTCTTCGGGTGTGGGAGCTGTGGCCAGAGCCGCGGCCCTACCGGAAAATGCTTCGCAGGCTGGCGCGGCGGCGCAACGTGGGCGCTGGTGGCGCCGAGGCTGACGGCCGCCGCAAAGCCCACAGCCCCACGGGCTGTGGGGCCACGCGAGCGGCTGCCAAAGAGCTTTCCAACGAGGCACGGCTTTCCCTCCTGGCTCTTCGGGTGTGGGAGGTGTTTCCAGAGCCGCGGCCCTACCGGAAAATGCTTCGCAGGTTGGCGCAGGAGCGCCACATGGGCGCCGGTGGCGCCGAGGCTGACGGCCGCCGCAAAGCCCGCAGCCCCACGGGCTGTGGGGCCACGCGAGCGGCTGCCAAAGAGCTTTCCAACGAGGCACGGCTTTCCCTCCTGGCTCTTTGGGCGTGGGAGCTGTGGCCAGAGCCGCGGCCCTACCGGAAAATGCTTCGCAGGTTGGCGCAGGAGCGCCACATGGGCGCCGGTGGCGCCGAGGCTGACGGCCGCCGCAAAGCCCGCAGCCCCACGGGCTGTGGCGCCACGCGAGCGGCTGCCAAAGAGCTTTCCAACGATGCACAGCGTTCCATCCTGGCTCTTCGGGCGTGGGAGCTGTGGCCAGAGCCGCGGACCTACCGGAAAATGCTTCGCAGGCTGGTGCGGCGGTGCCACGTGGGCGCCGGTGGCGCCGAGGCTGACGGCCGCCGCAAAGCCCGCAGCCCCACGGGCTGTGGGGCCACGCGAGCGGCTGCCAAAGAGCTTCCCAACGAGGCACGGCTTTCCCTCCTGGCTCTTCGGGCGTGGGAGCTGTGGCCAGAGCCGCGGCTCTACCGGAAAATGCTTCGCAGGCTGGCGCGGCGGCGCGATGTGGGCGCCGGTGGTGCCGAGGCTGACGGCCGCCGCAAAGCCCGCAGTCCCACGGGCTGTGGGGCCACGCGAGCGGCTGCCAAAGAGCTTTCCAACGAGGCACGGCTTTCCCTCCTGGCTCTTCGGGCGTGGGAGCTGTGGCCAGAGCCGCGGCCCTACCGGAAAATGCTTCGCAGGCTGGCGCGGCGGCGCAACGTGGGCGCCGGTGGCGCCGAGGCTAACGGCCGCCGCAAAGCCCGCAGCCCCACGGGCTGTGGGGCCACGCGAGCGGCTGCCAAAGAGCTTTCCAACGAGGCACGGCTTTCCCTCCTGGCTCTTCGGGTGTGGGAGCTGTGGCCAGAGCCGCGGCCCTACCGGAAAATGCTTCGCAGGCTGGCGCGGCGGCGCAACGTGGGCGCTGGTGGCGCCGAGGCTGACGGCCGCCGCAAAGCCCACAGCCCCACGGGCTGTGGGGCCACGCGAGCGGCTGCCAAAGAGCTTTCCAACGAGGCACGGCTTTCCCTCCTGGCTCTTCGGGTGTGGGAGGTGTGGCCAGAGCCACAGCCCTACCGGAAAATGCTTCGCAGGCTGGCGCAGCAGCGCCACGTGAGCGCTGGTGGCGCCGAGGCTGACGGCCGCCGCAAAGCCCGCAGCCGCACGGGCTGTGGGGCCACGCGAGCAGCTGCCAAAGAGGTTTCTAACGAGGCACGGCTTTCCCTCCTGGCTCTTCGGGTGTAGGAGCCGTGGCCAGAGCCGCGGCCCTACCAGAAAATGCTTTGGGGCCTGGCGCAGTGGCGCCAGGTGGGCGCCGGTGGCGCCGAGGCTGACGGCCGTCGCAAAGCCCGCAGCCCCACGGGCTGTGGGGCCACGCGAGCGGCTGACAAAGAGCTTCCCAACGAGGCACGGCTTTCCCTCCAGGCTCTTCAGGCGTGTGAGCTGTGACCAGAGCCGCGGCCCTACCGGAAAATGCTTCGCAGGCTGGCGCGGCGGCGCCACATGGGCGCCGGTGGCGCCGAGGCTGACGGCCGCCGCAAAGCCCGCAGCCCCACGGGCTGTGGGGCCACGCGAGCGGCTGCCAAAGAGCTTTCCAACGAGGCACGGCTTTCCCTCCTGGCTCTTTGGGCGTGGGAGCTGTGGCCAGAGCCGCGGCCCTACCGGAAAATGCTTCGCAGGTTGGCGCAGCAGCGCCACATGGTCCCCGTTGGCGCCGAGGCTGACGGCCGCCGCAAAGCCCGCAGCCCCACGGGCTGTGGCGCCACGCGAGCGGCTGCCAAAGAGCTTTCCAACGATGCACAGCGTTCCATCCTGGCTCTTCGGGCGTGGGAGCTGTGGCCAGAGCCGCGGACCTACCGGAAAATGCTTCGCAGGCTGGTGCGGCGGTGCCACGTGGGCGCCGGTGGCGCCGAGGCTGACGGCCGCCGCAAAGCCCGCAGCCCCACGGGCTGTGGGGCCACGCGAGCGGCTGCCAAAGAGCTTTCCAACGAGGCACGGCTTTCCCTCCTGGCTCTTCGGGCGTGGGAGCTGTGGCCAGAGCCGCGGCCCTACCGGAAAATGCTTCGCAGGCTGGCGCGGCGGCGCAACGTGGGCGCCGGTGGCGCCGAGGCTGACGGCCGCCGCAAAGCCCGCAGCCCCACGGGCTGTGGGGCCACGCGAGCGGCTGCCAAAGAGCTTTCCAACGAGGCACGGCTTTCCCTCCTGGCTCTTCGGGTGTAGGAGCTGTGGCCAGAGCCGCGGCCCTACCAGAAAATGCTTTGGGGCCTGGCGCAGTGGCGCCAGGTGGGCGCCGGTGGCGCCGAGGCTTACGGCTGCCGCAAAGCCCGCAGTCCCACGGGCTGTGGGGCCACGCGAGCGGCTGCCAAAGAGCTTTCCAACGAGGCACGGCTTTCCCTCCTGGCTCTTCGGGCGTGGGAGCTGTGGCCAGAGCCGCGGCCCTACCGGAAAATGCTTCGCAGGCTGGCGCGGCGGCGCCACATGGGCGCCGGTGTCGCCGAGGCTGACGGCCGCCGCAAAGCCCGCAGCCCCACGGGCTGTGGGGCCACGCGAGCGGCTGCCAAAGAGCTTTCCAACGAGGCACGGCTTTCCCTCCTGGCTCTTCGGGCGTGGAAGCTGTGGCCAGAGCCGCGGCCCTACCGGAAAATGCTTCGCAGGCTGGCGCAGCAGCGCCACATGGGCGCCGGTGGCGCCGAGGCTGACGGCCGCCGCAAAGCCCGCAGCCCCACGGGCTGTGGGGCCACGCGAGCGGCTGCCAAAGTGCTTTCCAACGAGGCACCGCTTTCCCTCCTGGATCTTCAGGCGTGGAAGCTGTGGCCAGAGCCGCGGCCCTACCGGAAAATGCTTCGCAGGCTGGCGCGGCAGCGCCACTATGGCGCTGGTTGCGCCGAAGCTGACGGCCGCCGCAAAGCCCGCAGCCGCACGGGCTGTTGGGCCATGCGAGCGGCTGCCAAAGAGCTTTCCAACGAGGCACGGCTTTCCCTCCTGGCTCTTCGGGCGTGGGAGCTGTGGCCAGAGCCGCGGCTCTATCGGAAAATGCTTCGCAGGCTGGCGCGGCGGCGCCACGTGGGCGCCGGTGGTGCCGAGGCTGACGGCCGCCGCAAAGCCCGCAGCCCCACAAGCTGTGGGGCCACGCGAGCGGCTGCCAAAGAGCTTTCCAACGAGGCACGGCTTTCCCTCCTGGCTCTTCGGGCATGGGAGCTGTGGCCAGAGCCGCAGCCCTACCGGAAAATGCTTCGCAGGCTGGCGCGGCGGTGCCACGTTGGCGCCGGTGGCGCCGAGGCTGACGGCCGCCGCAAAGCCCGCAGCTGCAAGGGCTGTGGGGCCACGCGAGCTGCTGCCAAAGAGCTTTCCAACGAGGCACGGCTTTCCCTCCTGGCTCTTTGGGCGTGGGAGCTGTGGCCAGAGCCGCGGCCCTACCGGAAAATGCTTTGCAGGCTGGCGAGGTGGCGCCATTCAGGCGCCGGTGGCGTTGAGGCTGACGGCCGCCGCAAAGCCCGCAGCCCCACGGGCTGTGGGGCCACGCGAGCGGCTGCCAAAGAGCTTTCCAACGAGGCATGGCTTTCCCTCCTGGCTCTTCAGGCGTGGGAGCTGTGGCCAGAGCCGCGGCCCTACCGGAAAATGCTTTGCAGGCTGGCGCGGCGGCGCCAAGTGGGCGCCGGTGGCGCCGAGGCTGACGGCCGCCGCAAAGCCCGCAGCCGCACGGGCTGTGGGGCCACGCGAGCGGCGGCCAAAGAGCTTTCCAACGAGGCACGGCTTTCCCTCCTGGCTCTTTTGGCGTGGGAGCTGTGGCCAGAGCCGTGGCCCTACCGGAAAATGCTTCGCAGGCTGGCGCGGCGGCGCGATGTGGGCGCCGGTGGCGCCGAGGCTGACGGCCGCCGCAAAGCCCGCAGCCCCACGGGCTGTGGGGCCACGCGAGCGGCTGCCAAAGAGGTTTCTAACGAGGCACGGCTTTCCCTCCTGGCTCTTCGGGTGTAGGAGCTGTGGCCAGAGCCGCGGCCCTACCAGAAAATGCTTTGGGGCCTGGCGCAGTGGCGCCAGGTGGGCGCCGGTGGCGCCGAGGCTGACGGCCGTCGCAAATCCTGCAGCCCCACGGGCTGTGGGGCCACGCGAGCGGCTGACAAAGAGCTTCCCAACGAGGCATGGCTTTCCCTCCAGGCTCTTCAGGCGTGGGAGCTGTGGCCAGAGCCGCGGCCCTACCGGAAAATGCTTCGCAGGCTGTCGTGGCGGCGCCACGTGGGCGCCAGTGGCGCCGAGGATGACGGCCGCCGCAAAGCCCGCAGCCCCACGGGCTGTGGGGCCACGCGAGCGGCGGCCAAAGAGCTTTCCAACGAGGCACGGCTTTCCCTCCTGGCTCTTCGGGCGTGGGAGCTGTGGCCAGAGCCTCGGCCCTACCGGAAAATGCTTCGCAGGATGGCGCGGCGGCGCGATGTGGGCGCCGGTGGCGCCGAGGCTGACGGCCGCCGCAAAGCCCGCAGCCCCACGGGCTGTGGGGCCACGCGAGCGGCTGCCAAAGAGCTTCCCAACGAGGCACGGCTTTCCCTCCTGGCTCTTCGGGCGTGGGAGCTGTGGCCAGAGCCACGGCCCTACCGGAAAATGCTTCGCAGGCTGGCGCGGCAGCGCCACTATGGAGCTGGTTGCGCCGAGGCTGACGGCCGCCGCAAAGCCCGCAGCCGGACGGGCTGTGGGGCCACGCGAGCGGCTGCCAAAGAGCTTCCCAACGAGGCACGGCTTTCCCTCCTGGCTCTTCGGGCGTGGGAGCTGTGGCCAGAGCCGCGGCCCTACCAGAAAATGCTTCGCAGGTTGGCGCAGCAGCGCCACATGGGCGCCGGTGGCGCCGAGGCTGACGGCCGCCGCAAAGCCCGCAGCCCCACGGGCTGTGGGGCCACGCGAGCGGCTGCCAAAGAGCTTTCCAACGATGCACAGCGTTCCATCCTGGCTCTTCGGGCGTGGGAGCTGTGGCCAGAGCCGCGGCCCTACCGGAAAATGCTTCGCAGGCTGGTGCGGCGGTGCCACGTGGGCGCCGGTGGCGCCGAGGCTGACGGCCGCCGCAAAGCCCGCAGCCCCACGGGCTGTGGGGCCATGCGAGCGGCTGCCAAAGAGCTTCCCAACGAGGCACGGCTTTCCCTCCTGGCTCTTCGGGCGTGGGAGCTGTAGCCAGAGCCGCGGCTCTACCGGAAAATGCTTCGCAGGCTGGCGCGGCGGCGCGATGTGGGCGCCGGTGGTGCCGAGGCTGACGGCCGCCGCAAAGCCCGCAGTCCCACGGGCTGTGGGGCCACGCGAGCGGCTGCCAAAGAGCTTTCCAACGAGGCACGGCTTTCCCTCCTGGCTCTTTGGGTGTGGTAGCTGTGGCCAGAGCCGCGGCCCTACCGGAAAATGCTTCGCAGGCTGGCGCGGCGGCGCCACTATGGCGCCGGTGGCGCCGAGGCTGACGGCCGCCGCAAAGCCCGCAGCCCCACGGGCTGTGGGGCTACGCGAGCGCCTGTTAAAGAGCTTTCCAACGAGGCACGGCTTTCCCTCCTGGCTCTTCGGGCGTGGGAGCTGTGGCCAGAGCCGCGGCCCTACCTGAAAATGCTTCGCAGGCTGGCGCGGCGGCGCCACGTGGGCGCCAGTGGCGCCGAGGATGACGGCCGCCGCAAAGCCCGCAGCCCCACGGGCTGTGGGGCCACGCGAGCGGCTGCCAAAGAGCTTTCCAACGATGCACAGCGTTCCCTCCTGGCTCTTCGGGCATGGGAGCTGTGGCCAGAGCCGCAGCCCTACCGGAAAATGCTTCGCAAACTGGCGCGGCGGTGCCACGTGGGCGCCGGTGGCGCCGAGGCTGACGGCCGCCGCAAAGCCCGCAGCCGCAAGGGCTGTGGGGCCACGCGACCTGCTGCCAAAGAGCTTTCCAACGAGGCACGGCTTTCCCTCCTGGCTCTTCGGGCGTGGGAGCTGTGGCCAGAGCCGCGGCCCTACCGGAAAATGCTTCGCAGGCTGGCGCGGTGGCGCCAGGTGGGCGCCGGTGGCGCCGAGGCTGACGGCCGCCGCAAAGCCCGCAGCCCCACGGGCTGTGGGGCCACGCGAGCGGCTGCCAAAGAGCTTTCCAACGAGGCACGGCTTTCCCTCCTGGCTCTTCGGGCGTGGAAGCTGTGGCCAGAGCCGCGGCCCTACCGGAAAATGCTTCGCAGGCTGGCGCAGCAGCGCCACATGGCCGCCGGTGGCGCCGAGGCTGACGGCCGCCGCAAAGCCCGCAGCCCCACGGGCTGTGGGGCCACGCGAGCGGCTGCCAAAGAGCTTCCCAACGAGGCACGGCTTTCCCTCCTGGCTCTTCGGGCGTGGGAGCTGTGGCCAGAGCCGCGGCTCTACCGGAAAATGCTTCGCAGGCTGGCGCGGCGGCGCGATGTGAGCGCCGGTGGTGCCGAGGCTGACGGCCGCCGCAAAGCCCGCAGTCCCACGGGCTGTGGGGCCACGCGAGCGGCTGCCAAAGAGCTTTCCAACGAGGCACGGCTTTCCCTCCTGGCTCTTTGGGTGTGGTAGCTGTGGCCAGAGCCGCGGCCCTACCGGAAAATTCTTCGCAGGCTGGCGCGGCGGCGCAACTTGGGCGCCGGTGGCGCCGAGGCTGACGGCCGCCGCAAAGCCCGCAGCCCCACGGGCTGTGGGGCCACGCGAGCGGCTGCCAAAGAGCTTTCCAACGAGGCACGACTTTCCCTCCTGGCTCTTCGGGCGTGGGAGCTGTGGCCACAGCCGCGGCACTAACGGAAAATGCTTCGCAGGCTGGCGCGGCGGCGCAACGTGGGCGCCGGTGGCGCCGAGGGTGACGGCCGCCGCAAAGCCCGCAGCCCCACGGGCTGTGGGGCCATGCGAGCGGCTGCCAAAGAGCTTTCCAACGAGGCACGGCTTTCCCTCCTGGCTCTTCGGGTGTGGGAGCTGTGGCCAGAGCCGCAGCCCTACCGGAAAATGCTTCGCAGGCTGGCGCGGCGGCGCAACGTGGGCGCTGGTGGCGCCGAGGCTGACGGCCGCCGCAAAGCCCGCAGCCCCACGGGCTGTGGGGCCACGCGAGCGGCTGCCAAAGAGCTTTCCAACGAGGCACGGGTTTCCCTCCTGGCTCTTCGGGTGTGGGAGGTGTGGCCAGAGCCACAGCCCTACCGGAAAATGCTTCGCAGGCTGGCGCAGCAGCGCCACGTGAGCGCTGGTGGCGCCGAGGCTGACGGCCGCCGCAAAGCCCGCAGCCCCACGGGCTGTGGGGCCACGCGAGCGGCTGCCAAAGAGCTTTCCAACGAGGCACCGCTTTCCCTCCTGGATCTTCAGGCGTGGAAGCTGTGGCCAGAGCCGCGGCCCTACCGGAAAATGCTTCGCAGGCTGGCGCGGCAGCGCCACTATGGCGCTGGTTGCGCCGAAGCTGACGGCCGCCGCAAAGCCCGCAGCCGCACGGGCTGTTGGGCCATGCGAGCGGCTGCCAAAGAGCTTTCCAACGAGGCATGGCTTTCCCTCCTGGCTCTTCAGGTGTAGGAGCTGTGGCCAGAGCCGCGGCCCTACCAGAAAAAGCTTTGGGGCCTGGCGCAGTGGCGCCAGGTGGGCGCCGGTGGCGCCGAGGCTGACGGCCGCTGCAAAGCCCGCAGCCCCACGGGCTGTGGGGCCACGCGAGCGGCTGCCAAAGAGCTTTCCAACGAGGCACGGCTTTCCCTCCTGGCTCTTCGGGCGTGGGAGCTGTGGCCAGAGCCGCGGCCCTACCGGAAAATGCTTCGCAGGCTGGCGCAGCGGCGCCACATGGGCGCCGGTGTCGCCGAGGCTGACGGCCGCCGCAAAGCCCGCAGCCCCACGGGCTGTGGGGCCACGCGAGCGGCTGCCAAAGAGCTTTCCAACGAGGCACGGCTTTCCCTCCTGGCTCTTCGGGCGTGGAAGCTGTGGCCAGAGCCGCGGCCCTACCGGAAAATGCTTCGCAGGCTGGCGCAGCAGCGCCACATGGCCGCCGGTGGCGCCGAGGCTGACGGCCGCCGCAAAGCCCGCAGCCCCACGGGCTGTGGGGCCACGCGAGCGGCTGCCAAAGAGCTTTCCAACGATGCACAGCGTTCCATACTGGCTCTTCGGGCGTGGGAGCTGTGGCCAGAGCCGCGGCCCTACCAGAAAATGCTTCGCAGGCTGGCGCGGCGGTGCCACATGTGCGCCGGTGGCGCCGAGGCTGACGGCCGCCGCAAAGCCCGCAGCCCCACGGGCTGTGGGGCCACGCGAGCGGCTGCCAAAGAGCTTTCCAACGAGGCATGGCTTTCCCTCCTGGCTCTTCGGGCGTGGGAGCTGTGGCCAGAGCCGCGGCCCTACCTGAAAATGCTTCGCAGGCTGTCGCGGCGGTGCCACGTGGGCGCCGGTGGCGCCGAGGCTGACGGCCGCCGCAAAGCCCGCAGCCCCACGGGCTGTGGGGCCATGCGAGCGGCTGCCAAAGAGCTTTCCAACGAGGCACGGCTTTCCCTCCTGGCTCTTCGGGTGTAGGATCTGTGGCCAGAGCCGCGGCCCTACTGGAAAATGCTTTGGGGCCTGGCGCAGTGGCGCCAGGTGGGCACCGGTGGCGCCGAGGCTGACGGCCGCCGCAAAGCCCGCAGCCCCACGGGCTGTGGGGCCACGCGAGCAGCTGCCAAAGAGCTTCCCAACGAGGCATGGCTTTCCCTCCTGGCTCTTCGGGCGTGGGAGCTGTGGCCAGAGCCGCGGCCCTACCGGAAAATGCTTCGCAGGCTGGCGCGGCGGCGCCACATGGGCGCCGGTGGCGCCGAGGCTGACGGCCGCCGCAAAGCCCGCAGCCCCACGGGCTGTGGGGCCACGCGAGCGGCTGCCAAAGAGCTTTCCAACGAGGCATGGCTTTCCCTCCTGGCTCTTCGGGCGTGGGAGCTGTGGCCAGAGCCGCGTCCCTACCGGAAAATGCTTCGCAGGCTGGCGCAGCAGCGCCACATGGGCGCCGGTGGCGCCGAGGCTGACGGCCGCCGCAAAGCCCGCAGCCCCACGGGCTGTGGGGCCACGCGAGCGGCTGCCAAAGAGCTTTCCAACAAGGCACGGCTTTCCCTCCTGGCTCTTCGGGCGTGGGAGCTGTGGCCAGAGCCGCGGCTCTACCAGAAAATGCTTCGCAGTCTGGCGCGGCGGCGCCACGTGGGCGCCGGTGGTGCCGAGGCTGACGGCCGCCGCAAAGCCCGCAGTCCCACGGGCTGCAGGGCCACGCGAGCGGCTGCCAAAGAGCTTTCCAACGAGGCACGGCTTTCCCTCCTGGCTCTTCGGGCGTGGGAGCTGTGGCCAGAGCCGCGGCCCTACCGGAAAATGCTTCGCAGGCTGGCGCGGCGGCGCGATGTGGGCGCCGGTTGCGCCGAGGCTGACGGCCGCCGCAAAGCCCGCAGCCCCACGGGCTGTGGGGCCACGCGAGCGGCTGCCAAAGAGCTTTCCAACGAGGCACGGCTTTCCCATCTGGCTCTTTGGGCGTGGGAGCTGTGGCCAGAGCCGCGGCCCTACCGGAAAATGCTTTGCAGGCTGGCGCGGCAGCGCCATTCGGGCGCCGGTGGCGTTGAGGCTGACGGCCGCCGCAATGCCCGCAGCCCCACGGGCTGTGGGGCCACGCGAGCGGCTGCCAAAGAGCTTTCCAACGAGGCATGGCTTTCCCTCCTGGCTCTTCGGGCGTGGGAGCTGTGGCCAGAGCCGCGGCCCTACCAGAAAATGCTGCGCAGGCTGTCGCGGCGGTGCCACGTGGGCGCCGGTGGCGCCGAGGCTGACGGCCGCCGCAAAGCCCGCAGCCCCACTTGCTGTGGGGACACGCGAGCGGCTGCCAAAGAGCTTTCCAACGAGGCACGGCTTTCCCTCCTGGCTCTTCGGGTGTAGGAGCTGTGGCCAGAGCCGCGGCCCTACCGGAAAATGCTTTGGGGCCTGGCGCAGTGGCGCCAGGTGGGCGCCGGTGGCGCCGAGGCTGACGGCTGCCGCAAAGCCCGCAGCCCCACGGGCTGTGGGGCCACGCGAGCGGCTGCCAAAGAGCTTTCCAACGAGGCACGGCTTTCCCTCCTGGCTCTTCGGGCATGGGAGCTGTGGCCAGAGCCGCGGCCCTACCGGAAAATGCTTCGCAGGCTGGCGCAGCGGTGCCACGTGGGCGCCGGTGGCGCCGAGGCTGACGGCCGCCGCAAAGCCCGCAGCCCCACGGACTGTGGGGCCACGCGAGCGGCTGCCAAAGAGCTTTCCAACAAGGCACGGCTTTCCCTCCTGGCTCTTCGGGCGTGGGAGCTGTGGCCAGAGCCGCGGCTCTACCAGAAAATGCTTCGCAGGCTGCCGCGGCGGCGCCACGTGGGCGCCGGTGGCGCCGAGGCTGACGGCCGCCGCAAAGCCCGCAGTCCCACGGGCTGCGGGGCCACGCGAGCGGCTGCCAAAGAGCTTTCCAACGAGGCACGGCTTTCCCTCCTGGCTCTTCGGGCGTGGGAGCTGTGGCCAGAGCCGCGGCCCTTCCGGAAAATGCTTCGCAGCCTGGCGCGGCGTCGCGATGTGGGCGCCGGTTGCGCCGACGCTGACGGCCGCCGCAAAGCCCGCAGCCCCACGGGCTGTGGGGCCACGCGAGCGGCTGCCAAAGAGCTTTCCAACGAGGCACGGCTTTCCCTTCTGGCTCTTTGGGCGTGGGAGCTGTGGCCAGAGCCGCGGCCCTACCGGAAAATGCTTTGCAGGCTGGCGCGGCGGCGCCATTCGGGCGCCGGTGGCGCCAAGGCTGACGGCCGCCGCAAAGCCCGCAGCCCCACGGGCTGTGGGGCCACGCGAGCGGCTGCCAAAGAGCTTTCCAACGAGGCACGGCTTTCCTTCCTGGCTCTTCGGGCGTGGGAGCTGTGGCCAGAGCCGCGGCCCTACCGGAAAATGCTTCGCAGGCTGGCGCGGCGGCGCCACGTGGGCGCCGGTGGCGCCAAGGCTGACGGCCGCCGCAAAGCCCGCAGGCCCACGGGCTGTGGGGCCACGCGAGCGGCTGCCAAAGAGCTTTCCAAGGAGGCACGGCTTTCCCTCCTGGCTCTTCAGGTGTGGGAGCTGTGGCTAGAGCCACGGCCCTACCGGAAAATGCTTCGCAGGCTGGCGCGGCGGCGCAACGTGGGCGCCGGTGGCGCCGAGGCTGACGGCCGCCGCAAAGCCCGCAGCCCCACGGGCTGTGGGGCCACGCGAGCGGCTGCCAAAGAGCTTTCCAACGAGGCACGGCTTTCCCTCCTGGCTCTTCGGGCGTGGGAGCTGTGGCCAGAGCCGCGGCCCTACCGGAAAATGCTTCGCAGGCTGGCGCGGCGGCGCCACATGGGCGCCGGTGGCGGCGAGGCTGACGGCCGCCGCAAAGCCCGCAGCCCCACGGGCTGTGGCACCACGCGAGCGGCTGACAAAGAGCTTTCCAATGAGGCACGGCTTTCCCTCCTGGCTCTTCGGGTGTGGGAGCTGTGGCCAGAGCCGCGGCCCTACCCAAAAATGCTTCGCAGGCTGGCGCGGCGGCGCAACGTGGGCGCCGGTGGCGCCGAGGCTGACGGCCGCCGCAAAACCCGCAGCCGCACGGGCTGTGGGGCCACGCGAGCGGCTTCCAAAGACCTTTCCAACGAGGCACGGCTTTCCCTCCTGGCTCTTCGAGACTGGGAGCTGTGGCCAGAGCCGCGGCCCTACCGGAAAATGCTTCGCAGACTGGCGCGGCGGCGCCATTTGGGCGCCAGTGACGCCGAGGCTGACGGCCGCCGCAAAGCCCGCAGCCCCACGGGCTGTGGGGCCACGCGAGCGGCTGCCAAAGAGCTTTCCAACGAGGCACGGCTTTCCCTCCTGGCTCTTCGGGCGTGGGAGCTGTGGCCAGAGCCGCGGCCCTACCGGAAAATGCTTCGCAGTCTGGCGCGGCGGCGCGATGTGGGCGCCGGTTGCGCCGAGGCTGACGGCCGCCGCAAAGCCCGCAGCCCCACAGGCTGTGGGGCCACGTGAGCGGCTGCCAAAGAGCTTTCCAACGAGGCACGGCTTTCCCTCCTGGCTCTTCGGGCGTGGGAGCTGTGGCCAGAGCCGCGGCCCTACCGGAAAATGCTTCGCAGGCTGGCGCGGCGGCGCAACGTGGGCGCCGGTGGCGCCGAGGCTGACGGCCGCCGCAAAGCCCGCAGTCCCACGGGCTGTGGGGCCACGCGAGCGGCTGCCAAAGAGCTTTCCAACGAGGCACGGCTTTCCCTCCTGGCTCTTCGGGTGTGGGAGCTGTGGCCAGAGCCGCGGCCCTACCGGAAAATGCTTCGCAGGCTGGCGCGGCGGCGCAACG
Source organism: Chroicocephalus ridibundus (assembly GCF_963924245.1). Lineage (NCBI taxonomy): Eukaryota > Metazoa > Chordata > Aves > Charadriiformes > Laridae > Chroicocephalus > Chroicocephalus ridibundus. Next base: position 846,739 of record NW_026961593.1, read on the forward strand.
TGGGCGCCGGTGGCGCCGAGGCTGACGGCCGCCGCAAAGCCCGCAGCCCCACGGGATGTGGGGCCACGCGAGCGGCTGCCAAAGAGCTTTCCAACGAGGCACGGCTTTCCCTCCTGGCTCTTCGGGCGTGGGAGCTGTGGCCAGAGCCGCGGCTCTACCAGAAAATGCTTCGCAGGCTGGCGCGGCGGCGCCACGTGGGCGCCGGTGGCGCCGAGGCTGACGGCCGCCGCAAAGCCCGCAGTCCCACGGGCTGCGGGGCCACGCGAGCGGCTGCCAAAGAGCTTTCCAACGAGGCACGGCTTTCCCTCCTGGCTCTTCGGGCGTGGGAGCTGTGGCCAGAGCCGCGGTCCTACCGGAAAATGCTTCGCAGGCTGGCGCGGCGGCGCCACGTGGGCGCCGGTGGCGCCGAGGCTGACGGCCGCCGCAAAGCCCGCAGCCCCACGGGCTGTGGGGCCATGCGAGCGGCTGCCAAAGAGCTTTCCAACGAGGCACGGCTTTCCCTCCTGGCTCTTCTGGTGTAGGAGCTGTGGCCAGAGCCGCGGCCCTACCGGAAAATGCTTTGGGGCCTGGCGCAGTGGCGCGATGTGGGCGCCGGTGGCGCCGAGGCTGACGGCCGCCGCAAAGCCCACAGCCCCACGGGCTGTGGGGCCAGGCGAGCAGCTGCCAAAGAGCTTTCCAACGAGGCACGGCTTTCCCTCCTGGCTCTTCGGTTGTAGGAGTTGTAGGCAGAGCCGCGGCCCTACCAGAAAATGCTTTGGGGCCTGGCGCAGTTGCGCCAGGTGGGCGCCGACGGCGCCGAGGCTGACGGCCGCCGCAAAGCCCGCAGCCCCACGGGCTGTGGGGCCACGCGAGCGGCTGCCAAAGAGCTTTCCAACGAGGCACGGCTTTCCCTCCTGGCTCTTCGGGCGTGGGAGCTGTGGCCAGAGCCGCGGCCCTACCGGAAAATGCTTCGCAGGCTGGCGCGGCGGCGCCACATGGGCGCCGGTGGCGGCGAGGCTGACGGCCGCCGCAAAGCCCGCAGCCCCACGGGCTGTGGGGCCACGCGAGCGGCTGCCAAAGAGCTTTCCAACGAGGCACGGCTTTCCCTCCTGGCTCTTCGAGACTGGGAGCTGTGGCCAGAGCCTCGGCCCTACCGGAAAATGCTTCGCAGGCTGGCGCGGCGGCGCCATTTGGGCGCCAGTGACGCCGAGGCTGACGGCCGTTGCAAAGACCGCAGCCCCACGGGCTGTGGGGCCACGCGAGCGGCTGCCAAAGAGCTTTCCAACGAGGCACGGCTTTCCCTCCTGGCTCTTCGGGCGTGGGAGCTGTGGCCAGAGCCGCGGCCCTACCGGAAAATGCTTCGCAGGCTGGCGCGGCGGCGCAACGTGGGCGCCGGTGGCGCCGAGGCTGACGGCCGCCGCAAAGCCCGCAGCCCCACGGGCTGTGGGGCCACGCGAGCGGCTGCCAAAGAGCTTTCCAACGATGCACAGCGTTCCATCCTGGCTCTTCGGGCGTGGGAGCTGTGGCCAGAGCCGCGGCCCTACTGGAAAATGCTTTGGGGCCTGGCGCAGTGGCGCCAGGTGGGCGCCGGTGGCGCCGAGGCTGACGGCCGCCGCAAAGCCCGCAGCCCCACGGGCTGTGGGGCCACGCGAGCGGCTGCCAAAGAGCTTTCCAACGAGGCACGGCTTTCCCTCCTGGCTCTTCGGGCATGGGAGCTGTGGCCAGAGCCGCGGCCCTACCGGAAAATGCTTCGCAGGCTGGCGCAGCGGTGCCACGTGGGCGCCGGTGGCGCCGAGGCTGACGGCCGCCGCAAAGCCCGCAGCCCCACGGACTGTGGGGCCACGCGAGCGGCTGCCAAAGAGCTTTCCAACGAGGCACAGCTTTCTCTCCTGGCTCTTCGGGCGTGGGAGCTGTGGCCAGAGCCGCGGCCCTACCGGAAAATGCTTCGCAGGCTGTCGCGGCGGTGCCACGTGGGCGCCGGTGGCGACGAGGCTGACGGCCGCCGCAAAGCCCGCAGCCCCACGGGCTGTGGGGCCACGCGAGCGGCTGCCAAAGAGCTTTCCAACAAGGCACGGCTTTCCCTCCTGGCTCTTCGGGCGTGGGAGCTGTGGCCAGAGCCGCGGCTCTACCAGAAAATGCTTCGCAGGCTGCCGCGGCGGCGCCACGTGGGCGCCGGTGGCGCCGAGGCTGACGGCCGCCGCAAAGCCCGCAGTCCCACGGGCTGCGGGGCCACGCGAGCGGCTGCCAAAGAGCTTTCCAACGAGGCACGGCTTTCCCTCCTGGCTCTTCGGGCGTGGGAGCTGTGGCCAGAGCCGCGGCCCTTCCGGAAAATGCTTCGCAGCCTGGCGCGGCGTCGCGATGTGGGCGCCGGTTGCGCCGACGCTGACGGCCGCCGCAAAGCCCGCAGCCCCACGGGCTGTGGGGCCACGCGAGCGGCTGCCAAAGAGCTTTCCAACGAGGCACGGCTTTCCCTTCTGGCTCTTTGGGCGTGGGAGCTGTGGCCAGAGCCGCGGCCCTACCGGAAAATGCTTTGCAGGCTGGCGCGGCGGCGCCATTCGGGCGCCGGTGGCGCCAAGGCTGACGGCCGCCGCAAAGCCCGCAGCCCCACGGGCTGTGGGGCCACGCGAGCGGCTGCCAAAGAGCTTTCCAACGAGGCACGGCTTTCCTTCCTGGCTCTTCGGGCGTGGGAGCTGTGGCCAGAGCCGCGGCCCTACCGGAAAATGCTTCGCAGGCTGGCGCGGCGGCGCCACGTGGGCGCCGGTGGCGCCAAGGCTGACGGCCGCCGCAAAGCCCGCAGGCCCACGGGCTGTGGGGCCACGCGAGCGGCTGCCAAAGAGCTTTCCAAGGAGGCACGGCTTTCCCTCCTGGCTCTTCAGGTGTGGGAGCTGTGGCTAGAGCCGCGGCCCTACCGGAAAATGCTTCGCAGGCTGGCGCGGCGGCGCAACGTGGGCGCCGGTGGCGCCGAGGCTGACGGCCGCCGCAAAGCCCGCAGCCCCACGGGCTGTGGGGCCACGCGAGCGGCTGCCAAAGAGCTTTCCAACGAGGCACGGCTTTCCCTCCTGGCTCTTCGGGCGTGGGAGCTGTGGCCAGAGCCGCGGCCCTACCGGAAAATGCTTCGCAGGCTGGCGCGGCGGCGCCACATGGGCGCCGGTGGCGGCGAGGCTGACGGCCGCCGCAAAGCCCGCAGCCCCACGGGCTGTGGCACCACGCGAGCGGCTGACAAAGAGCTTTCCAATGAGGCACGGCTTTCCCTCCTGGCTCTTCGGGTGTGGGAGCTGTGGCCAGAGCCGCGGCCCTACCCAAAAATGCTTCGCAGGCTGGCGCGGCGGCGCAACGTGGGCGCCGGTGGCGCCGAGGCTGACGGCCGCCGCAAAACCCGCAGCCGCACGGGCTGTGGGGCCACGCGAGCGGCTGCCAAAGAGCTTTCCAACGAGGCACGGCTTTCCCTCCTGGCTCTTCGAGACTGGGAGCTGTGGCCAGAGCCGCGGCCCTACCGGAAAATGCTTCGCAGACTGGCGCGGCGGCGCCATTTGGGCGCCAGTGACGCCGAGGCTGACGGCCGCCGCAAAGCCCGCAGCCCCACGGGCTGTGGGGCCACGCGAGCGGCTGCCAAAGAGCTTTCCAACGAGGCACGGCTTTCCCTCCTGGCTCTTCGGGCGTGGGAGCTGTGGCCAGAGCCGCGGCCCTACCGGAAAATGCTTCGCAGTCTGGCGCGGCGGCGCGATGTGGGCGCCGGTTGCGCCGAGGCTGACGGCCGCCGCAAAGCCCGCAGCCCCACAGGCTGTGGGGCCACGTGAGCGGCTGCCAAAGAGCTTTCCAACGAGGCACGGCTTTCCCTCCTGGCTCTTCGGGCGTGGGAGCTGTGGCCAGAGCCGCGGCCCTACCGGAAAATGCTTCGCAGGCTGGCGCGGCGGCGCAACGTGGGCGCCGGTGGCGCCGAGGCTGACGGCCGCCGCAAAGCCCGCAGTCCCACGGGCTGTGGGGCCACGCGAGCGGCTGCCAAAGAGCTTTCCAACGAGGCACGGCTTTCCCTCCTGGCTCTTCGGGTGTGGGAGCTGTGGCCAGAGCCGCGGCCCTACCGGAAAATGCTTCGCAGGCTGGCGCGGCGGCGCAACGTGGGCGCCGGTGGCGCCGAGGCTGACGGCCGCCGCAAAGCCCGCAGCCCCACGGGATGTGGGGCCACGCGAGCGGCTGCCAAAGAGCTTTCCAACGAGGCACGGCTTTCCCTCCTGGCTCTTCGGGCGTGGGAGCTGTGGCCAGAGCCGCGGCTCTACCAGAAAATGCTTCGCAGGCTGGCGCGGCGGCGCCACGTGGGCGCCGGTGGCGCCGAGGCTGACGGCCGCCGCAAAGCCCGCAGTCCCACGGGCTGCGGGGCCACGCGAGCGGCTGCCAAAGAGCTTTCCAACGAGGCACGGCTTTCCCTCCTGGCTCTTCGGGCGTGGGAGCTGTGGCCAGAGCCGCGGTCCTACCGGAAAATGCTTCGCAGGCTGGCGCGGCGGCGCCACGTGGGCGCCGGTGGCGCCGAGGCTGACGGCCGCCGCAAAGCCCGCAGCCCCACGGGCTGTGGGGCCATGCGAGCGGCTGCCAAAGAGCTTTCCAACGAGGCACGGCTTTCCCTCCTGGCTCTTCTGGTGTAGGAGCTGTGGCCAGAGCCGCGGCCCTACCGGAAAATGCTTTGGGGCCTGGCGCAGTGGCGCGATGTGGGCGCCGGTGGCGCCGAGGCTGACGGCCGCCGCAAAGCCCACAGCCCCACGGGCTGTGGGGCCAGGCGAGCAGCTGCCAAAGAGCTTTCCAACGAGGCACGGCTTTCCCTCCTGGCTCTTCGGTTGTAGGAGCTGTAGGCAGAGCCGCGGCCCTACCAGAAAATGCTTTGGGGCCTGGCGCAGTTGCGCCAGGTGGGCGCCGACGGCGCCGAGGCTGACGGCCGCCGCAAAGCCCGCAGCCCCACGGGCTGTGGGGCCACGCGAGCGGCTGCCAAAGAGCTTTCCAACGAGGCACGGCTTTCCCTCCTGGCTCTTCGGGCGTGGGAGCTGTGGCCAGAGCCGCGGCCCTACCGGAAAATGCTTCGCAGGCTGGCGCGGCGGCGCCACATGGGCGCCGGTGGCGGCGAGGCTGACGGCCGCCGCAAAGCCCGCAGCCCCACGGGCTGTGGGGCCACGCGAGCGGCTGCCAAAGAGCTTTCCAACGAGGCACGGCTTTCCCTCCTGGCTCTTCGAGACTGGGAGCTGTGGCCAGAGCCGCGGCCCTACCGGAAAATGCTTCGCAGGCTGGCGCGGCGGCGCCATTTGGGCGCCAGTGACGCCGAGGCTGACGGCCGTTGCAAAGACCGCAGCCCCACGGGCTGTGGGGCCACGCGAGCGGCTGCCAAAGAGCTTTCCAACGAGGCACGGCTTTCCCTCCTGGCTCTTCGGGCGTGGGAGCTGTGGCCAGAGCCGCGGCCCTACCGGAAAATGCTTCGCAGGCTGGCGCGGCGGCGCAACGTGGGCGCCGGTGGCGCCGAGGCTGACGGCCGCCGCAAAGCCCGCAGCCCCACGGGCTGTGGGGCCACGCGAGCGGCTGCCAAAGAGCTTTCCAACGATGCACAGCGTTCCATCCTGGCTCTTCGGGCGTGGGAGCTGTGGCCAGAGCCGCGGCCCTACTGGAAAATGCTTTGGGGCCTGGCGCAGTGGCGCCAGGTGGGCGCCGGTGGCGCCGAGGCTGACGGCCGCCGCAAAGCCCGCAGCCCCACGGGCTGTGGGGCCACGCGAGCGGCTGCCAAAGAGCTTCCCAACGAGGCATGGATTTCCCTCCTGGCTCTTCGGGCGTGGGAGCTGTGGCCAGAGCCGCAGCCCTACCAGAAAATGCTTCGCAGGCTGGCGCAGCAGCGCCACATGGGCGCCGGTGGCGCCGAGGCTGACGGCCGCCGCAAAGCCCGCAGCCCCACGGGCTGTGGGGCCACGCGAGCGGCTGCCAAAGAGCTTTCCAACGATGCACAGCGTTCCATACTGGCTCTTCGGGCGTGGGAGCTGTGGCCAGAGCCGCGGCCCTACCTGAAAATGCTTCGCAGGCTGTCGCGGCGGTGCCACGTGGGCGCCGGTGGCGCCGAGGCTGACGGCCGCCGCAAAGCCTGCAGCCCCACGGGCTTTGGGGCCATGCGAGCGGCTGCCAAAAAGCTTTCCGACGAGGCACGGCTTTCCCTCCTGGCTCTTCGGGTGTAGGAGCTGTGGCCAGAGCCGCGGCCCTACTGGAAAATGCTTTGGGGCCTGGCGCAGTGGCGCCAGGTGGGCGCCGGTGGCGCCGAGGCTGACGGCCGCCGCAAAGCCCGCAGCCCCACGGGCTGTGGGGCCACGCGAGCGGCTGCCAAAGAGCTTCCCAACGAGGCATGGCTTTCCCTCCTGGCTCTTCGGGCGTGGGAGCTGTGGCCAGAGCCGCGGCCCTACCGGAAAATGCTTCGCAGGCTGGCGAGGCGGCGCCACATGGGCGCCGGTGGCGCCGAGGCTGACGGCCGCCGCAAAGCCCGCAGCCCCACGGGCTGTGGGGCCACGCGAGCGGCTGCCAAAGAGCTTTCCAACGATGCACAGCGTTCCATACTGGCTCTTCGGGCGTGGGAGCTGTGGCCAGAGCCGCGGCCCTACCGGAAAATGCTTCGCAGGCTGGCGCGGCGGCGCCACGTGGGCGCCGGTGGCGCCGAGGCTGACGGCCGCCGCAAAGCCCGCAGCCCCACGGGCTGTGGGGCCATGCGAGCGGCTGCCAAAGAGCTTTCCAACGAGGCACGGCTTTCCCTCCTGGCTCTTCTGGTGTAGGAGCTGTGGCCAGAGCCGCGGCCCTACCGGAAAATGCTTTGGGGCCTGGCGCAGTGGCGCGATGTGGGCGCCGGTGGCGCCGAGGCTGACGGCCGCCGCAAAGCCCACAGCCCCACGGGCTGTGGGGCCAGGCGAGCAGCTGCCAAAGAGCTTTCCAACGAGGCACGGCTTTCCCTCCTGGCTCTTCGGTTGTAGGAGCTGTAGGCAGAGCCGCGGCCCTACCAGAAAATGCTTTGGGGCCTGGCGCAGTTGCGCCAGGTGGGCGCCGACGGCGCCGAGGCTGACGGCCGCCGCAAAGCCCGCAGCCCCACGGGCTGTGGGGCCACGCGAGCGGCTGCCAAAGAGCTTTCCAACGAGGCACGGCTTTCCCTCCTGGCTCTTCGGGCGTGGGAGCTGTGGCCAGAGCCGCGGCCCTACCGGAAAATGCTTCGCAGGCTGGCGCGGCGGCGCCACATGGGCGCCGGTGGCGGCGAGGCTGACGGCCGCCGCAAAGCCCGCAGCCCCACGGGCTGTGGGGCCACGCGAGCGGCTGCCAAAGAGCTTTCCAACGAGGCACGGCTTTCCCTCCTGGCTCTTCGAGACTGGGAGCTGTGGCCAGAGCCGCGGCCCTACCGGAAAATGCTTCGCAGGCTGGCGCGGCGGCGCCATTTGGGCGCCAGTGACGCCGAGGCTGACGGCCGTTGCAAAGACCGCAGCCCCACGGGCTGTGGGGCCACGCGAGCGGCTGCCAAAGAGCTTTCCAACGAGGCACGGCTTTCCCTCCTGGCTCTTCGGGCGTGGGAGCTGTGGCCAGAGCCGCGGCCCTACCGGAAAATGCTTCGCAGGCTGGCGCGGCGGCGCAACGTGGGCGCCGGTGGCGCCGAGGCTGACGGCCGCCGCAAAGCCCGCAGCCCCACGGGCTGTGGGGCCACGCGAGCGGCTGCCAAAGAGCTTTCCAACGATGCACAGCGTTCCATCCTGGCTCTTCGGGCGTGGGAGCTGTGGCCAGAGCCGCGGCCCTACTGGAAAATGCTTTGGGGCCTGGCGCAGTGGCGCCAGGTGGGCGCCGGTGGCGCCGAGGCTGACGGCCGCCGCAAAGCCCGCAGCCCCACGGGCTGTGGGGCCACGCGAGCGGCTGCCAAAGAGCTTCCCAACGAGGCATGGATTTCCCTCCTGGCTCTTCGGGCGTGGGAGCTGTGGCCAGAGCCGCAGCCCTACCAGAAAATGCTTCGCAGGCTGGCGCAGCAGCGCCACATGGGCGCCGGTGGCGCCGAGGCTGACGGCCGCCGCAAAGCCCGCAGCCCCACGGGCTGTGGGGCCACGCGAGCGGCTGCCAAAGAGCTTTCCAACGATGCACAGCGTTCCATACTGGCTCTTCGGGCGTGGGAGCTGTGGCCAGAGCCGCGGCCCTACCTGAAAATGCTTCGCAGGCTGTCGCGGCGGTGCCACGTGGGCGCTCGTGGCGCCGAGGCTGACGGCCGCCGCAAAGCCTGCAGCCCCACGGGCTTTGGGGCCATGCGAGCGGCTGCCAAAAAGCTTTCCGACGAGGCACGGCTTTCCCTCCTGGCTCTTCGGGTGTAGGAGCTGTGGCCAGAGCCGCGGCCCTACTGGAAAATGCTTTGGGGCCTGGCGCAGTGGCGCCAGGTGGGCGCCGGTGGCGCCGAGGCTGACGGCCGCCGCAAAGCCCGCAGCCCCACGGGCTGTGGGGCCACGCGAGCGGCTGCCAAAGAGCTTCCCAACGAGGCATGGCTTTCCCTCCTGGCTCTTCGGGCGTGGGAGCTGTGGCCAGAGCCGCGGCCCTACCGGAAAATGCTTCGCAGGCTGGCGAGGCGGCGCCACATGGGCGCCGGTGGCGCCGAGGCTGACGGCCGCCGCAAAGCCCGCAGCCCCACGGGCTGTGGGGCCACGCGAGCGGCTGCCAAAGAGCTTTCCAACGATGCACAGCGTTCCATACTGGCTCTTCGGGCGTGGGAGCTGTGGCCAGAGCCGCGGCCCTACCGGAAAATGCTTCGCAGGCTGGCGCGGCGGTGCCACGTGTGCGCCGGTGGCGCCGAGGCTGACGGCCGCCGCAAAGCCCGCAGCCCCACGGGCTGTGGGGCCACGCGAGCGGCTGCCAAAGGGCTTTCCAACGAGGCACGGCTTTCCCTCCTGGCTCTTCGGGCGTGGGAGCTGTGGCCAGAGCCGCGGCCCTACCTGAAAATGCTTCGCGGGCTGTCGCGGCAGTGCCACGTGGGCGCCGGTGGCGCCGAGGCTGACGGCCGCCGCAAAGCCCGCAGCCCCACGGGCTGTGGGGCCACGCGAGCGGCTGCCAAAGAGCTTTCCAACAAGGCACGGCTTTCCCTCCTGGCTCTTCGGGCGTGGGAGCTGTGGCCAGAGCCGCGGCTCTACCAGAAAATGCTTCGCAGGCTCTCGCGGCGGCGCCACGTGGGCGCCGGTGGCGCCGAGGCTGACGGCCGCCGCAAAGCCCGCAGTCCCACGGGCTGCAGGGCCACGCGAGCGGCTGCCAAAGAGCTTTCCAACGAGGCACGGCTTTCCCTCCTGGCTCTTCGGGCGTGGGAGCTGTGGCCAGAGCCGCGGCCCTACTGGAAAATGCTTCGCAGGCTGGCGCAGCGGCGCGATGTGGGCGCCGGTTGCGCCGAGGCTGACGGCCGCCGCAAAGCCCGCAGCCCCACGGGCTGTGGGGCCACGCGAGCGGCTGCCAAAGAGCTTTCCAACGAGGCACGGCTTTCCCTCCTGGCTCTTCGGGCGTGGGAGCTGTGGCCAGAGCCGCGGCCCTACCGGAAAATGCTTTGCAGGTTGGCGCGGCGGCGCCATTCGGGCGCCGGTGGCGCCGAGGCTGACGGCCGCCGCAAAGCCCGCAGCCCCACGGGCTGTGGGGCCACGCGAGCGGCTGCCAAAGAGCTTTCCAACGAGGCACGGCTTTCCCTCCTGGCTCATCGGGCGTGGGAGCTGTGGCCAGAGCCGCGGCCCTACCGAAAAATGCTTCGCAGGCTGGCGCAGCACCGCCACGTGGGCGCCGGTGGCGCCGAGGCTGACGGCCACCGCAAAGCCCGCAGCCCCACGGGCTGTGGGGCCATGCGAGCGGCTGCCAAAGAGCTTTCCAACGAGGCACGGCTTTCCCTCCTGGCTCTTCGGGTGTAGGAGCTGTGGCCAGAGCCGCGGCCCTACCGGAAAATGCTTTGGGGCCTGGCGCAGTGGCGCCAGGTGGGCGCCGGTGGCGCCGAGGCTGACGGCCGCCGCAAAGCCCACAGCCCCACGGGCTGTGGGGCCACGCGAGCAGCTGCCAAAGAGCTTTCCAACGAGGCACGGCTTTCCCTCCTGGCTCTTCGGGCGTGGGAGCTTTTGCCAGAGCTGCGGCCCTACCGGAAAATGCTTCGCAGGCTGGCGCAGCACCGCCACGTGGGCGCCGGTGGCGCCGAGGCTGACGGCCGCCGCAAAGCCCACAGCCCCACGGGCTGTGGGGCCATGCGAGCGGCTGCCAAAGAGCTTTCCAACGAGGCACGGCTTTCCCTCCTGGCTCTTCGGGTGTAGGAGCTGTGGCCAGAGCCGCGGCCCTACCGGAAAATGCTTTGGGGCCTGGCGCAGTTGCGCCAGGTGGGCGCCGGTGGCGCCGAGGCTGACGGCCGCCGCAAAGCCCACAGCCCCACGGGCTGTGGGGCCACGCGAGCAGCTGCCAAAGAGCTTTCCAACGAGGCACGGCTTTCCCTCCTGGCTCTTCGGGCGTGGGAGCTGTGGCCAGAGCCGCGGTCCTACCGGAAAATGCTTCGCAGGCTGGCGCGGCGGCGCCACGTGGGCGCCGGTGGCGCCGAGGCTGACGGCCGCCGCAAAGCCCGCAGCCCCACGGGCTGTGGGGCCATGCGAGCGGCTGCCAAAGAGCTTTCCAACGAGGCACGGCTTTCCCTCCTGGCTCTTCGGGTGTAGGAGCTGTGGCCAGAGCCGCGGCCCTACCGGAAAATGCTTTGGGGCCTGGCGCAGTGGCGCGATGTGGGCGCCGGTGGCGCCGAGGCTGACGGCCGCCGCAAAACCCGCAGCCGCACGGGCTGTGGGGCCACGCGAGCGGCTGCCAAAGAGCTTTCCAACGAGGCACGGCTTTCCCTCCTGGCTCTTCGAGACTGGGAGCTGTGGCCAGAGCCGCGGCCCTACCGGAAAATGCTTCGCAGGCTGGCGCGGCGGCGCCATTTGGGCGCCAGTGACGCCGAGGCTGACGGCCGCCGCAAAGCCCGCAGCCCCACGGGCTGTGGGGCCACGCGAGCGGCTGCCAAAGAGCTTTCCAACGAGGCACGGCTTTCCCTCCTGGCTCTTCGGGCGCGGGAGCTGTGGCCAGAGCCGCGGCCCTACCGGAAAATGCTTCGCAGGCTGGCGCGGCGGCGCGATGTGGGCGCCGGTTGCGCCGAGGCTGACGGCCGCCGCAAAGCCCGCAGCCCCACAGGCTGTGGGGCCACGTGAGCGGCTGCCAAAGAGCTTTCCAACGAGGCACCGCTTTCCCTTCTGGCTCTTTGGGCATGGGAGCTGTGGCCAGAGCCGCGGCCCTACCGGAAAATGCTTTGCAGGCTGGCGCGGCGGCGCCATTCGGGCGCCGGTGGCGCCGAGGCTGACGGCCGCTGCAAAGCCCGCAGCCCCACGGGCTGTGGGGCCACGCGAGCGACTGCCAAAGAACTTTCCAACGAGGCACGGCTTTCCCTCCTGGCTCTTCGGGCGTGGGAGCTGTGGCCAGAGCCGCGGCCCTACCGGAAAATGCTTCGCAGGCTGGCGCAGCAGCGCCACATGGGCGCCGGTGGCGCCGAGGCTGACGGCCGCCGCAAAGCCCGCAGCCCCACGGGCTGTGGGGCCACGCGAGCGGCTGCCAAAGAGCTTTCCAACGATGCACAGCGTTCCATCCTGGCTCTTCGGGCATGGGAGCTGTGGCCAGAGCCGCGGCCCTACCGGAAAATGCTTCGCAGGCTGGTGCGGCGGTGCCACGTGTGCGCCGGTGGCGCCGAGGCTGACGGCCGCCGCAAAGCCCGCAGCCCCACGCGCTGTGGGGCCACGCGAGCGGCTGCCAAAGAGCTTTCCAACGAGGCACGGCTTTCCCTCCTGGCTCTTCGGGCGTGGGAGCTGTGGCCAGAGCCGCGGCCCTACCTGAAAATGCTTCGCGGGCTGTCGCGGCAGTGCCACGTGGGGGCCGGTGGCGCCGAGGCTGACGGCCGCCGCAAAGCCCGCAGCCCCACGGGCTGTGGGGCCACGCGAGCGGCTGCCAAAGAGCTTTCCAACAAGGCACGGCTTTCCCTCCTGGCTCTTCGGGCGTGGGAGCTGTGGCCAGAGCCGCGGCTCTACCAGAAAATGCTTCGCAGGCTAACGCGGCGGCGCCACGTGGGCGCCGGTGGCGCCGAGGCTGACGGCCGCCGCAAAGCCCGCAGTCCCACGGGCTGCAGGGCCACGCGAGCGGCTGCCAAAGAGCTTTCCAACGAGGCACGGCTTTCCCTCCTGGCTCTTCGGGCGTGGGAGCTGTGGCCAGAGCCGCGGCCCTACTGGAAAATGCTTCGCAGGCTGGCGCAGCGGCGCGATGTGGGCGCCGGTTGCGCCGAGGCTGACGGCCGCCGCAAAGCCCGCGGCCCCACGGGCTGTGGGGCCACGCGAGCGGCTGCCAAAGAGCTTTCCAACGAGGCACGGCTTTCCCTCCTGGCTCTTCGGGCGTGGGAGCTGTGGCCAGAGCCGCGGCCCTACCGGAAAATGCTTTGCAGGCTGGCGCGGCGGCGCCATTCGGGCGCCGGTGGCGCCGAGGCTGACGGCCGCCGCAAAGCCCGCAGCCCCACGGGCTGTGGGGCCACGCGAGCGGCTGCCAAAGAGCTTTCCAACGAGGCACGGCTTTCCCTCCTGGCTCTTCGAGACTGGGAGCTGTGGCCAGAGCCGCGGCCCTTCCGGAAAATGCTTCGCAGGCTGGCGCGGCGTCGCGATGTGGGCGCCGGTTGCGCCGACGCTGACGGCCGCCGCAAAGCCCGCAGCCCCACGGGCTGTGGGGCCACGCGAGCGGCTGCCAAAGAGCTTTCCAACGAGGCACGGCTTTCCCTCCTGGCTCTTCGGGCGTGGGAGCTGTGGCCAGAGCCGCCGGCCCTACCGGAAAATGCTGCGCAGGCTGTCGCGGCGGTGCCACGTGGGCGCCGGTGGCGCCGAGGCTGACGGCCGCCGCAAAGCCCGCAGCCCCACGGGCTGTGGGGCCACGCGAGCGGCTGCCAAAGAGCTTTCCAACGAGGCACGGGTTTCCCTCCTGGCTCTTCGGGTGTGGGAGGTGTGGCCAGAGCCGCAGCCCTACCGGAAAATGCTTCGCAGGCTGGCGCAGCAGCGCCACGTGGGCGCTGGTGGCGCCGAGGCTGACGGCCGCCGCAAAGCCCGCAGCCCCACGGGCTGTGGGGCCACGCGAGCGGCTGCCAAAGAGCTTTCCAACGAGGCACAGCGTTCCATACTGGCTCTTCGGGCGTGGGAGCTGTGGCCAGAGCCGCGGCCCTACCAGAAAATGCTTCGCAGGCTAACGCGGCGGTGCCACGTGTGCGCCGGTGGCGCCGAGGCTGACGGCCGACGCAAAGCCCGCAGCCCCACGGGCTGTGGGGCCATGCGAGCGGCTGCCAAAAAGCTTTCCGACGAGGCACGGCTTTCCCTCCTGGCTCATCGGGTGTAGGAGCTGTGGCCAGAGCCGCGGCCCTACTGGAAAATGCTTTGGGGCCTGGCGCAGTGGCGCCAGGTGGGCGCCGGTGGCGCCGAGGCTGACGGCCGCCGCAAAGCCCGCAGCCCCACGGGCTGTGGGGCCACGCGAGCGGCTGCCAAAGAGCTTCCCAACGAGGCATGGCTTTCCCTTCTGGCTCTTCGGGCGTGGGAGCTGTGGCCAGAGCCGCGGCCCTACCGGAAAATGCTTCGCAGGCTGGCGCGGCGGCGCCACATGGGCGCCGGTGGCGCCGAGGCTGACGGCCGCCGCAAAGCCCGCAGCCCCACGGGCTGTGGGGCCACGCGAGCGGCTGCCAAAGAGCTTTCCAACGATGCACAGCGTTCCATACTGGCTCTTCGGGCGTGGGAGCTGTGGCCAGAGCCGCGGCCCTACCGGAAAATGCTTCGCAGGCTGGTGCGGCGGTGCCACGTGTGCGCCGGTGGCGCCGAGGCTGACGGCCGCCGCAAAGCCCGCAGCCCCACGGGCTGTGGGGCCACGCGAGCGGCTGCCAAAGAGCTTTCCAACGAGGCACGGCTTTCCCTCCTGGCTCTTCGGGCGTGGGAGCTGTGGCCAGAGCCGCGGCCATACCGGAAAATTCTTCGCAGGCTGGCGCGGCGGCGCAACTTGGGCGCCGGTGGCGCCGAGGCTGACGGCTGCCGCAAAGCCCGCAGCCCCACAGGCTGTGGGGCCACGCGAGCGGCTGCCAAAGAGCTTTCCAACGAGGCACGGCTTTCCCTCCTGGCTCTTCGAGACTGGGAGCTGTGGCCAGAGCCGCGGCCCTACCGGAAAATGCTTTGCAGGCTGGCGCGGCGGCGCCATTCGGGCGCCAGTGACGCCGAGGCTGACGGCCGCCGCAAAGCCCGCAGCCCCACGGGCTGTGGGGCCACGCGAGCGGCTGCCAAAGAGCTTTCCAACGAGGCACGGCTTTCCCTCCTGGCTCTTCGGGCGTGGGAGCTGTGGCCAGAGCCGCCGGCCCTACCTGAAAATGCTTCGCGGGCTGTCGCGGCAGTGCCACGTGGGCGCCGGTGGCGCCGAGGCTGACGGCCGCCGCAAAGCCCGCAGCCCCACGGGCTGTGGGGCCACGCGAGCGGCTGCCAAAGAGCTTTCCAACAAGGCATGGCTTTCCCTCCTGGCTCTTCGGGCGTGGGAGCTGTGGCCAGAGCCGCGGCTCTACCAGAAAATGCTTCGCAGGCTGGCGCGGCGGCGCCACGTGGGCGCCGGTGTCGCCGAGGCTGACGGCCGCCGCAAAGCCCGCAGTCCCACGGGCTGCAGGGCCACGCGAGCGGCTGCCAAAGAGCTTTCCAACGAGGCACGGCTTTCCCTCCTGGCTCTTCGGGCGTGGGAGCTGTGGCCAGAGCCGCGGCCCTACCGGAAAATGCTTCGCAGGCTGGCGCAGCGGCGCGATGTGGGCGCCGGTTGCGCCGAGGCTGACGGCCGCCGCAAAGCCCGCAGCCCCACGGGCTGTGGGGCCACGCGAGCGGCTGCCAAAGAGCTTTCCAACGAGGCACGGCTTTCCCTCCTGGCTCTTCGGGCGTGGGAGCTGTGGCCAGAGCCGCGGCCCTACCGGAAAATGCTTTGCAGGCTGGCGCGGCGGCGACAAGTGGGCGCCGGTGGCGCCGAGGCTGACGGCCGCCGCAAAGCCCGCAGCCGCACGGGGTGTGGGGCCACGCGAGCGGCTGCCAAAGAGCTTTCCAACGATGCACAGCGTTCCCTCCTGGCTCTTCGGGCGTGGGAGCTGTGGCCAGAGCCGCGGCCCTACCGGAAAATGCTTCGCAGGCTGGCGCGGCGGTGCCACGTGTGCGCCGGTGGCGCCGAGGCTGACGGCCGCCGCAAAGCCCGCAGCCCCACGGGCTGTGGGGCCACGCGAGCGGCTGCCAAAGAGCTTTCCAACGAGGCACGGCTTTCCCTCCTGGCTCTTCGGGCGTGGGAGCTGTGGCCAGAGCCGCGGCCCTACCTGAAAATGCTTCGCGGGCTGTCGCGGCAGTGCCACGTGGGCGCCGGTGGCGCCGAGCCTGACGGCCGCCGCAAAGCCCGCAGCCCCACGGGCTGTGGGGCCACGCGAGCGGCTGCCAAAGAGCTTTCCAACAAGGCACGGCTATCCCTCCTGGATCTTCGGGCGTGGGAGCTGTGGCCAGAGCCGCGGCTCTACCAGAAAATGCTTCGCAGGCTGGCGCGGCGGCGCCACGTGGGCGCCGGTGGCGCCGAGGCTGACGGCCGCCGCAAAGCCCGCAGCCCCACGGGCTGCAGGGCCACGCGAGCGGCTGCCAAAGAGCTTTCCAACGATGCACGGCTTTCCCTCCTTGCTCTTCGGGCGTGGGAGCTGTGGCCAGAGCCGCGGCCCTACCGGAAAATGCTTCGCAGGCTGGCGCGGCGGTGCGATGTGGGCGCCGGTTGCGCCGAGGCTGACGGCCGCCGCAAAGCCCGCAGCCCCACGGGCTGTGGGGCCACGCGAGCGGCTGCCAAAGAGCTTTCCAACGAGGCACGGCTTTCCCTTCTGGCTCTTTGGGCGTGGGAGCTGTGGCCAGAGCCGCGGCCCTACCGGAAAATGCTTTGCAGGCTGGCTCGGCGGCGCCATTCGGGCGCCGGTGGCGCCGAGGCTGACGGCCGCCGCAAAGCCCGCAGCCCCACGGGCTGTGGGGCCACGCGAGCGGCTGCCAAAGAGCTTTCCAACGAGGCACGGCTTTCCCTCCTGGCTCTTCGGGCGTGGGAGCTGTGGCCAGAGCCGCGGCCCTACCGGAAAATGCTTCGCAGGCTGGCGCAGCACCGCCACGTGGGCGCCGGTGGCGCCGAGGCTGACGGCCGCCGCAAAGCCCGCAGCCCCACGGGCTGTGCGGCCACGCGAGCGGCTGCCAAAGAGCTTTCCAACGAGGCACGGCTTTCCCTCCTGGCTCTTCGGGTGTGGGAGCTGTGGCCAGAGCCGCGACCCTACCGGAAAATGCTTCGCAGGCTGGCGCGGCGGCGCAACGTGGGCGCCGGTGGCGCCGAGGCTGATGGCCGCCGCAAAGCCCGCAGCCCCACGGGCTGTGGGGCCACGCGAGCGGCTGCCAAAGAGCTTTCCAACGAGGCATGGCTTTCCCTCCTGGCTCTTCGGGCGTGGGAGCTGTGGCCAGAGCCGCGGCCCTACCAGAAAATGCTTTGGGGCCTGGCGCGGCGGCGCCACATGGGCGCCTGTGGCGGCGAGGCTGACGGCCGCCGCAAAGCCCGCAGCCCCACGGGCTATGGGGCCACGCGAGCGGCTGCCAAAGAGCTTTCCAACGAGGCACGGCTTTCCCTCCTGGCTCTTCAGGCCTGGGAGCTGTGGCCAGAGCCGCGGCCATACCGGAAAATTCTTCGCAGGCTGGCGCGGCGGCGCAACTTGGGCGCCGGTGGCGCCGAGGCTGACGGCTGCCGCAAAGCCCGCAGCCCCACGGGCTGTGGGGCCACGCGAGCGGCTGCCAAAGAGCTTTCCAACGAGGCACGGCTTTCCCTCCTGGCTCTTCGAGACTGGGAGCTGTGGCCAGAGCCGCGGCCCTACCGGAAAATGCTTCGCAGGCTGGCGCGGCGGCGCCATTTGGGCGCCAGTGACGCCGAGGCTGACGGCCGCCGCAAAGCCCGCATCCCCACGGGCTGTGGGGCCACGCGAGCGGCTGCCAAAGAGCTTTCCAACGAGGCACGGCTTTCCCTCCTGGCTCTTCGGGCGTGGGAGCTGTGGCCAGAGCCGCGGCCCTACCTGAAAATGCTGCGCAGGCTGTCGCGGCGGTGCCACGTGGGCGCCGGTGGCGCCGAGGCTGACGGCCGTCGCAAAGCCCGCAGCCCCACGGGCTGTGGGGCCACGCGAGCGGCTGCCAAAGAGCTTTCCAACGAGGCACGGGTTTCCCTCCTGGCTCTTCGGGTGTGGGAGGTGTGGCCAGAGCCGCAGCCCTACCGGCAAATGCTTCGCAGGCTGGCGCAGCAGCGCCACGTGGGCGCGGGTGGCGCCGAGGCTGACGGCCGCCGCAAAGCCCGCAGCCGCACGGGCTGTGGGGCCACGCGAGCGGCTGCCAAAGAGCTTTCCAACGAGGCACGGCTTTCCCTCCTGGCTCTTCGGGCGTGGAAGCTGTGGCCAGAGCCGTGGCCCTACCGGAAAATGCTTCGCAGGCTGGCGCAGCAGGGCCACGTGGGCGCCGGTGGCGCCAAGGCTGACGGCCGCCGCAAAGCCCGCAGCCCCACGGGCTGTGGGGCCACGCGAGCGGCTGCCAAAGAGCTTTCCAACGAGGCACGGCTTTCCCTCCTGGCTCTTCGGGCGTGGAAGCTGTGGCCAGAGCCGCGGCCCTACCGGAAAATGCTTCGCAGGCTGGCGCGGCAGCGCCACTATGGCGCTGGTTGCGCCGAGGCTGACGGCCGCCGCAAAGCCCGCAGCCCCACGGGCTGTGGGGCCACGCGAGCGGCTGCCAAAGAGCTTTCCAACGATGCACAGAGTTCCATACTGGCTCTTCGGGCGTGGGAGCTGTGGCCAGAGCCGCGGCCCTACCGGAAAATGCTTCGCAGGCTGTCGCGGCGGTGCCACGTGGGCGCCGGTGGCGCCGAGGCTGACGGCCGCCGCAAAGCCCGCAGCCCCACGGGCTGTGGGGCCACGCGAGCGGCTGCCAAAGAGCTTTCCAACAAGGCACGGCTTTCCCTCCTGGCTCTTCGGGCGTGGGAGCTGTGGCCAGAGCCGCGGCTCTACTAGAAAATGCTTCGCAGGCTGGCGCGGCGGCGCCACATGGGCGCCGGTGGCGCCGAGGCTGACGGCCGCCGCAAAGCCCGCAGCCCCACGGGCTGTGGGGCCACGCGAGCGGCTGCCAAAGAGCTTTCCAACGATGCACAGCGTTCCATACTGGCTCTTCGGGCGTGGGAGCTGTGGCCAGAGCTGCGGCCCTACCGGAAAATGCTTCGCAGGCTGGCGCGGCGGTGCCACGTGTGCGCCTATGGCGCCGAGGCTGACGGTCGCCGCAAAGCCCGCAGCCCCACGGGCTGTGGGGCCACGCGAGCGGCTGCCAAAGAGCTTTCCAACGAGGCACGGCTTTCCCTCCTGGCTCTTCGGGCGTGGGAGCTGTGGCCAGAGCCGCGGCCCTACCTGAAAATGCTTCGCAGGCTGTCGCGGCGGTGCCACGTGGGCGCCGGTGGCGCCGAGGCTGACGGCCGCCGCAAAGCCCGCAGCCCCACAAGCTGTGGGGCCACACGAGCGGCTGCCAAAGAGCTTTCCAACAAGGCACGGCTTTCCCTCCTGGCTCTTCGGGCGTGGGAGCTGTGGCCAGAGCCGCGGCTCTACCAGAAAATGCTTCGCAGGCTGCCGCGGCGGTGCCACGTGGGCGCCGGTGGCGCCGAGGCTGACGGCCGCCGCAAAGCCCGCAGTCCCACGGGCTGCGGGGCCACGCGAGCGGCTGCCAAAGAGCTTTCCAAAGAGGCACGGCTTTCCCTCCTGGCTCTTCGGGCGTGGGAGCTGTGGCCAGAGCCGCGGCCCTTCCGGAAAATGCTTCGCAGGCTGGCGCGGCGTCGCGATGTGGGCGCCGGTTGCGCCGAGGCTGACGGCCGCCGCAAAGCCCGCAGCCCCACGGGCTGTGGGGCCACGCGAGCGGCTGCCAAAGAGCTTTCCAACGAGGCACGGCTTTTCCTTCTGGCTCTTTGGGCGTGGGAGCTGTGGCCAGAGCCGCGGCCCTACCGGAAAATGCTTCGCAGGCTGGCGCGGCGGCGCCATTCGGGCGCCAGTGACGCCGAGGCTGACGGCCGCCGCAAAGCCCGCAGCCCCACGGGCTGTGGGGCCACGCGAGCGGCTGCCAAAGAGCTTTCCAACGAGGCACGGCTTTTCCTTCTGGCTCTTTGGGCGTGGGAGCTGTGGCCAGAGCCGCGGCCCTACCGGAAAATGCTTCGCAGGCTGGCGCGGCGGCGCCACGTGGGCGCCGGTGGCGCCAAGGCTGACGGCCGCCGCAAAGCCCGCAGACCCACGGGCTGTGGGGCCACGCGTGCGGCTGCCAAAGAGCTTTCCAAGGAGGCACGGCTTTCCCTCCTGGCTCTTCGGGCGTGGGAGCTGTGGCCAGAGCCGCGGCCCTACCGGAAAATGCTTCGCAGGCTGGCGCGGCGGCGCAACGTGGGCGCCGGTGGCGCCGAGGCTGACGGCCGCCGCAAAGCCCGCAGCCCCACGGGCTGTGGGGCCACGCGAGCGGCTGCCAAAGACCTTTCCAACGAGGCACGGCTTTCCCTCCTGGCTCTTCGGGTGTGGGAGCTGTGGCCAGAGCCGCGGCCCTACCGGAAAATGCTTCGCAGGCTGGCGCGGCGGCGCCACATGGGCGCCGGTGGCGCCGAGGCTGACGGCTGCCGCAAAGCCCGCAGCCCCACGGGCTGTGGGGCCACGCGAGCGGCTGCCAAAGAGCTTTCCAACGATGCACAGCGTTCCACACTGGCTCTTCGTGCGTGGGAGCTGTGGCCAGAGCCGCGGCCCTACCGGAAAATGCTTCGCAGGCTGGCGCGGCGGTGCCACGTGGGCGCCGGTGGCGCCGAGGCTGACGGCCGCCGCAAAGCCCGCAGCCCCATGGGCTGTGGGGCCACGCGAGCGGCTGCCAAAGAGCTTTCCAACCATGCACAGCGTTCCATACTGGCTCTTCGGGCGTGGGAGCTGTGGCCAGAGCCGCGGCCCTACCTGAAAATGCTTCGCAGCCTGTCGCGGCGGTGCCACGTGGGCGCCGGTGGCGCCGAGGCTGACGGCCGCCGCAAAGCCCGCAGCCCCACGGGCTGTGGGGCCACGCGAGCGGCTGCCAAAGAGCTTTCCAACAAGGCACGGCTTTCCCTCCTGGCTCTTCGGGCGTGGGAGCTGTGGCCAGAGCCGCGGCTCTACCAGAAAATGCTTCGCAGGCTGGCGTGGCGGCGCCACGTGGGCGCCGGTGGCGCCGAGGCTGACGGCCGCCGCAAAGCCCGCAGTCCCACGGGCTGCGGGGCCACGCGAGCGGCTGCCAAAGAGCTTTCCAACGAGGCACGGCTTTCCCTCCTGGCTCTTCGGGCGTGGGAGCTGTGGCCAGAGCCGCGGCCCTACCGGAAAATGCTTCGCAGGTTGGCACGGCGTCGCGATGTGGGCGCCGGTTGCGCCGAGGCTGACGGCCGCCGCAAAGCCCGCAGCCCCACGGGCTGTGGGGCCACGCGAGCGGCTGCCAAAGAGCTTTCCAACGAGGCACTGCTTTCCCTTCTGGCTCTTTGGGCGTGGGAGCTGTGGCCAGAGCCGTGGCCCTACCGGAAAATGCTTCGCAGGCTGTCGCAGCAGCGCCACGTGGGCGCTGGTGGCGCCGAGGCTGACGGCCGCCGCAAAGCCCGCAGCCCCACGGGCTGTGGGGCCACGCGAGCGGCTGCCAAAGAGCTTTCCAACGAGGCACGGCTTTCCCTCCTGGCTCTTCGGGCGTGGGAGCTGTGGCCAGAGCCGCGGCCCTACCGGAAAATGCTTCGCAGGCTGGTGCGGCGGTGCCACGTGTGCGCCGGTGGCGCCGAGGCTGACGGCCGCCGCAAAGCCCGCAGCCCCACGGGCTGTGGGGCCACGCGAGCGGCTGCCAAAGAGCTTTCCAACGAGGCACGTATTTCCCTCCTGGCTCTTCGGGCGTGGGAGCTGTGGCCAGAGCCGCGGCCCTACCTGAAAATGCTTCGCGGGCTGTCGCGGCAGTGCCACGTGGGCGCCGGTGGCGCCGAGGCTGACGGCCGCCGCAACGCCCGCAGCCCCACGGGCTGTGGGGCCACGCGAGCGGCTGCCAAAGAGCTTTCCAAGGAGGCACGGCTTTCCCTCCTGGCTCTTCGGGCGTGGGAGCTGTGGCCAGAGCCGCGGCCCTACCGGAAAATGCTTCGCAGGCTGGCGCAGCGGCGCGATGTGGGCGCCGGTTGCGCCGAGGCTGACGGCCGCCGCAAAGCCCGCAGCCCCACGGGCTGTGGGGCCACGCGAGCGGCTGCCAAAGAGCTTTCCAACGAGGCACGGCTTTCCCTCCTGGCTCTTCGGGCGTGGGAGCTGTGGCCAGAGCCGCGGCCCTACCGGAAAATGCTTTGCAGGCTGGCGCGGCGGCGCCATTCGGGCGCCGGTGGCGCCGAGGCTGACGGCCGCCGCAAAGCCCGCAGCCGCACGGGCTGTGGGGCCACGCGAGCGGCTGCCAAAGAGCTTTCCAACGAGGCACGGCTTTCCCTCCTGGCTCTTCGGGCGTGGGAGCTGTGGCCAGAGCCGCGGCTTTACCGGAAAATGCTTCGCAGGCTGGCGCAGCACCGCCACGTGGGCGCCGGTGGCGCCGAGGCTGACGGCCGCCGCAAAGCCCAAGCCCCACGGGCTGTGGGGCCATGCGAGCGGCTGCCAAAGAGCTTTCCAACGAGGCACGGCTTTCCCTCCTGGCTCTTCGGGTGTAGGAGCTGTGGCCAGAGCCGCGGCCCTACCGGAAAATGCTTTGGGGCCTGGCGCAGTGGCGCCAGGTGGGCGCCGGTGGCGCCGAGGCTGACGGCCGCCGCAAAGCCCACAGCCCCACGGGCTGTGGGGCCACGCGAGCAGCTGCCAAAGAGCTTTCCAACGAGGCACGGCTTTCCCTCCTGGCTCTTCGGTTGTAGGAGCTGTAGGCAGAGCCGCGGCCCTACCAGAAAATGCTTTGGGGCCTGGCGCAGTTGCGCCAGGTGGGCGCCGACGGCGCCGAGGCTGACGGCCGCCGCAAAGCCCGCAGCCCCACGGGCTGTGGGGCCACGCGAGCGGCTGCCAAAGAGCTTTCCAACGAGGCACGGCTTTCCCTCCTGGCTCTTTGGGCGTGGGAGCTGTGGCCAGAGCCGCGGCCCTACCGGAAAATGCTTCGCAGGCTGGCGCGGCGGCACAACGTGGGCGCCGGTGGCGCCAAGGCTGACGGCCGCCGCAAAGCCCGCAGCCCCACGGGCTGTGGGGCCACGCGAGCGGCTGCCAAATAGCTTTCCAACGAGGCACGGCTTTCCCTCCTGGCTCTTCGGGTGTGGGAGCTGTGGCCAGAGCCGCGGCCCTACCGGAAAATGCTTCGCAGGCTGGCGCGGCGGCACAACGTGGGCGCCGGTGGCGCCGAGGCTGACGGCCGCCGCAAAGCCCGCAGCCCCACGGGCTGTGGGGCCACGTGAGCGGCTGCCAAAGAGCTTTACAACGAGGCACGGCTTTCCCTCCTGGCTCTTCGGGCGTGGGAGCTGTGGCCAGAGCCGCGGCCCTACCGGAAAATGCTTCGCAGGCTGGCGCGGCGGCGCCACATGGGCGCCGGTGGCGGCGAGGCTGACGGCCGCCGCAAAGCCCGCAGCCCCACGGGCTGTGGCGCCATGCGAGCGGCTGCCAAAGACCTTTCCAACGAGGCACGGCTTTCCCTCCTGGCTCTTCAGGCCTGGGAGCTGTGGCCAGAGCCGTGGCCATACCGGAAAATTCTTCGCAGGCTGGCGCGGCGGCGCAACTTGGGCGCCGGTGGCGCCGAGGCTGACGGCTGCCGCAAAGCCCGCAGCCCCACGGGCTGTGGGGCCACGCGAGCGGCTGCCAAAGAGCTTTCCAACGAGGCACGGCTTTCCCTCCTGGCTCTTCGGGTGTAGGAGCTGTGGCCAGAGCCGCGGCCCTACCGGAAAATGCTTTGGGGCCTGGCGCAGTGGCGCCAGGTGGGCGCCGGTGGCGCCGAGGCTGACGGCCGCCGCAAAGCCCACAGCCCCACGGGCTGTGGGGCCACGCGAGCAGCTGCCAAAGAGCTTTCCAACGAGGCACGGCTTTCCCTCCTGGCTCTTCGGTTGTAGGAGCTGTAGGCAGAGCCGCTGCCCTACCAGAAAATGCTTTGGGGCCTGGCGCAGTTGCGCCAGGTGGGCGCCGACGGCGCCGAGGCTGACGGCCGCCGCAAAGCCCGCAGCCCCACGGGCTGTGGGGCCACGCGAGCGGCTGCCAAAGAGCTTTCCAACGAGGCACGGCTTTCCCTCCTGGCTCTTTGGGCGTGGGAGCTGTGGCCAGAGCCGCGGCCCTACCGGAAAATGCTTTGCAGGCTGGCGCGGCGGCACAACGTGGGCGCCGGTGGCGCCAAGGCTGACGGCCGCCGCAAAGCCCGCAGCCCCACGGGCTGTGGGGCCACGCGAGCGGCTGCCAAAGAGCTTTCCAACGAGGCACGGCTTTCCCTCCTGGCTCTTCGGGTGTGGGAGCTGTGGCCAGAGCCGCGGCCCTACCGGAAAATGCTTCGCAGGCTGGCGCGGCGGCACAACGTGGGCGCCGGTGGCGCCGAGGCTGACGGCCGCCGCAAAGCCCGCAGCCCCACGGGCTGTGGGGCCACGTGAGCGGCTGCCAAAGAGCTTTCCAACGAGGCACGGCTTTCCCTCCTGGCTCTTCGGGCGTGGGAGCTGTGGCCAGAGCCGCGGCCCTACCGGAAAATGCTTCGCAGGCTGGCGCGGCGGCGCCACATGGGCGCCGGTGGCGGCGAGGCTGACGGCCGCCGCAAAGCCCGCAGCCCCACGGGCTGTGGCGCCATGCGAGCGGCTGCCAAAGACCTTTCCAACGAGGCACGGCTTTCCCTCCTGGCTCTTCAGGCCTGGGAGCTGTGGCCAGAGCCGCGGCCATACCGGAAAATGCTTTGCAGGCTGGCGCGGCGGCGCAACTTGGGCGCCGGTGGCGCCGAGGCTGACGGCTGCCGCAAAGCCCGCAGCCCCACGGGCTGTGGGGCCACGCGAGCGGCTGCCAAAGAGCTTTCCAACGAGGCACAGCGTTCCATACTGGCTCTTCGGGCGTGGGAGCTGTGGCCAGAGCCGCGGCCCTACCAGAAAGTGCTTCGCAGGCTAACGCGGCGGTGCCACGTGTGTGCCGGTGGCGCCGAGGCTGACGGCCGCCGCAAACCCCGCAGCCCCACGGGCTGTGGGGCCACGCGAGCGGCTGCCAAAGAGCTTTCCAACGAGGCACGGATTTCCCTCCTGGCTCTTCGGGCGTGGGAGATGTGGCCAGAGCCGCGGCCCTACCTGAAAATGCTTCGCAGGCTGTCGCGGCGGTGCCACGTGGGCGCTGGTGGCGCCGAGGCTGACGGCCGCCGCAAAGCCTGCAGCCCCACGGGCTGTGGGGCCATGCGAGCGGCTGCCAAAAAGCTTTCCGACGAGGCACGGCTTTCCCTCCTGGCTCTTCGGGTGTAGGAGCTGTGGCCAGAGCCGCGGCCCTACTGGAAAATGCTTTGGGGCCTGGCGCAGTAGCGCCAGGTGGGCGCCGGTGGCGCCGAGGCTGACGGCCGCCGCAAAGCCCGCAGCCCCACGGGCTGTGGGGCCACGCGAGCGGCTGCCAAAGAGCTTCCCAACGAGGCATGGCTTTCCCTCCTGGCTCTTCGGGCGTGGGAGCTGTGGCCAGAGCCGCGGCCCTACCGGAAAATGCTTCGCAGGCTGGCGCGGCGGCGCCACATGGGCGCCGGTGGCGCCGAGGCTGACGGCCGCCGCAAAGCCCGCAGCCCCACGGGCTGTGGGGCCACGCGAGCGGCTGCCAAAGAGCTTTCCAACGAGGCATGGCTTTCCCTCCTGGCTCTTCGGGCGTGGGAGCTGTGGCCAGAGCCGCGGCCCTACCGGAAAATGCTTCGCAGGCTGGCGCAGCAGCGCCACATGGGCGCCGGTGGCGCCGAGGCTGACGGCCGCCGCAAAGCCCGCAGCACCACGGGCTGTGGGGCCACGCGAGCGGCTGCCAAAGAGCTTTCCAACGATGCACAGCGTTCCATACTGGCTCTTCGGGCGTGGGAGCTTTGGCCAGAGCCGCGGCCCTACCGGAAAATGCCTTGCAGGCTGGTGCGGCGGTGCCACGTGTGCGCCGGTGGCGCCGAGGCTGACGGCCGCCGCAAAGCCCGCAGCCCCAAGGGCTGTGGGGCCACGCGAGCGGCTGCCAAAGAGCTTTCCAACGAGGCACGGCTTTCCCTCCTGGCTCTTCGGGCGTGGGAGCTGTGGCCAGAGCCGCGGCCCTACCGGAAAATGCTTCGCGGGCTGTCGCAGCAGTGCCACATGGGCGCCGGTGGCGCCGAGGCTGACGGCCACCGCAAAGCCCGCAGCCCCACGGGCTGTGGGGCCACGCGAGCGGCTGCCAAAGAGCTTTCCAACAAGGCACGGCTTTCCCTCCTGGCTCTTCGGGCGTGGGAGCTGTGGCCAGAGCCGCGGCTCTACCAGAAAATGTTTCGCAGGCTGGCGCGGCGGCGCCACGTGGGCGCCGGTGGCGCCGAGGCTGACGGCCGCCGCAAAGCCCGCAGTCCCGCGGGCTGCAGGGCCACGCGAGCGGCTGCCAAAGAGCTTTCCAACGAGGCACGGCTTTCCCTCCTGGCTCTTCGGGCGTGGGAGCTGTGGCCAGAGCCGCGGCCCTACCGGAAAATGCTTCGCAGGCTGGCGCAGCGGCGCGATGTGGGCGCCGGTTGCGCCGAGGCTGACGGCCGCCGCAAAGCCCGCAGCCCCACGGGCTGTGGGGCCACGCGAGCGGCTGCCAAAGAGCTTTCCAACGAGGCACGGCTTTCCCTCCTGGCTCTTCGGGCGTGGGAGCTGTGGCCAGAGCCGCGGCCCTACCGGAAAATGCTTCGCAGGCTGGCGCAGCACCGCCACGTGGGCGCCGGTGGCGCCGAGGCTGACGGCCGCCGCAAAGCCCGCAGCCCCACGGGCTGTGGGGCCATGCGAGCGGCTGCCAAAGAGCTTTCCAACGAGGCACGGCTTTCCCTCCTGGCTCTTCGGGTGTAGGAGCTGTGGCCAGAGCCGCGGCCCTACCGGAAAATGCTTTGGGGCCTGGCGCAGTGGCGCCAGGTGGGCGCCGGTGGCGCCGAGGCTGACGGCCGCCGCAAAGCCCACAGCCCCACGGGCTGTGGGGCCACGCGAGCAGCTGCCAAAGAGCTTTCCAACGAGGCACGGCTTTCCCTCCTGGCTCTTCGGTTGTAGGAGCTGTAGGCAGAGCCGCGGCCCTACCAGAAAATGCTTTGGGGCCTGGCGCAGTTGCGCCAGGTGGGCGCCGACGGCGCCGAGGCTGACGGCCGCCGCAAAGCCCGCAGCCCCACGGGCTGTGGGGCCACGCGAGCGGCTGCCAAAGAGCTTTCCAACGAGGCACGGCTTTCCCTCCTGGCTCTTCGGGCGTGGGAGCTGTGGCCAGAGCCGCGGCCCTACCGGAAAATGCTTCGCAGGCTGGCGCGGCAACACAACGTGGGCGCCGGTGGCGCCAAGGCTGACGGCCGCCGCAAAGCCCGCAGCCCCACGGGCTGTGGGGCCACGCGAGCGGCTGCCAAAGAGCTTTCCAACGAGGCACGGCTTTCCCTCCTGGCTCTTCGGGTGTGGGAGCTGTGGCCAGAGCCGCGGCCCTACCGGAAAATGCTTCGCAGGCTGGCGCGGCGGCACAACGTGGGCGCCGGTGGCGCCGAGGCTGACGGCCGCCGCAAAGCCCGCAGCCCCACGGGCTGTGGGGCCACGTGAGCGGCTGCCAAAGAGCTTTCCAACGAGGCACGGCTTTCCCTCCTGGCTCTTCGGGCGTGGGAGCTGTGGCCAGAGCTGCGGCCCTACCGGAAAATGCTTCGCAGGCTGGCGCGGCGGCGCCACATGGGCGCCGGTGGCGGCGAGGCTGACAGCCGCCGCAAAGCCCGCAGCCCCACGGGCTGTGGCGCCACGCGAGCGGCTGCCAAAGAGCTTTCCAACGAGGCACGGCTTTCCCTCCTGGCTCTTCAGGCCTGGGAGCTGTGGCCAGAGCCGCGGCCATACCGGAAAATTCTTCGCAGGCTGGCGCGGCGGCGCAACTTGGGCGCCGGTGGCGCCGAGGCTGACGGCCGCCGCAAAGCCCGCAGCCCCACGGGCTGTGGGGCCACGCGAGCGGCTGCCAAAGAGCTTTCCAACGAGGCACGGCTTTCCCTCCTGGCTCTTCGAGACTGGGAGCTGTGGCCAGAGCCGCGGCCCTACCGGAAAATGCTTCGCAGGCTGGCGCGGCGGCGCCATTCGGGCGCCAGTGACGCCGAGGCTGACGGCCGCCGCAAAGCCCGCAGCCCCACGGGCTGTGGGGCCACGCGAGCGGCTGCCAAAGAGCTTTCCAACGAGGCACGGATTTCCCTCCTGGCTCTTCGGGCGTGGGAGCTGTGGCCAGAGCCGCGGCCCTACCTGAAAATGCTGCGCAGGCTGTCGCGGCGGTGCCACGTGGGCGCCGGTGGCGCCGAGGCTGACGGACGCCGCAAAGCCCGCAGCCCCACGGGCTGTGGGGCCACGCGAGCGGCTGCCAAAGAGCTTTCCAACGAGGCACGGGTTTCCCTCCTGGCTCTTCGGGTGTAGGAGCTGTGGCCAGAGCCACGGCCCTACCGGAAAATGCTTTGGGGCCTTGCGCAGTGGCGCCAGGTGGGCGCCGGTGGCGCCGAGGCTGACGGCTGCCGCAAAGCCCGCAGCCCCATGGGCTGTGGGGCCACGCGAGCGGCTGCCAAAGAGCTTTCCAACAAGGCACGGCTTTCCCTCCTGGCTCTTCGGGCGTGGGAGCTGTGGCCAGAGCCGCGGCCCTACCGGAAAATGCTTCGCAGGCTGGCGCGGCGGCACAACTTGGGCGCTGGTTGCGCCGAGGCTGACGGCCGCCGCAAAGCCCGCAGCCGCACGGGCTGTGGGGCCATGCGAGCGGCTGCCAAAGAGCTTTCCAACGAGGCACGGCTTTCCCTCCTGGCTCTTCGGGTGTAGGAGCTGTGGCCAGAGCCACGGCCCTACCGGAAAATGCTTTGGGGCCTTGCGCAGTGGCGCCAGGTGGGCGCCGGTGGCGCCGAGGCTGACGGCTGCCGCAAAGCCCGCAGCCCCATGGGCTGTGGGGCCACGCGAGCGGCTGCCAAAGAGCTTTCCAACAAGGCACGGCTTTCCCTCCTGGCTCTTCGGGCGTGGGAGCTGTGGCCAGAGCCGCGGCCCTACCGGAAAATGCTTCGCAGGCTGGCGCGGCGGCGCCACATGGGCGCCGGTGTCGCCGAGGCTGACGGCCGCCGCAAAGCCCGCAGCCCCACGGGCTGTGGGGCCACGCGAGCGGCTGCCAAAGAGCTTTCCAACGAGGCACGGCTTTCCCTTCTGGCTCTTTGGGCGTGGGAGCTGTGGCCAGAGCCGCGGCCCTACCGGAAAATGCTTCGCAGGCTGGCGCGGCGGCGCCATTCGGGCGCCGGTGGCGCCGAGGCTGACGGCCGCCGCAAAGCCCGCAGCCCCACGGGCTGTGGGGCCACGCGAGCGGCTGCCAAAGAGCTTTCCAACGAGGCACGGCTTTCCCTCCTGGCTCTTCGGGCGTGGGAGCTGTGGCCAGAGCCGCGGCCCTACCGGAAAATGCTTCGCAGGCTGGCGCAGCACCGCCACGTGGGCGCCGGTGGCGCCGAGGCTGACGGCCGCCGCAAAGCCCGCAGCCCCACGGGCTGTGGGGCCACGCGAGCGGCTGCCAAAGAGCTTTCCAACGAGGCACGGCTTT
This sequence comes from Chroicocephalus ridibundus, assembly GCF_963924245.1. Taxonomy (NCBI): domain Eukaryota; kingdom Metazoa; phylum Chordata; class Aves; order Charadriiformes; family Laridae; genus Chroicocephalus; species Chroicocephalus ridibundus. The sequence continues at coordinate 875,513 of NW_026961593.1, forward strand.
CCCTCCTGGCTCTTCGGGCGTGGGAGCTGTGGCCAGAGCCGCGGCCCTACCGGAAAATGCTTCGCAGGCTGGCGCGGCGGCGCCACATGGGCGCCGGTGGCGGCGAGTCTGACGGCCGCCGCAAAGCCCGCAGCCCCACGGGCTATGGGGCCACGCGAGCGGCTGCCAAAGAGCTTTCCAACGAGGCACGTCTTTCCCTCCTGGCTCTTCAGGCCTGGGAGCTGTGGCCAGATCCGCGGCCATACCGGAAAATTCTTCGCAGGCTGGCGCGGCGGCGCAACTTGGGCGCCGGTGGCGCCGAGGCTGACGGCTGCCGCAAAGCCCGCAGCCCCATGGGCTGTGGGGCCACGCGAGCGGCTGCCAAAGAGCTTTCCAACGAGGCACGGCTTTCCCTCCTGGCTCTTCGAGACTGGGAGCTGTGGCCAGAGCCGCGGCCCTACCGGAAAATGCTTCGCAGGCTGGCGCGGCGGCGCCATTTGGGCGCCAGTGACGCCGAGGCTGACGGCCGCCGCAAAGCCCGCAGCCCCACGGGCTGTGGGGCCACGCGAGCGGCTGCCAAAGAGCTTTCCAACGAGGCACGGCTTTCCCTCCTGGCTCTTCGGGCGTGGGAGCTGTGGCCAGAGCCGCGACCCTACCGGAAAATGCTTCGCAGGCTGGCGCGGCGGCGCCATTTGGGCGCCAGTGACGCCGAGGCTGACGGCCGCCGCAAAGCCCGCAGCCCCACGGGCTGTGGGGCCACGCGAGCGGCTGCCAAAGAGCTTTCCAACGAGGCACGGCTTTCCCTCCTGGCTCTTCAGGCGTGGAAGCTGTGGCCAGAGCCGTGGCCCTACCGGAAAATGCTTCGCAGGCTGGCGCAGCAGGGCCACGTGGGCGCCGGTGGCGCCAAGGCTGACGGCCGCCGCAAAGCCCGCAGCCGCAAGGGCTGTGGGGCCACGCGAGCGGCTGCCAAAGAGCTTTCCAACGAGGCACGGCTTTCCCTCCTGGCTCTTCGGGCGTGGAAGCTGTGGCCAGAGCCGCGGCCCTACCGGAAAATGCTTCGCAGGCTGGCGCGGCAGCGCCACTATAGCGCTGGTTGCGCCGAGGCTGACGGCCGCCGCAAAGCCCGCAGCCGCACGGGCTGTGGGGCCATGCGAGCGGCTGCCAAAGAGCTTTCCAACGAGGCACGGCTTTCCCTCCTGGCTCTTCGGGCGTGGGAGCTGTGGCCAGAGCCGCGGCCCTACCGGAAAATGCTTCGCAGGCTGGCGCGGCGGCGCCACATGGGCGCCGGTGGCGCCGAGGCTGACGGCCGCCGCAAAGCCCGCAGCCCCACGGGCTGTGGGGCCACGCGAGCGGCTGCCAAAGAGCTTTCCAACGAGGCACGGCTATCCCTCCTGGCTCTTCGGGCGTGGAAGCTGTGGCCAGAGCCGCGGCCCTACCGGAAAATGCTTCGCAGGCTGGCGCGGCGGCGCAACGTGGGCGCCGGTGGCGCCGAGGCTGACGGCCGCCGCAAAGCCCGCAGCCCCACGGGCTGTGGGGCCACGCGAGCGGCTGCCAAAGAGCTTTCCAACGATGCACAGCGTTCCATCCTGGCTCTTCGGGCGTGGGAGCTGTGGCCAGAGCCGCGGCCCTACCGGAAAATGCTTCGCAGGCTGGCGCGGCGGTGCCACGTGGGCGCCGGTGGCGCTGAGGCTGACGGCCGCCGCAAAGCCCGCAGCCCCACGGACTGTGGGGCCACGCGAGCGGCTGCCAAAGAGCTTTCCAACGAGGCACGGCTTTCCCTCCTGGCTCTTCGGGCGTGGGAGCTGTGGCCAGAGCCGCGGCCCTACCTGAAAATGCTTCGCAGGCTGTCGCGGCGGTGCCACGTGGGCGCCGGTGGCGCCGAGGCTGACGGCCGCCGCAAAGCCCGCAGCCCCACGGGCTGTGGGGCCACGCGAGCGGCTGCCAAAGAGGTTTCCAACAAGGCACGGCTTTCCCTCCTGGCTCTTCGGGCGTGGGAGCTGTGGCCAGAGCCGCGGCTCTACCAGAAAATGCTTCGCAGGCTGGCGCGGCGGCGCGACGTGGGCGCCGGTGGCGCCGAGGCTGACGGCCGCCGCAAAGCCCGCAGTCCCACGGGCTGTGGGGCCACGCGAGCGGCTGCCAAAGAGCTTTCCAACGAGGCACGGCTTTCCCTCCTGGCTCTTCGGGCGTGGGAGCTGTGGCCAGAGCCGCGGCCCTACCGGAAAATGCTTCGCAGGCTGGCGCGGCGGCGCCACATGGGCGCCGGTGGCGCCGAGGCTGACGGCCGCCGCAAAGCCCGCAGCCCCACGGGCTGTGGGGCCACGCGAGCGGTTGCCAAAGAGCTTTCCAACGATGCACAGCGTTCCATACTGGCTCTTCGGGCGTGGGAGCTGTGGCCAGAGCTGCGGCCCTACCGGAAAATGCTTCGCAGGCTGGCGCGGCGGTGCCACGTGTGCGCCTATGGCGCCGAGGCTGACGGCCGCCGCAAAGCCCGCAGCCCCACGGGCTGTGGGGCCACGCGAGCGGCTGCCAAAGAGCTTTCCAACGAGGCACGGCTTTCCCTCCTGGCTCTTCGGGCGTGGGAGCTGTGGCCAGAGCCGCGGCCCTACCTGAAAATGCTTCGCAGGCTGTCGCGGCGGTGCCACGTGGGCGCCGGTGGCGCCGAGGCTGACGGCCGCCGCAAAGCCCGCACCCCACAAGCTGTGGGGCCACGCGAGCGGCTGCCAAAGAGCTTTCCAACAAGGCACGGCTTTCCCTCCTGGCTCTTCGGGCGTGGGAGCTGTGGCCAGAGCCGCGGCTCTACCAGAAAATGCTTCGCAGGATGCCGCGGCGGCGCCACGTGGGCGCCGGTGGCGCCGAGGCTGACGGCCGCCGCAAAGCCCGCAGTCCCACGGGCTGCGGGGCCACGCGAGCGGCTGCCAAAGAGCTTTCCAACGAGGCACGGCTTTCCCTCCTGGCTCTTCGGGCGTGGGAGCTGTGGCCAGAGCCGCGGCCCTTCTGGAAAATGCTTCGCAGGCTGGCGCGGCGTCGCGATGTGGGCGCCGGTTGCGCCGAGGCTGACGGCCGCCGCAAAGCCCGCAGCCCCACGGGCTGTGGGGCCACGCGAGCGGCTGCCAAAGAGCTTTCCAACGAGGCACGGCTTTCCCTTCTGGCTCTTTGGGCGTGGGAGCTGTGGCCAGAGCCGCGGCCCTACCGGAAAATGTTTTGCAGGCTGGCGCGGCGGCGCCATTCGGGCGCCGGTGGCGCCGAGGCTGACGGCCGCCGCAAAGCCCGCAGCCCCACGGGTTGTGGGGCCACGCGAGCGGCTGCCAAAGAGCTTTCCAACGAGGCACGGCTTTCCTTCCTGGCTCTTCGGGCGTGGGAGCTGTGGCCAGAGCCGCGGCCCTACCGGAAAATGCTTCGCAGGCTGGCGCGGCGGCGCCACGTGGGCGCCGGTGGCGCCAAGGCTGACGGCCGCCGCAAAGCCCGCAGACCCACGGGCTGTGGGGCCACGCGTGCGGCTGCCAAAGAGCTTTCCAACGAGGCACAGCTTTCCCTCCTGGCTCTTCGGGCGTGGGAGCTGTGGCCAGAGACGCGGCCCTACCGGAAAATGCTTCGCAGGCTGGCGCGGCGGCGCAACTTGGGCGCCGGTGGCGCCGAGGCTGACGGCCGCCGCAAAGCCCGCAGCCCCACGGGCTGTGGGGCCACGCGAGCGGCTGCCAAAGAGCTTTCCAACGAGGCACGGCTTTCCCTCCTGGCTCTTCGGGTGTGGGAGCTGTGGCCAGAGCCGCGGCCCTACCGGAAAATGCTTCGCAGGCTGGCGCGGCGGCGCCACATGGGCGCCGGTGGCGCCGAGGCTGACGGCTGCCGCAAAGCCCGCACCCCCACGGACTGTGGGGCCACGCGAGCGGCTGCCAAAGAGCTTTCCAACGAGGCACGGCTTTCCCTCCTGGCTCTTCGGGCGTGGGAGCTGTGGCCAGAGCCGCGGCCCTACCGGAAAATGCTTCGCAGGCTGGCGCAGCAGCGCCACATGGGCGCCGGTGGCGCCGAGGCTGACGGCCGCCGCAAAGCCCGCAGCCGCACGGGCTGTGGGGCCATGCGAGCGGCTGCCAAAGAGCTTTCCAACGAGGCACGGCTTTCCCTCCTGGCTCTTCGGGTGTAGGAGCTGTGGCCAGAGCCGCGGCCCTACCGGAAAATGCTTTGGGGCCTGGCGCAGTGGCGCCAGGTGGGCGCCGGTGGCGCCGAGGCTGACGGCTGTCGCAAAGCCCGCAGCCCCACGGGCTGCGGGGCCACGCGAGCGGCTGCCAAAGAGCTTTCCAACGAGGCACGGCTTTCCCTCCTGGCTCTTCGGGCGTGGGAGCTGTGGCCAGAGCCGCGGCCTAACCGGAAAATGCTTCGCAGGCTGGCGCGGCGGTGCCACGTGGGCGCCGGTGGCGCTGAGGCTGACGGCCGCCGCAAAGCCCGCAGCCCCACGGACTGTGGGGCCACGCGAGCGGCTGCCAAAGAGCTTTCCAACGAGGCACGGCTTTCCCTCCTGGCTCTTCGGGCGTGGGAGCTGTGGCCAGAGCCGCGGCCCTACCTGAAAATGCTTCGCAGGCTGTCGCGGCGGTGCCACGTGGGCGCCGGTGGCGCCGAGGCTGACGGCCGCCGCAAAGCCCGCAGCCCCACGGGCTGTGGGGCCACGCGAGCGGCTGCCAAAGAGGTTTCCAACAAGGCACGGCTTTCCCTCCTGGCTCTTCGGGCGTGGGAGCTGTGGCCAGAGCCGCGGCTCTACCAGAAAATGCTTCGCAGGCTGGCGCGGCGGCGCGACGTGGGCGCCGGTGGCGCCGAGGCTGACGGCCGCCGCAAAGCCCGCAGTCCCACGGGCTGTGGGGCCACGCGAGCGGCTGCCAAAGAGCTTTCCAACGAGGCACGGCTTTCCCTCCTGGCTCTTCGGGCGTGGGAGCTGTGGCCAGAGCCGCGGCCCTACCGGAAAATGCTTCGCAGGCTGGCGCGGCGGCGCCACATGGGCGCCGGTGGCGCCGAGGCTGACGGCCGCCGCAAAGCCCGCAGCCCCACGGGCTGTGGGGCCACGCGAGCGGTTGCCAAAGAGCTTTCCAACGATGCACAGCGTTCCATACTGGCTCTTCGGGCGTGGGAGCTGTGGCCAGAGCTGCGGCCCTACCGGAAAATGCTTCGCAGGCTGGCGCGGCGGTGCCACGTGTGCGCCTATGGCGCCGAGGCTGACGGCCGCCGCAAAGCCCGCAGCCCCACGGGCTGTGGGGCCACGCGAGCGGCTGCCAAAGAGCTTTCCAACGAGGCACGGCTTTCCCTCCTGGCTCTTCGGGCGTGGGAGCTGTGGCCAGAGCCGCGGCCCTACCTGAAAATGCTTCGCAGGCTGGCGCGGCGTCGCGATGTGGGCGCCGGTTGCGCCGAGGCTGACGGCCGCCGCAAAGCCCGCAGCCCCACGGGCTGTGGGGCCACGCGAGCGGCTGCCAAAGAGCTTTCCAACGAGGCACGGCTTTCCCTTCTGGCTCTTTGGGCGTGGGAGCTGTGGCCAGAGCCGCGGCCCTACCGGAAAATGTTTTGCAGGCTGGCGCGGCGGCGCCATTCGGGCGCCGGTGGCGCCGAGGCTGACGGCCGCCGCAAAGCCCGCAGCCCCACGGGTTGTGGGGCCACGCGAGCGGCTGCCAAAGAGCTTTCCAACGAGGCACGGCTTTCCTTCCTGGCTCTTCGGGCGTGGGAGCTGTGGCCAGAGCCGCGGCCCTACCGGAAAATGCTTCGCAGGCTGGCGCGGCGGCGCCACGTGGGCGCCGGTGGCGCCAAGGCTGACGGCCGCCGCAAAGCCCGCAGACCCACGGGCTGTGGGGCCACGCGTGCGGCTGCCAAAGAGCTTTCCAACGAGGCACAGCTTTCCCTCCTGGCTCTTCGGGCGTGGGAGCTGTGGCCAGAGCCGCGGCCCTACCGGAAAATGCTTCGCAGGCTGGCGCGGCGGCGCAACTTGGGCGCCGGTGGCGCCGAGGCTGACGGCCGCCGCAAAGCCCGCAGCCCCACGGGCTGTGGGGCCACGCGAGCGGCTGCCAAAGAGCTTTCCAACGAGGCACGGCTTTCCCTCCTGGCTCTTCGGGTGTGGGAGCTGTGGCCAGAGCCGCGGCCCTACCGGAAAATGCTTCGCAGGCTGGCGCGGCGGCGCCACATGGGCGCCGGTGGCGCCGAGGCTGACGGCTGCCGCAAAGCCCGCACCCCCACGGACTGTGGGGCCACGCGAGCGGCTGCCAAAGAGCTTTCCAACGAGGCACGGCTTTCCCTCCTGGCTCTTCGGGCGTGGGAGCTGTGGCCAGAGCCGCGGCCCTACCGGAAAATGCTTCGCAGGCTGGCGCAGCAGCGCCACATGGGCGCCGGTGGCGCCGAGGCTGACGGCCGCCGCAAAGCCCGCAGCCGCACGGGCTGTGGGGCCATGCGAGCGGCTGCCAAAGAGCTTTCCAACGAGGCACGGCTTTCCCTCCTGGCTCTTCGGGTGTAGGAGCTGTGGCCAGAGCCGCGGCCCTACCGGAAAATGCTTTGGGGCCTGGCGCAGTGGCGCCAGGTGGGCGCCGGTGGCGCCGAGGCTGACGGCTGTCGCAAAGCCCGCAGCCCCACGGGCTGTGGGGCCACGCGAGCGGCTGCCAAAGAGCTTTCCAACGAGGCACGGCTTTCCCTCCTGGCTCTTCGGGCGTGGGAGCTGTGGCCAGAGCCGCGGCCTAACCGGAAAATGCTTCGCAGGCTGGCGCGGCGGCGCCACGTGGGCGCCGGTGGCGCCGAGGCTGACGGCCGCCGCAAAGCCCGCAGACCCACGGGCTGTGGGGCCACGCGAGCGGCTGCCAAAGAGCTTTCCAACGAGGCACGGCTTTCCCTCCTGGCTCTTCGGGCGTGGAAGCTGTGGCCAGAGCCGCGGCCCTACCGGAAAATGCTTCGCAGGCTGGCGCGGCGGCGCCAAGTGGGCGCCGGTGGCGCCGAGGCTGACGGCCGCCGCAAAGCCCGCAGCCGCACGGGGTGTGGGGCCACGCGAGCGGCTGCCAAAGAGCTTTCCAACGATGCACAGCGTTCCCTCCTGGCTCTTCGGGCGTGGGAGCTGTGGCCAGAGCCGCGGCCCTACCGGAAAATGCTTCGCAGGCTGGCGCGGCGGTGCCACGTGTGCGCCGGTGGCGCCGAGGCTGACGGCCGCCGCAAAGCCCGCAGCCCCACGGGCTGTGGGGCCACGCGAGCGGCTGCCAAAGAGCTTTCCAACGAGGCACGGCTTTCCCTCCTGGCTCTTCGGGCGTGGGAGCTGTGGCCAGAGCCGCGGCCCTACCTGAAAATGCTTCGCGGGCTGTCGCGGCAGTGCCACGTGGGCGCCGGTGGCGCCGAGGCTGACGGCCGCCGCAAAGCCCGCAGCCCCACGGGCTGTGGGGCCACGCGAGCGGCTGCCAAAGAGCTTTCCAACAAGGCACGGCTTTCCCTCCTGGCTCTTCGGGCGTGGGAGCTGTGGCCAGAGCCGTGGCCCTACCGGAAAATGCTTTGCAGGCTGGCGCGGCGGTGCCATTCGGGCGCCGGTGGCGCCGAGGCTGACGGCCGCCGCAAAGCCCGCAGCCCCACGGGCTGTGGGGCCACGCGAGCGGCTGCCAAAGAGCTTTCCAACGAGGCACGGCTTTCCCTCCTGGCTCTTCGGGCGTGGGAGCTGTGGCCAGAGCCGCGGCCCTACCGGAAAATGCTTCGCAGGCTGGCGCAGCACCGCCACGTGGGCGCCGGTGGCGCCGAGGCTGACGGCCGCCGCAAAGCCCACAGCCCCACGGGCTGTGGGGCCACGCGAGCAGCTGCCAAAGAGCTTTCCAACGAGGCACGGCTTTCCCTCCTGGCTCTTCGGTTGTAGGAGCTGTAGGCAGAGCCGCGGCCCTACCAGAAAATGCTTTGGGGCCTGGCGCAGTTGCGCCAGGTGAGCGCCGACGGCGCCGTGGCTGACGGCCGCCGCAAAGCCCGCAGCCCCACGGGCTGTGGGGCCACGCGAGCGGCTGCCAAAGAGCTTTCCAACGAGGCACGGCTTTCCCTCCTGGCTCTTCGGGCGTGGGAGCTGTGGCCAGAGCCGCGGCCCTACCGGAAAATGCTTCGCAGGCTGGCACGGCGGCGCGATGTGGGCGCCGGTTGCGCCGAGGCTGACGGCCGCCGCAAAGCCCGCAGCCCCACGGGCTGTGGGGCCACGCGAGCGGCTGCCAAAGAGCTTTCCAATGAGGCACGGCTTTCCCTCCTTGCTCTTCTGGTGTGGGAGCTGTGGCCAGAGCCGCGGCCCTACCCGAAAATGCTTCGCAGGCTGGCGCGGCGGCGCAACGTGGGCGCTGGTGGCGCCGAGGCTGACGGCCGCCGCAAGCCCGCAGACCCACGGGCTGTGGGGCCACGCGTGCGGCTGCCAAAGAGCTTTCCAACGAGGCAAGGCTTTCCCTCCTGGCTCTTCGGGCGTGGGAGCTGTGGCCAGAGCCGCGGCCCTACCGGAAAATGCTTCGCAGGCTGGCGCGGCGGCGCAACGTGGGCGCCGGTGGCGCCGAGGCTGACGGCCGCCGCAAAGCCCGCAGCCCCACGGGCTGTGGGGCCACGCGAGCGGCTGCCAAAGAGCTTTCCAACGAGGCACGGCTTTCCCTCCTGGCTCTTCGGGTGTGGGAGCTGTGGCCAGAGCCGCGGCCCTACCGGAAAATGCTTCGCAGGCTGGCGCGGCGGCGCCACATGGGCGCCGGTGGCCCCGAGGCTGACGGCTGCCGCAAAGCCCGCAGCCCCACGGGCTGTGGGGCCACGCGAGCGGCTGCCAAAGAGCTTTCCAACGAGGCACGGCTTTCCCTCCTGGCTCTTCGGGCGTGGAAGCTGTGGCCAGAGCCGCGGCCCTACCGGAAAATGCTTCGCAGGCTGGCGCAGCAGCGCCACATGGGCGCCGGTGGCGCCGAGGCTGACGGCTGCCGCAAAGCCCGCAGCCCCACGGGCTGTGGGGCCACGCGAGCGGCTGCCAAAGAGCTTTCCAACGAGGCACGGCTTTCCCTCCTGGCTCTTCGGGCGTGGGAGCTGTGGCCAGAGCCGCGGCCCTACCTGAAAATGCTTCGCAGGCTGTCGCGGCGGTGCCACGTGGGCGCCGGTGGCGCCGAGGCTGACGGCCGCCGCAAAGCCCGCACCCCACAAGCTGTGGGGCCACGCGAGCGGCTGCCAAAGAGCTTTCCAACAAGGCACGGCTTTCCCTCCTGGCTCTTCGGGCGTGGGAGCTGTGGCCAGAGCCGCGGCTCTACCAGAAAATGCTTCGCAGGATGCCGCGGCGGCGCCAAGTTGGCGCCGGTGGCGCCGAGGCTGACGGCCGCCGCAAAGCCCGCAGTCCCACGGGCTGCGGGGCCACGCGAGCGGCTGCCAAAGAGCTTTCCAACGAGGCACGGCTTTCCCTCCTGGCTCTTCGGGCGTGGGAGCTGTGGCCAGAGCCGCGGCCCTTCCGGAAAATGCTTCGCAGGCTGGCGCGGCGTCGCGATGTGGGCGCCGGTTGCGCCGAGGCTGACGGCCGCCGCAAAGCCCGCAGCCCCACGGGCTGTGGGGCCACGCGAGCGGCTGCCAAAGAGCTTTCCAACGAGGCACGGCTTTCCCTTCTGGCTCTTTGGGCGTGGGAGCTGTGGCCAGAGCCGCGGCCCTACCGGAAAATGTTTTGCAGGCTGGCGCGGCGGCGCCATTCGGGCGCCGGTGGCGCCGAGGCTGACGGCCGCCGCAAAGCCCGCAGCCCCACGGGTTGTGGGGCCACGCGAGCGGCTGCCAAAGAGCTTTCCAACGAGGCACGGCTTTCCTTCCTGGCTCTTCGGGCGTGGGAGCTGTGGCCAGAGCCGCGGCCCTACCGGAAAATGCTTCGCAGGCTGGCGCGGCGGCGCCACGTGGGCGCCGGTGGCGCCAAGGCTGACGGCCGCCGCAAAGCCCGCAGACCCACGGGCTGTGGGGCCACGCGTGCGGCTGCCAAAGAGCTTTCCAACGAGGCACAGCTTTCCCTCCTGGCTCTTCGGGCGTGGGAGCTGTGGCCAGAGCCGCGGCCCTACCGGAAAATGCTTCGCAGGCTGGCGCGGCGGCGCAACTTGGGCGCCGGTGGCGCCGAGGCTGACGGCCGCCGCAAAGCCCGCAGCCCCACGGGCTGTGGGGCCACGCGAGCGGCTGCCAAAGAGCTTTCCAACGAGGCACGGCTTTCCCTCCTGGCTCTTCGGGTGTGGGAGCTGTGGCCAGAGCCGCGGCCCTACCGGAAAATGCTTCGCAGGCTGGCGCGGCGGCGCCACATGGGCGCCGGTGGCGCCGAGGCTGACGGCTGCCGCAAAGCCCGCACCCCCACGGACTGTGGGGCCACGCGAGCGGCTGCCAAAGAGCTTTCCAACGAGGCACGGCTTTCCCTCCTGGCTCTTCGGGCGTGGGAGCTGTGGCCAGAGCCGCGGCCCTACCGGAAAATGCTTCGCAGGCTGGCGCAGCAGCGCCACATGGGCGCCGGTGGCGCCGAGGCTGACGGCCGCCGCAAAGCCCGCAGCCGCACGGGCTGTGGGGCCATGCGAGCGGCTGCCAAAGAGCTTTCCAACGAGGCACAGCTTTCCCTCCTGGCTCTTCGGGCGTGGGAGCTGTGGCCAGAGCCGCGGCCCTACCGGAAAATGCTTCGCAGGCTGGCGCGGCGGCGCCACGTGGGCGCCGGTGGCGCCGAGGCTGACGGCTGCCGCAAAGCCCGCACCCCCACGGACTGTGGGGCCACGCGAGCGGCTGCCAAAGAGCTTTCCAACGAGGCACGGCTTTCCCTCCTGGCTCTTCGGGCGTGGGAGCTGTGGCCAGAGCCGCGGCCCTACCTGAAAATGCTTCGCAGGCTGTCGCGGCGGTGCCACGTGGGCGCCGGTGGCGCCGAGGCTGACGGCCGCCGCAAAGCCCGCACCCCACAAGCTGTGGGGCCACGCGAGCGGCTGCCAAAGAGCTTTCCAACAAGGCACGGCTTTCCCTCCTGGCTCTTCGGGCGTGGGAGCTGTGGCCAGAGCCGCGGCTCTACCAGAAAATGCTTCGCAGGATGCCGCGGCGGCGCCAAGTTGGCGCCGGTGGCGCCGAGGCTGACGGCCGCCGCAAAGCCCGCAGTCCCACGGGCTGCGGGGCCACGCGAGCGGCTGCCAAAGAGCTTTCCAACGAGGCACGGCTTTCCCTCCTGGCTCTTCGGGCGTGGGAGCTGTGGCCAGAGCCGCGGCCCTTCCGGAAAATGCTTCGCAGGCTGGCGCGGCGTCGCGATGTGGGCGCCGGTTGCGCCGAGGCTGACGGCCGCCGCAAAGCCCGCAGCCCCACGGGCTGTGGGGCCACGCGAGCGGCTGCCAAAGAGCTTTCCAACGAGGCACGGCTTTCCCTTCTGGCTCTTTGGGCGTGGGAGCTGTGGCCAGAGCCGCGGCCCTACCGGAAAATGTTTTGCAGGCTGGCGCGGCGGCGCCATTCGGGCGCCGGTGGCGCCGAGGCTGACGGCCGCCGCAAAGCCCGCAGCCCCACGGGTTGTGGGGCCACGCGAGCGGCTGCCAAAGAGCTTTCCAACGAGGCACGGCTTTCCTTCCTGGCTCTTCGGGCGTGGGAGCTGTGGCCAGAGCCGCGGCCCTACCGGAAAATGCTTCGCAGGCTGGCGCGGCGGCGCCACGTGGGCGCCGGTGGCGCCAAGGCTGACGGCCGCCGCAAAGCCCGCAGACCCACGGGCTGTGGGGCCACGCGTGCGGCTGCCAAAGAGCTTTCCAACGAGGCACAGCTTTCCCTCCTGGCTCTTCGGGCGTGGGAGCTGTGGCCAGAGCCGCGGCCCTACCGGAAAATGCTTCGCAGGCTGGCGCGGCGGCGCAACTTGGGCGCCGGTGGCGCCGAGGCTGACGGCCGCCGCAAAGCCCGCAGCCCCACGGGCTGTGGGGCCACGCGAGCGGCTGCCAAAGAGCTTTCCAACGAGGCACGGCTTTCCCTCCTGGCTCTTCGGGTGTGGGAGCTGTGGCCAGAGCCGCGGCCCTACCGGAAAATGCTTCGCAGGCTGGCGCGGCGGCGCCACATGGGCGCCGGTGGCGCCGAGGCTGACGGCTGCCGCAAAGCCCGCACCCCCACGGACTGTGGGGCCACGCGAGCGGCTGCCAAAGAGCTTTCCAACGAGGCACGGCTTTCCCTCCTGGCTCTTCGGGCGTGGGAGCTGTGGCCAGAGCCGCGGCCCTACCGGAAAATGCTTCGCAGGCTGGCGCAGCAGCGCCACATGGGCGCCGGTGGCGCCGAGGCTGACGGCCGCCGCAAAGCCCGCAGCCGCACGGGCTGTGGGGCCATGCGAGCGGCTGCCAAAGAGCTTTCCAACGAGGCACAGCTTTCCCTCCTGGCTCTTCGGGCGTGGGAGCTGTGGCCAGAGCCGCGGCCCTACCGGAAAATGCTTCGCAGGCTGGCGCGGCGGCGCCAAGTGGGCGCCGGTGGCGCCAAGGCTGACGGCCGCCGCAAAGCCCGCAGCCGCACGGGCTGTGGGGCCACGCGTGCGGCTGCCAAAGAGCTTTCCAACGAGGCACAGCTTTCCCTCCTGGCTCTTCGGGCGTGGGAGCTGTGGCCAGAGCCGCGGCCCTACCGGAAAATGCTTCGCAGGCTGGCGCGGCGGCGCAACTTGGGCGCCGGTGGCGCCGAGGCTGACGGCCGCCGCAAAGCCCGCAGCCCCACGGGCTGTGGGGCCACGCGAGCGGCTGCCAAAGAGCTTTCCAACGAGGCACGGCTTTCCCTCCTGGCTCTTCGGGTGTGGGAGCTGTGGCCAGAGCCGCGGCCCTACCGGAAAATGCTTCGCAGGCTGGCGCGGCGGCGCCACATGGGCGCCGGTGGCGCCGAGGCTGACGGCTGCCGCAAAGCCCGCACCCCCACGGACTGTGGGGCCACGCGAGCGGCTGCCAAAGAGCTTTCCAACGAGGCACGGCTTTCCCTCCTGGCTCTTCGGGCGTGGGAGCTGTGGCCAGAGCCGCGGCCCTACCGGAAAATGCTTCGCAGGCTGGCGCAGCAGCGCCACATGGGCGCCGGTGGCGCCGAGGCTGACGGCCGCCGCAAAGCCCGCAGCCGCACGGGCTGTGGGGCCATGCGAGCGGCTGCCAAAGAGCTTTCCAACGAGGCACGGCTTTCCCTCCTGGCTCTTCGGGTGTAGGAGCTGTGGCCAGAGCCGCGGCCCTACCGGAAAATGCTTTGGGGCCTGGCGCAGTGGCGCCAGGTGGGCGCCGGTGGCGCCGAGGCTGACGGCTGTCGCAAAGCCCGCAGCCCCACGGGCTGTGGGGCCACGCGAGCGGCTGCCAAAGAGCTTTCCAACGAGGCACGGCTTTCCCTCCTGGCTCTTCGGGCGTGGGAGCTGTGGCCAGAGCCGCGGCCTAACCGGAAAATGCTTCGCAGGCTGGCGCGGCGGCGCCACGTGGGCGCCGGTGGCGCCGAGGCTGACGGCCGCCGCAAAGCCCGCAGACCCACGGGCTGTGGGGCCACGCGAGCGGCTGCCAAAGAGCTTTCCAACGAGGCACGGCTTTCCCTCCTGGCTCTTCGGGCGTGGAAGCTGTGGCCAGAGCCGCGGCCCTACCGGAAAATGCTTCGCAGGCTGGCGCGGCGGCGCCATGTGGGCGCCGGTGGCGCCGAGGCTGACGGCCGCCGCAAAGCCCGCAGCCGCACGGGGTGTGGGGCCACGCGAGCGGCTGCCAAAGAGCTTTCCAACGATGCACAGCGTTCCCTCCTGGCTCTTCGGGCGTGGGAGCTGTGGCCAGAGCCGCGGCCCTACCGGAAAATGCTTCGCAGGCTGGCGCGGCGGTGCCACGTGTGCGCCGGTGGCGCCGAGGCTGACGGCCGCCGCAAAGCCCGCAGCCCCACGGGCTGTGGGGCCACGCGAGCGGCTGCCAAAGAGCTTTCCAACGAGGCACGGCTTTCCCTCCTGGCTCTTCGGGCGTGGGAGCTGTGGCCAGAGCCGCGGCCCTACCTGAAAATGCTTCGCGGGCTGTCGCGGCAGTGCCACGTGGGCGCCGGTGGCGCCGAGGCTGACGGCCGCCGCAAAGCCCGCAGCCCCACGGGCTGTGGGGCCACGCGAGCGGCTGCCAAAGAGCTTTCCAACAAGGCACGGCTTTCCCTCCTGGCTCTTCGGGCGTGGGAGCTGTGGCCAGAGCCGTGGCCCTACCGGAAAATGCTTTGCAGGCTGGCGCGGCGGTGCCATTCGGGCGCCGGTGGCGCCGAGGCTGACGGCCGCCGCAAAGCCCGCAGCCCCACGGGCTGTGGGGCCACGCGAGCGGCTGCCAAAGAGCTTTCCAACGAGGCACGGCTTTCCCTCCTGGCTCTTCGGGCGTGGGAGCTGTGGCCAGAGCCGCGGCCCTACCGGAAAATGCTTCGCAGGCTGGCGCAGCACCGCCACGTGGGCGCCGGTGGCGCCGAGGCTGACGGCCGCCGCAAAGCCCACAGCCCCACGGGCTGTGGGGCCACGCGAGCAGCTGCCAAAGAGCTTTCCAACGAGGCACGGCTTTCCCTCCTGGCTCTTCGGTTGTAGGAGCTGTAGGCAGAGCCGCGGCCCTACCAGAAAATGCTTTGGGGCCTGGCGCAGTTGCGCCAGGTGAGCGCCGACGGCGCCGTGGCTGACGGCCGCCGCAAAGCCCGCAGCCCCACGGGCTGTGGGGCCACGCGAGCGGCTGCCAAAGAGCTTTCCAACGAGGCACGGCTTTCCCTCCTGGCTCTTCGGGCGTGGGAGCTGTGGCCAGAGCCGCGGCCCTACCGGAAAATGCTTCGCAGGCTGGCACGGCGGCGCGATGTGGGCGCCGGTTGCGCCGAGGCTGACGGCCGCCGCAAAGCCCGCAGCCCCACGGGCTGTGGGGCCACGCGAGCGGCTGCCAAAGAGCTTTCCAATGAGGCACGGCTTTCCCTCCTTGCTCTTCTGGTGTGGGAGCTGTGGCCAGAGCCGCGGCCCTACCCGAAAATGCTTCGCAGGCTGGCGCGGCGGCGCAACGTGGGCGCTGGTGGCGCCGAGGCTGACGGCCGCCGCAAGCCCGCAGACCCACGGGCTGTGGGGCCACGCGTGCGGCTGCCAAAGAGCTTTCCAACGAGGCAAGGCTTTCCCTCCTGGCTCTTCGGGCGTGGGAGCTGTGGCCAGAGCCGCGGCCCTACCGGAAAATGCTTCGCAGGCTGGCGCGGCGGCGCAACGTGGGCGCCGGTGGCGCCGAGGCTGACGGCCGCCGCAAAGCCCGCAGCCCCACGGGCTGTGGGGCCACGCGAGCGGCTGCCAAAGAGCTTTCCAACGAGGCACGGCTTTCCCTCCTGGCTCTTCGGGTGTGGGAGCTGTGGCCAGAGCCGCGGCCCTACCGGAAAATGCTTCGCAGGCTGGCGCGGCGGCGCCACATGGGCGCCGGTGGCCCCGAGGCTGACGGCTGCCGCAAAGCCCGCAGCCCCACGGGCTGTGGGGCCACGCGAGCGGCTGCCAAAGAGCTTTCCAACGAGGCACGGCTTTCCCTCCTGGCTCTTCGGGCGTGGAAGCTGTGGCCAGAGCCGCGGCCCTACCGGAAAATGCTTCGCAGGCTGGCGCAGCAGCGCCACATGGGCGCCGGTGGCGCCGAGGCTGACGGCTGCCGCAAAGCCCGCAGCCCCACGGGCTGTGGGGCCACGCGAGCGGCTGCCAAAGAGCTTTCCAACGAGGCACGGCTTTCCCTCCTGGCTCTTCGGGCGTGGGAGCTGTGGCCAGAGCCGCGGCCCTACCTGAAAATGCTTCGCAGGCTGTCGCGGCGGTGCCACGTGGGCGCCGGTGGCGCCGAGGCTGACGGCCGCCGCAAAGCCCGCACCCCACAAGCTGTGGGGCCACGCGAGCGGCTGCCAAAGAGCTTTCCAACAAGGCACGGCTTTCCCTCCTGGCTCTTCGGGCGTGGGAGCTGTGGCCAGAGCCGCGGCTCTACCAGAAAATGCTTCGCAGGATGCCGCGGCGGCGCCAAGTGGGCGCCGGTGGCGCCGAGGCTGACGGCCGCCGCAAAGCCCGCAGTCCCACGGGCTGCGGGGCCACGCGAGCGGCTGCCAAAGAGCTTTCCAACGAGGCACGGCTTTCCCTCCTGGCTCTTCGGGCGTGGGAGCTGTGGCCAGAGCCGCGGCCCTTCCGGAAAATGCTTCGCAGGCTGGCGCGGCGTCGCGATGTGGGCGCCGGTTGCGCCGAGGCTGACGGCCGCCGCAAAGCCCGCAGCCCCACGGGCTGTGGGGCCACGCGAGCGGCTGCCAAAGAGCTTTCCAACGAGGCACGGCTTTCCCTTCTGGCTCTTTGGGCGTGGGAGCTGTGGCCAGAGCCGCGGCCCTACCGGAAAATGTTTTGCAGGCTGGCGCGGCGGCGCCATTCGGGCGCCGGTGGCGCCGAGGCTGACGGCCGCCGCAAAGCCCGCAGCCCCACGGGTTGTGGGGCCACGCGAGCGGCTGCCAAAGAGCTTTCCAACGAGGCACGGCTTTCCTTCCTGGCTCTTCGGGCGTGGGAGCTGTGGCCAGAGCCGCGGCCCTACCGGAAAATGCTTCGCAGGCTGGCGCGGCGGCGCCACGTGGGCGCCGGTGGCGCCAAGGCTGACGGCCGCCGCAAAGCCCGCAGACCCACGGGCTGTGGGGCCACGCGTGCGGCTGCCAAAGAGCTTTCCAACGAGGCAGAGCTTTCCCTCCTGGCTCTTCGGGCGTGGGAGCTGTGGCCAGAGCCGCGGCCCTACCGGAAAATGCTTCGCAGGCTGGCGCGGCGGCGCAACTTGGGCGCCGGTGGCGCCGAGGCTGACGGCCGCCGCAAAGCCCGCAGCCCCACGGGCTGTGGGGCCACGCGAGCGGCTGCCAAAGAGCTTTCCAACGAGGCACGGCTTTCCCTCCTGGCTCTTCGGGTGTGGGAGCTGTGGCCAGAGCCGCGGCCCTACCGGAAAATGCTTCGCAGGCTGGCGCGGCGGCGCCACATGGGCGCCGGTGGCGCCGAGGCTGACGGCTGCCGCAAAGCCCGCACCCCCACGGACTGTGGGGCCACGCGAGCGGCTGCCAAAGAGCTTTCCAACGAGGCACGGCTTTCCCTCCTGGCTCTTCGGGCGTGGGAGCTGTGGCCAGAGCCGCGGCCCTACCGGAAAATGCTTCGCAGGCTGGCGCAGCAGCGCCACATGGGCGCCGGTGGCGCCGAGGCTGACGGCCGCCGCAAAGCCCGCAGCCCCACGGGCTGTGGGGCCACGCGAGCGGCTGCCAAAGAGCTTTCCAACGATGCACAGCGTTCCACACTGGCTCTTCGTGCGTGGGAGCTGTGGCCAGAGCCGCGGCCCTACCGGAAAATGCTTCGCAGGCTGGCGCGGCGGTGCCACGTGTGCGCCGGTGGCGCCGAGGCTGACGGCCGCCGCAAAGCCCGCAGCCCCATGGGCTGTGGGGCCACGCGAGCGGCTGCCAAAGAGCTTTCCAACGATGCACAGCGTTCCATACTGGCTCTTCGGGCGTGGGAGCTGTGGCCAGAGCCGCGGCCCTACCTGAAAATGCTTCGCAGGCTGTCGCGGCGGTGCCACGTGGGCGCCGGTGGCGCCGAGGCTGATGGCCGCCGCAAAGCCCGCAGCCCCACGGGCTGTGGGGCCACGCGAGCGGCTGCCAAAGAGCTTTCCAACAAGGCACGGCTTTCCCTCCTGGCTCTTCGGGCGTGGGAGCTGTGGCCAGAGCCGCGGCTCTACCAGAAAATGCTTCGCAGTCTGGCGTGGCGGCGCCACGTGGGCGCCGGTGGCGCCGAGGCTGACGGCCGCCGCAAAGCCCGCAGTCCCACGGGCTGTGGGGCCATGCGAGCGGCTGCCAAAGAGCTTTCCAACGAGGCACGGCTTTCCCTCCTGGCTCTTCGGGCGTGGGAGCTGTGGCCAGAGCCGCGGCCCTACCGGAAAATGCTTCGCAGGTTGGCACGGCGTCGCGATGTGGACGCCGGTTGCGCCGAGGCTGACGGCCGCCGCAAAGCCCGCAGCCCCACGGGCTGTGGGGCCACGCGAGCGGCTGCCAAAGAGCTTTCCAACGAGGCACGGCTTTCCCTTCTGGCTCTTTGGGCGTGGGAGCTGTGGCCAGAGCCGTGGCCCTACCGGAAAATGCTTCGCAGGCTGTCGCAGCAGCGCCACGTGGGCGCTGGTGGCGCCGAGGCTGACGGCTGCCGCAAAGCCCGCAGCCCCACGGGCTGTGGGGCCACGCGAGCGGCTGCCAAAGAGCTTTCCAACGAGGCACGGCTTTCCCTCCTGGCTCTTCGGGTGTGGGAGCTGTGGCCAGAGCCGCGGCCCTACCGGAAAATGCTTCGCAGGCTGGCGCGGCGGCACAACGTGGGCGCCGGTGGCGCCAAGGCTGACGGCCGCCGCAAAGCCCGCAGCCCCACGGGCTGTGGGGCCACGCGAGCGGCTGCCAAAGAGCTTTCCAACGAGGCACGGCTTTCCCTCCTGGCTCTTCGGGCGTGGGAGCTGTGGCCAGAGCCGCGGCCCTACCGGAAAATGCTTCGCAGGCTGGCGCGGCGGCGCCACATGGGCGCCGGTGGCGCCGAGGCTGACGGGTGCCGCAAAGCCCGCAGCCGCACGGGCTGTGGGGCCACGCGAGCGGCTGCCAAAGAGCTTTCCAACGAGGCACGGCTTTCCCTCCTGGCTCTTCGGGCGTGGGAGCTGTGGCCAGAGCCGCGGCCCTACCGGAAAATGCTTCGCAGGCTGGTGCGGCGGCGCCACATGGGCGCCGGTGGCGCCGAGGCTGACGGCCGCCGCAAAGCCCGCAGCCCCACGGGCTGTGGGGCCACGCGAGCGGCTGCCAAAGAGCTTTCCAACGAGGCACGGCTTTCCCTCCTGGCTCTTCAGGCGTGGAAGCTGTGGCCAGAGCCGTGGCCCTACCGGAAAATGCTTCGCAGGCTGGCGCAGCAGGGCCACGTGGGCGCCGGTGGCGCCAAGGCTGACGGCCGCCGCAAAGCCCGCAGCCCCACGGGCTGTGGGGCCACGCGAGCGGCTGCCAAAGAGCTTTCCAACGAGGCACGGCTTTCCCTCCTGGCTCTTCGGGCGTGGAAGCTGTGGCCAGAGCCGCGGCCCTACCGGAAAATGCTTCGCAGGCTGGCGCGGCAGCGCCACTATGGCGCTGGTTGCGCCGAGGCTGACGGCCGCCGCAAAGCCCGCAGCCGCACGGGCTGTGGGGCCATGCGAGCGGCTGCCAAAGAGCTTTCCAACGAGGCACGGCTTTCCCTCCTGGCTCTTCGGGCGTGGGAGCTGTGGCCAGAGCCGCGGCCTAACCGGAAAATGCTTCGCAGGCTGGCGCGGCGGCGCCACGTGGGCGCCGGTGTCGCCGAGGCTGACGGCCGCCGCAAAGCCCGCAGCCCCACGGGCTGTGGGGCCACGCGAGCGGCTGCCAAAGAGCTTTCCAACGAGGCACGGCTTTCCCTCCTGGCTCTTCGGGCGTGGAAGCTGTGGCCAGAGCCGCGGCCCTACCGGAAAATGCTTCGCAGGCTGGCGCGGCGGCGCCAAGTGGGCGCCGGTGGCGCCGAGGCTGACGGCCGCCGCAAAGCCCGCAGCCGCACGGGGTGTGGGGCCACGCGAGCGGCTGCCAAAGAGCTTTCCAACGATGCACAGCGTTCCCTCCTGGCTCTTCGGGCGTGGGAGCTGTGGCCAGAGCCGCGGCCCTACCGGAAAATGCTTCGCAGGCTGGCGCGGCGGTGCCACGTGTGCGCCGGTGGCGCCGAGGCTGACGGCCGCCGCAAAGCCCGCAGCCCCACGGGCTGTGGGGCCACGCGAGCGGCTGCCAAAGAGCTTTCCAACGAGGCACGGCTTTCCCTCCTGGCTCTTCGGGCGTGGGAGCTGTGGCCAGAGCCGCGGCCCTACCTGAAAATGCTTCGCGGGCTGTCGCGGCAGTGCCACGTGGGCGCCGGTGGCGCCGAGGCTGACGGCCGCCGCAAAGCCCGCAGCCCCACGGGCTGTGGGGCCACGCGAGCGGCTGCCAAAGAGCTTTCCAACAAGGCACGGCTTTCCCTCCTGGCTCTTCGGGCGTGGGAGCTGTGGCCAGAGCCGCGGCTCTACCAGAAAATGCTTCGCAGGCTGGCGCGGCGGCGCCACGTGGGCGCCGGTGGCGCCGAGGCTGACGGCCGCCGCAAAACCCGCAGTCCCACGGGCTGCAGGGCCACGCGAGCGGCTGCCAAAGAGCTTTCCAACGAGGCACGGCTTTCCCTCCTGGCTCTTCGGGCGTGGGAGCTGTGGCCAGAGCCGCGGCCCTACCGGAAAATGCTTCGCAGGCTGGCGCGGCGGCGCCACATGGGCGCCGGTGGCGGCGAGGCTGACGGCCGCCGCAAAGCCCGCAGCCCCACGGGCTGTGGGGCCACGCGAGCGGCTGCCAAAGAGCTTTCCAACGAGGCACGGCTTTCCCTTCTGGCTCTTTGGGCGTGGGAGCTGTGGCCAGAGCCGTGGCCCTACCGGAAAATGCTTTGCAGGCTGGCGCGGCGGTGCCATTCGGGCGCCGGTGGCGCCGAGGCTGACGGCCGCCGCAAAGCCCGCAGCCCCACAGGCTGTGGGGCCACGCGAGCGGCTGCCAAAGAGCTTTCCAACGAGGCACGGCTTTCCCTCCTGGCTCTTCGGGCGTGGGAGCTGTGGCCAGAGCCGCGGCCCTACCGGAAAATGCTTCGCAGGCTGGCGCAGCACCGCCACGTGGGCGCCGGTGGCGCCGAGGCTGACGGCCGCCGCAAAGCCCACAGCCCCACGGGCTGTGGGGCCACGCGAGCAGCTGCCAAAGAGCTTTCCAACGAGGCACGGCTTTCCCTCCTGGCTCTTCGGTTGTAGGAGCTGTAGGCAGAGCCGCGGCCCTACCAGAAAATGCTTTGGGGCCTGGCGCAGTTGCGCCAGGTGAGCGCCGACGGCGCCGTGGCTGACGGCCGCCGCAAAGCCCGCAGCCCCACGGGCTGTGGGGCCACGCGAGCGGCTGCCAAAGAGCTTTCCAACGAGGCACGGCTTTCCCTCCTGGCTCTTCGGGCGTGGGAGCTGTGGCCAGAGCCGCGGCCCTACCGGAAAATGCTTCGCAGGCTGGCGCGGCGGCACAACGTGGGCGCCGGTGGCGCCAAGGCTGACGGCCGCCGCAAAGCCCGCAGCCCCACGGGCTGTGGGGCCACGCGAGCGGCTGCCAAAGAGCTTTCCAACGAGGCACGGCTTTCCCTCCTGGCTCTTCGGGTGTGGGAGCTGTGGCCAGAGCCGCGGCCCTACCGGAAAATGCTTCGCAGGCTGGCGCGGCGGCGCAACGTGGGCGCCGGTGGCGCCGAGGCTGACGGCCGCCGCAAAGCCCGCAGCCCCACGGGCTGTGGGGCCACGCGAGCGGCTGCCAAAGAGCTTTCCAACGAGGCACGGCTTTCCCTCCTGGCTCTTCGGGCGTGGGAGCTGTGGCCAGAGCCGCGGCCCTACCGGAAAATGCTTCGCAGGCTGGCACGGCGGCGCCACATGGGCGCCGGTTGCGGCGAGGCTGACGGCCGCCGCAAAGCCCGCAGCCCCACGGGCTGTGGGGCCACGCGAGCGGCTGCCAAAGAGCTTTCCAATGAGGCACGGCTTTCCCTCCTTGCTCTTCTGGTGTGGGAGCTGTGGCCAGAGCCGCGGCCCTACCCGAAAATGCTTCGCAGGCTGGCGCGGCGGCGCAACGTGGGCGCTGGTGGCGCCGAGGCTGACGGCCGCCGCAAGCCCGCAGACCCACGGGCTGTGGGGCCACGCGTGCGGCTGCCAAAGAGCTTTCCAACGAGGCAAGGCTTTCCCTCCTGGCTCTTCGGGCGTGGGAGCTGTGGCCAGAGCCGCGGCCCTACCGGAAAATGCTTCGCAGGCTGGCGCGGCGGCGCAACGTGGGCGCCGGTGGCGCCGAGGCTGACGGCCGCCGCAAAGCCCGCAGCCCCACGGGCTGTGGGGCCACGCGAGCGGCTGCCAAAGAGCTTTCCAACGAGGCACGGCTTTCCCTCCTGGCTCTTCGGGTGTGGGAGCTGTGGCCAGAGCCGCGGCCCTACCGGAAAATGCTTCGCAGGCTGGCGCGGCGGCGCCACATGGGCGCCGGTGGCCCCGAGGCTGACGGCTGCCGCAAAGCCCGCAGCCCCACGGGCTGTGGGGCCACGTGAGCGGCTGCCAAAGAGCTTTCCAACGAGGCACGGCTTTCCCTCCTGGCTCTTCGGGCGTGGAAGCTGTGGCCAGAGCCGCGGCCCTACCGGAAAATGCTTCGCAGGCTGGCGCAGCAGCGCCACATGGGCGCCGGTGGCGCCGAGGCTGACGGCCGCCGCAAAGCCCGCAGCACCACGGGCTGTGGGGCCACGCGAGCGGCTGCCAAAGAGCTTTCCAACGATGCACAGCGTTCCATACTGGCTCTTCGTGCGTGGGAGCTGTGGCCAGAGCCGCGGCCCTACCGGAAAATGCTTCACAGACTGGCGCGGCGGTGCACGTGTGCGCCGGTGGCGCCGAGGCTGACGGCCGCCGCAAAGCCCGCAGCCCCATGGGCTGTGGGGCCACGCGAGCGGCTGCCAAAGAGCTTTCCAACGATGCACAGCGTTCCATACTGGCTCTTCGGGCATGGGAGCTGTGGCCAGAGCCTCGGCCCTACCTGAAAATGCTTCGCAGGCTGTCGCGGCGGTGCCACGTGGGCGCGGGTGGCGCCGAGGCTGACGGCCGCCGCAAAGCCCGCAGCCCCACGGGCTGTGGGGCCACGCGAGCGGCTGCCAAAGAGCTTTCCAACAAGGCACGGCTTTCCCTCCTGGCTCTTCGGGTGTGGGAGCTGTGGCCAGAGCCGCGGCCCTACCGGAAAATGCTTCGCAGGTTGGCACGGCGTCGCGATGTGGGCACCGGTTGCGCCGAGGCTGACGGCCGCCGCAAAGCCCGCAGCCCCACGGGCTGTGGGGCCACGCGAGCGGCTGCCAAAGAGCTTTCCAACAAGGCACTGCTTTCCCTTCTGGCTCTTTAGGGGTGGGAGCTGTGGCCAGAGCCGTGGCCCTACCGGAAAATGCTTCGCGGGCTGGCGCAGCAGCGCCACGTGGGCGCTGGTGGCGCCGAGGCTGACGGCCGCCGCAAAGCCCGCAGCCCCACGGGCTGTGCGGCCACGCGAGCGGCTTCCAAAGAGCTTTCCAACGAGGCATGGCTTTCCTTCCTGGCTCTTCGGGCGTGGGAGCTGTGGCCAGAGCCGCGGCCCTACCGGAAAATGCTTCGCAGGCTGGCGCGGCGGCGCCACGTGGGCGCCGGTGGCGCCAAGGCTGACGGCCGCCGCAAAGCCCGCAGGCCCACGGGCTGTGGGGCCACGCGAGCGGCTGCCAAAGAGCTTTCCAAGGAGGCACGGCTTTCCCTCCTGGCTCTTCAGGAGTGGGAGCTGTGGCCAGAGCCGCGGCCCTACAGGAAAACGCTTCGCAGGCTGGCGCGTCGGCGCGATGTGGGCGTCGGAGGCGCCGAGGCTGACGGCCGCTGCAAAGCCCGCAGCCCCACGGGCTGTGGGGCCACTCGTGCGGCTGCCAAAGAGCTTTCCAACGAGGCACGGCTTTCCCTCCTGGCTCTTCGGGCGTGGGAGCTGTGGCCAGAGCCGCGGCGCTACCGGAAAATGCTTCGCAGGCTGGCACAGCACCGCCACGTGGGCGGCGGTGGCGCCGAGGCTGACGGCCGCCGCAAAGCCCGCAGCCCCACGGGCTGTGGGGCCACGCGAGCGGCTGCCAAAGAGCTTTCCAACGAGGCACGGCTTTCCCTCCTGGCTCTTCGGGTGTAGGAGCTGTGGCCAGAGCCGCGGCCCTACCGGAAAATGCTTTGGGGCCTGGCGCAGTGGCGCCAGGTGGGCGCCGGTGGCGCCGAGGCTGACGGCCGCCGCAAAGCCCGCAGCCCCACGGGCTGTGGGGCCACGCGAGCGGCTGCCAAAGAGCTTTCCAACGAGGCACGGCTTTCCCTCCTGGCTCTTCGGGCGTGGGAGCTGTGGCCAGAGCCGCGGCCCTACCGGAAAATGCTTCGCAGGCTGGCGCGGCGGCGCAACGTGGGCGCCGGTGGCGCCGAGGCTGACAGCCGCCGCAAAGCCCGCAGCCCCGCGGGCTGTGGGGCCACGCGAGCGGCTGCCAAAGAGCTTTCCAACGAGGCACGGCTTTCCCTCCTGGCTCTTCGGGTGTAGGAGCTGTGGCCAGAGCCGCGGCCCTACCGGAAAATGCTTTGGGGCCTGGCGCAGTGGCGCCAGGTGGGCGCCTGTGGCGCCGAGGCTGACGGCTGCCGCAAAGCCCGCAGCCCCACGGGCTGTGGGGCCACGCGAGCGGCTGCCAAAGAGCTTTCCAACGAGGCACGGCTTTCCCTCCTGGCTCTTCGGGCCTGGGAGCTGTGGCCAGAGCCGCGGCCCTACCGGAAAATTCTTCGCAGGCTGGCGCGGCGGCGCAACTTGGGCGCCGGTGGCGCCAAGGCTGACGGCTGCCGCAAAGCCCGCAGCCCCACGGGCTGTGGGGCCACGCGAGCGGCTGCCAAAGAGCTTTCCAACGAGGCACGGCTTTCCCTCCTGGCTCTTCGGGCGTGGGAGCTGTGGCCAGAGCCGCGGCCCTATCGGAAAATGCTTCGCAGGCTGGTGCGGCGGCGCAACGTGGGCTCCGGTGGCGCCGAGGCTGACGGCCGCCGCAAAGCTCGCAGCCCCACGGGCTCTGGGGCCACGCGAGCGGCTGCCAAAGAGCTTTCCAACGAGGCACGGCTTTCCCTCCTGGCTCTTCGGGCGTGGAAGCTGTGGCCAGAGCCGCAGCCCTACCGGAAAATGCTTCGCAGGGTGGCGCAGCAGGGCCACGTGGGCGCCGGTGGCGCCAAGGCTGACGGCCGCCGCAAAGCCCGCAGCCCCACAGTCTGTGGGGCCACGCGAGCGGCTGCCAAAGAGCTTTCCAACGAGGCACGGCTTTCCCTCCTGGCTCTTCGGACGTGGAAGCTGTGGCCAGAGCCGCGGCCCTACCGGAAAATGCTTCGCAGGCTGGCGCGGCAGCGCCACTATGGCGCTGGTTGCGCCGAGGCTGACGGCCGCCGCAAAGCCCACAGCCCCACGGGCTGTGGGGCCACGCGAGCGGCTGCCAAAGAGCTTTCCAACGAGGCACGGCTTTCCCTCCTGGCTCTTCGGGTGAAGGAGCTGTGGCCAGAGCCGCGGCTCTACCAGAAAATGCTTCGCAGGCTGGCGCGGCGGCGCCACGTGGGCGCCGGTGGCGCCGAGGCTGACGGCCGCCGCAAAGCCCGCAGTCCCACGGGCTGCAGGGCCACGCGAGCGGCTGCCAAAGAGCTTTCCAACGAGGCACGGCTTTCCCTCCTGGCTCTTCGGGCGTGGGAGTCGTCGCCAGAGCCGCGGCCCTACCGGAAAATGCTTCGCAGGCTGGCGCGGCGGCGCGATGTGGGCGCCGGTTGCGCCGAGGCTGACGGCCGCCGCAAAGCCCGCAGCCCCACGGGCTGTGGGGCCACGCGAGCGGCTGCCAAAGAGCTTTCCAACGAGGCACGGCTTTCCCTTCTGGCTCTTTGGGCGTGGGAGCTGTGGCCAGAGCCGTGGCCCTACCGGAAAATGCTTTGCAGGCTGGCGCGGCGGTGCCATTCGGGCGCCGGTGGCGCCGAGGCTGACGGCCGCCGCAAAGCCCGCAGCCCCACGGGCTGTGGGGCCACGCGAGCGGCTGCCAAAGAGCTTTCCAACGAGGCACGGCTTTCCCTCCTGGCTCTTCGGGCGTGGGAGCTGTGGCCAGAGCCGCGGCCCTACCGGAAAATGCTTCGCAGGCTGGCGCAGCACCGCCACGTGGGCGCCGGTGGCGCCGAGGCTGACGGCCGCCGCAAAGCCCACAGCCCCACGGGCTGTGGGGCCACGCGAGCAGCTGCCAAAGAGCTTTCCAACGAGGCACGGCTTTCCCTCCTGGCTCTTCGGTTGTAGGAGCTGTAGGCAGAGCCGCGGCCCTACCAGAAAATCCTTTGGGGCCTGGCGCAGTTGCGCCAGGTGAGCGCCGACGGCGCCGTGGCTGACGGCCGCCGCAAAGCCCGCAGCCCCACGGGCTGTGGGGCCACGCGAGCGGCTGCCAAAGAGCTTTCCAACGAGGCACGGCTTTCCCTCCTGGCTCTTCGGGCGTGGGAGCTGTGGCCAGAGCCGCGGCCCTACCGGAAAATGCTTCGCAGGCTGGCGCGGCGGCACAACGTGGGCGCCGGTGGCGCCAAGGCTGACGGCCGCCGCAAAGCCCGCAGCCCCACGGGCTGTGGGGCCACGCGAGCGGCTGCCAAAGAGCTTTCCAACGAGGCACGGCTTTCCCTCCTGGCTCTTCGGGCGTGGGAGCTGTGGCCAGAGCCGCGGCCCTACCGGAAAATGCTTCGCAGGCTGGCGCGGCGGCGCCACATGGGCGCCGGTGGCGGCGAGGCTGACGGCCGCCGCAAAGCCCGCAGCCCCACGGGCTGTGGCGCCACGCGAGCGGCTGCCAAAGAGCTTTCCAATGAGGCACGGCTTTCCCTCCTGGCTCTTCTGGTGTGGGAGCTGTGGCCAGAGCCGCGGCCCTACCCGAAAATGCTTCGCAGGCTGGCGCGGCGGCGCAACGTGGGCGCCGGTGGCGCCGAGGCTGACGGCCGCCGCAAAGCCCGCAGACCCACGGGCTGTGGGGCCACGCGTGCGGCTGCCAAAGAGCTTTCCAACGAGGCAAGGCTTTCCCTCCTGGCTCTTCGGGCGTGGGAGCTGTGGCCAGAGCCGCGGCCCTACCGGAAAATGCTTCGCAGGCTGGCGCGGCGGCGCAACGTGGGCGCCGGTGGCGCCGAGGCTGATGGCCGCCGCAAAGCCCGCAGCCCCACGGGCTTTGGGGCCACGCGAGCGGCTGCCAAAGAGCTTTCCAACGAGGCACGGCTTTCCCTCCTGGCTCTTCGGGTGTGGGAGCTGTGGCCAGAGCCGCGGCCCTACCGGAAAATGCTTCGCAGGCTGGCGCGGCGGCGCCACATGGGCGCCGGTGGCGCCGAGGCTGACGGCTGCCGCAAAGCCCGCAGCCCCACGGGCTGTGGGGCCACGCGAGCGGCTGCCAAAGAGCTTTCCAACGAGGCACGGCTTTCCCTCCTGGCTCTTCGGGCGTGGAAGCTGTGGCCAGAGCCGCGGCCCTACCGGAAAATGCTTCGCAGGCTGGCGCAGCAGCGCCACATGGGCGCCGGTGGCGCCGAGGCTGACGGCCGCCACAAAGCCCGCAGCACCACGGGCTGTGGGGCCACGCGAGCGGCTGCCAAAGAGCTTTCCAACGATGCACAGCGTTCCATACTGGCTCTTCGTGCGTGGGAGCTGTGGCCAGAGCCGCGGCCCTACCGGAAAATGCTTCGCAGGCTGGCGCGGCGGTGCCACGTGTGCGCCGGTGGCGCCGAGGCTGACGGCCGCCGCAAAGCCCGCAGCCCCATGGGCTGTGGGGCCACGCGAGCGGCTGCCAAAGAGCTTTCCAACGATGCACAGTGTTCCATACTGGCTCTTCGGGCATGGGAGCTGTGGCCAGAGCCGCGGCCCTACCTGAAAATGCTTCGCAGGCTGTCGCGGCGGTGCCACGTGGGCGCGGGTGGCGCCGAGGCTGACGGCCGCCGCAAAGCCCGCAGCCCCACGGGCTGTGGGGCCACGCGAGCGGCTGCCAAAGAGCTTTCCAACAAGGCACTGCTTTCCCTCCTGGCTCTTCAGGCGTGGGAGCTGTGGCCAGAGCCGCGGCTCTACCAGAAAATGCTTCGCAGGCTGGCGTGGCGGTGCCACGTGGGCGCCGGTGGCATTGAGGCTGACGGCCGCCGCAAAGCCTGCAGTCCCACGGGCTGCGGGGCCACGCGAGCGGCTGCCAAAGAGCTTTCCAACGAGGCACGGCTTTCCCTCCTGGCTCTTCGGGCGTGGGAGCTGTGGCCAGAGCCGCGGCCCTACCGGAAAATGCTTCGCAGGTTGGCACGGCGTCGCGATGTGGGCACCGGTTGCGCCGAGGCTGACGGCCGCCGCAAAGCCCGCAGCCCCACGGGCTGTGGGGCCACGCGAGCGGCTGCCAAAGAGCTTTCCAACAAGGCACTGCTTTCCGTTCTGGCTCTTTAGGGGTGGGAGCTGTGGCCAGAGCCGTGGCCCTACCGGAAAATGCTTCGCAGGCTGTCGCAGCAGCGCCACGTGGGCGCTGGTGGCGCCGAGGCTGACGGCCGCCGCAAAGCCCGCAGCCCCACGGGCTGTGCGGCCACGCGAGCGGCTGCCAAAGAGCTTTCCAACGAGGCATGGCATTCCTTCCTGGCTCTTCGGGCGTGGGAGCTTTGGCCAGAGCCGCGGCCCTACCGGAAAATGCTTCGCAGGCTGGCGCGGCGGCGCCACGTGGGCGCCGGTGGCGCCAAGGCTGACGGCCGCCGCAAAGCCCGCAGGCCCACGGGCTGTGGGGCCACGCGAGCGGCTGCCAAAGAGCTTTCCAAGGAGGCACGGCTTTCCCTCCTGGCTCTTCAGGAGTGGGAGCTGTGGCCAGAGCCGCGGCCCTACAGGAAAACGCTTCGCAGGCTGGCGCGTCGGCGCGATGTGGGCGTCGGAGGCGCCGAGGCTGACGGCCGCTGCAAAGCCCGCAGCCCCACGGGCTGTGGGGCCACTCGTGCGGCTGCCAAAGAGCTTTCCAACGAGGCACGGCTTTCCCTCCTGGCTCTTCGGGCGTGGGAGCTGTGGCCAGAGCCGCGGCGCTACCGGAAAATGCTTCGCAGGCTGGCACAGCACCGCCACGTGGGCGGCGGTGGCGCCGAGGCTGACGGCCGCCGCAAAGCCCGCAGCCCCACGGGCTGTGGGGCCACGCGAGCGGCTGCCAAAGAGCTTTCCAACGAGGCACGGCTTTCCCTCCTGGCTCTTCGGGTGTAGGAGCTGTGGCCAGAGCCGCGGCCCTACCGGAAAATGCTTTGGGGCCTGGCGCAGTGGCGCCAGGTGGGCGCCGGTGGCGCCGAGGCTGACGGCCGCCGCAAAGCCCGCAGCCCCACGGGCTGTGGGGCCACGCGAGCGGCTGCCAAAGAGCTTTCCAACGAGGCACGGCTTTCCCTCCTGGCTCTTCGGGCGTGGGAGCTGTGGCCAGAGCCGCGGCCCTACCGGAAAATGCTTCGCAGGCTGGCGCGGCGGCGCAACGTGGGCGCCGGTGGCGCCGAGGCTGACAGCCGCCGCAAAGCCCGCAGCCCCGCGGGCTGTGGGGCCACGCGAGCGGCTGCCAAAGAGCTTTCCAACGAGGCACGGCTTTCCCGCCTGGCTCTTCGGGTGTAGGAGCTGTGGCCAGAGCCGCGGCCCTACCGGAAAATGCTTTGGGGCCTGGCGCAGTGGCGCCAGGTGGGCGCCGGTGGCGCCGAGGCTGACGGCTGCCGCAAAGCCCGCAGCCCCACGGGCTGTGGGGCCACGCGAGCGGCTGCCAAAGAGCTTTCCAACGAGGCACGGGTTTCCCTCCTGGCTCTTCGGGTGTGGGAGCTGTGGCCAGAGCCGCGGCCCTACCGGAAAATTCTTCGCAGGCTGGCGCGGCGGCGCAACTTGGGCGCCGGTGGCGCCGAGGCTGACGGCTGCCGCAAAGCCCGCAGCCCCACGGGCTGTGGGGCCACGCGAGCGGCTGCCAAATAGCTTTCCAACGAGGCACGGCTTTCCCTCCTGGCTCTTCGGGCGTGGAAGCTGTGGCCAGAGCCGCGGCCCTACCGGAAAAAGCTTCGCAGGCTGGCGCAGCAGCGCCACATGGGCGCCGGTGGCGCCGAGGCTGACGGCCGCCGCAAAGCCCGCAGCCCCACGGGCTGTGGGGCCACGCGAGCGGCTGCCAAAGAGCTTTCCAACAAGGCACGGCTTTCCCTCCTGGCTCTTCGGGCGTGGGAGCTGTGGCCAGAGCCGTGGCCCTACCAGAAAATGCTTCGCAGGCTGGCGCGGCGGCGCCACGTGGGCGCCGGTGGCGCCGAGGCTGACGGCCGCCGCAAAGCCCGCAGTCCCACGGGCTGTGGGGCCACGCGAGCGGCTGCCAAAGAGCTTTCCAACGAGGCACGGCTTTCCCTCCTGGCTCTTCGGGCGTGGAAGCTGTGGCCAGAGCCGCGGCCCTACCGGAAAATGCTTCGCAGGCTGGCGCAGCAGGGACACGTGGGCGCCGGTGGCGCCAAGGCTGACGGCCGCCTCAAAGCCCGCAGCCCCACGGGCTGTGGGGCCACGTGAGCGGCTGCCAAAGAGCTTTCCAACGAGGCACGGCTTTCCCTCCTGGCTCTTCGGGCGTGGAAACTGTGGCCAGAGCCGCGGCCCTACCGGAAAATGCTTCGCAGGCTGGCGCGGCAGCGCCACTATGGCGCTGGTTGCGCCGAGGCTGACCCCCGCTGTAAAGCTTGCAGCCCCACGGGCTTTTGGGCCACGCGAGCGGCTGCCAAAGAGCTTTCCAACGAGGCACGGCTTTCCCTCCTGGCTCTTCGGGTGTAGGAGCTGTGGCCAGAGCCGCGGCCCTACCGGAAAATGCTTTGGGGCCTGGCGCAGTGGCGCCAGGTGGGCACCGGTGGCGCCGAGGCTGACGGCCGCCGCAAAGCCCGCAGCCCCACGGGCTGTGGGGCCACGCGAGCGGCTGCCAAAGAGCTTTCCAACGAGGCACGGCTTTCCCTCCTGGCTCTTCGGTTGTAGGAGCTGTAGCCAGAGCCGCGGCCCTACCAGAAAATGCTTTGGCGCCTGGCGCAGTTGCGCCAGGTGGGCGCCGACGGCGCCGAGGCTGACGGCCGCCGCAAAGCCCGCAGCCCCACGGGCTGTGGGGCCACGCGAGCGGCTGCCAAAGAGCTTTCCAACGATGCACAGCGTTCCATCCTGGCTCTTCGGGCGTGGGAGCTGTGGCCAGAGCCGCGGCCCTACCGGAAAATGCTTCGCAGGCTGGCGCAGCGGTGCCACGTGGGCGCCGGTGGCGCCGAGGCTGACGGCCGCCGCAAAGCCCGCAGCCCCATGGGCTGTGGGGCCACGCGAGCGGCTGCCAAAGAGCTTTCCAACGAGGCACGGCTTTCCCTCCTGGCTCTTCGTGCGTGGGAGCTGTGGCCAGAGCCGCGGCCCTACCGGAAAATGCTTCGCAGGCTGTCGCGGCGGTGCCACGTGGGCGCCGGTGGCGCCGAGGCTGACGGCCGCCGCAAAGCCCGCAGCCCCACGGGCTGTGGGGCCACGCGAGCGGCTGCCAAAGAGCTTTCCAACAAGGCACGGCTTTCCCTCCTGGATCTTAGGGCGTGGGAGCTGTGGCCAGAGCCGCGGCCCTACCAGAAAATGCTTTGCAGGCTGGCGCGGCGGCGCCACGTGGGCGCCGGTGGCGCCGAGGCTGACGGCCGCCGCAAAGCCCGCAGTCCCACGGGCTGTGGGGCCACGCGAGCGGCTGCCAAAGAGCTTTCCAACGAGGCACGGCTTTCCCTCCTGGCTCTTCGGGCGTGGGAGCTGTGGCCAGAGCCGCGGCCCTACCGGAAAATGCTTCGCAGGCTGGCGCAGCAGGGACACGTGGGCGCCGGTGGCGCCAAGGCTGACGGCCGCCGCAAAGCCCGCAGCCCCACGGGCTGTGGGGCCACGTGAGCGGCTGCCAAAGAGCTTTCCAACGAGGCACGGCTTTCCCTCCTGGCTCTTCGGGCGTGGGAGCTGTGGCCAGAGCCACGGCCCTACCTGAAAATGCTTCGCAGGCTGTCGCGGCGGTGCCACGTGGGCGCCGGTGGCGCCGAGGCTGACGGCCGCCGCAAAGCCCGCAGCCCCACGGGCTGTGGGGCCACGCGAGCGGCTGCCAAAGGGCTTTCCAACAAGGCACGGCTTTCCCTCCTGGCTCTTCGGGCGTGGGAGCTGTGGCCAGAGCCGCGGCCCTACCAGAAAATGCTTCGCAGGCTGGCGCGGCGGCGCCACATGGGCGCCGGTGGCGCCGAGGATGACGGCCGCCGCAAAGCCCGCAGTCCCACGGGCTGTGGGGCCACGCGAGCGGCTGCCAAAGAGCTTTCCAACGAGGCACGGCTTTCCCTCCTGGCTCTTCGGGCGTGGAAGCTGTGGCCAGAGCCGCGGCCCTACCGGAAAATGCTTCGCAGGCTGGCGCAGCAGGGACACGGGGGCGCCGGTGGCGCCAAGGCTGACGGCCGCCGCAAAGCCCGCAGCCCCACGGGCTGTGGGGCCACGTGAGCGGCTGCCAAAGAGCTTTCCAACGAGGCACGGCTTTCCCTCCTGGCTCTTCGGGCGTGGGAGCTGTGGCCAGAGCCGCGGCCCTACCGGAAATTGCTTCGCAGGCTGGCGCGGCGGAGCCACGTGGGCGCCGGTGGCGCCGAGGCTGACGGCCGCCGCAAAGCCCGCAGCCCCACGGGCTGTGGGGCCACGCGAGCGGCTGCCAAAGAGCTTTCCAACGAGGCACGGCTTTCACTCCTGGCTCTTCGGGTGTGGGAGCTGTGGCCAGAGCCGCGGCCCTACCGGAAAATTCTTCGCAGGCTGGCGCGGCGGCGCAACGTGGGCGCCGGTGGCGCCGAGGCTGACGGCCGCCGCAAAGCCCGCAGCCCCACGGGCTGTGGGGCCACGCGAGCGACTGCCAAAGAGCTTTCCAACGAGGCACGGCTTTCCCTCTTGGCTCTTCGGGTGTGGGAGGTGTGGCCAGAGCCGCAGCCCTACCGGAAAATGCTTCGCAGGCTGGCGCAGCAGCGCCAGGTGGGCGCTGGTGGCGCCGAGGCTGACGGCCGCCGCAAAGCCCGCAGCCCCACGGGCTGTGGGGCCACGCGAGCGGCTGCCAAAGAGCTTTCCAACGAGGCACGGCTTTCCCTCCTGGCTCTTCGGGCGTGGAAGCTGTGGCCAGAGCCGCGGCCCTACCGGAAAATGCTTCGCAGGCTGGCGCAGCAGGGCCACGTGGGCGCCGGTGGCGCCAAGGCTGACGGTAGCCGCAAAGCCCGCAGCCCCACGGGCTGTGGGGCCACGCGAGCGGCTGCCAAAGAGCTTTCCAACGAGGCACGGCTTTCCCTCCTGGCTCTTCGGGCGTGGGAGCTGTGGCCAGAGCCGCGGCCCTACCGGAAAATGCTTCGCAGGCTGGCGCAGCAGGGACACGTGGGCGCCGGTGGCGCCAAGGCTGACGGCCGCCGCAAAGTCCGCAGCCCCACGGGCTGTGGGGCCACGTGAGCGGCTGCCAAAGAGCTTTCCAACGAGGCACGGCTTTCCCTCCTGGCTCTTCGGGCGTGGGAGCTGTGGCCAGAGCCACGGCCCTACCTGAAAATGCTTCGCAGGCTGTCGCGGCGGTGCCACGTGGGCGCCGGTGGCGCCGAGGCTGACGGCCGCCGCAAAGCCCGCAGCCCCACGGGCTGTGGGGCCACGCGAGCGGCTGCCAAAGAGCTTTCCAACAAGGCACGGCTTTCCCTCCTGGATCTTCGGGCGTGGGAGCTGTGGCCAGAGCCGCGGCCCTACCAGAAAATGCTTCGCAGGCTGGCGCGGCGGCGCCACGTGGGCGCCGGTGGCGCCGAGGCTGACGGCCGCCGCAAAGCCCGCAGTCCCACGGGCTGTGGGGCCACGCGAGCGGCTGCCAAAGAGCTTTCCAACGAGGCACGGCTTTCCCTCCTGGCTCTTCGGGCGTGGAAGCTGTGGCCAGAGCCGCGGCCCTACCGGAAAATGCTTCGCAGGCTGGCGCAGCAGGGACACGGGGGCGCCGGTGGCGCCAAGGCTGACGGCCGCCGCAAAGCCCGCAGCCCCACGGGCTGTGGGGCCACGTGAGCGGCTGCCAAAGAGCTTTCCAACGAGGCACGGCTTTCCCTCCTGGCTCTTCGGGCGTGGGAGCTGTGGCCAGAGCCGCGGCCCTACCGGAAATTGCTTCGCAGGCTGGCGCGGCGGAGCCACGTGGGCGCCGGTGGCGCCGAGGCTGACGGCCGCCGCAAAGTCCGCAGCCCCACGGGCTGTGGGGCCACGCGAGCGGCTGCCAAAGAGCTTTCCAACGAGGCACGGCTTTCACTCCTGGCTCTTCGGGTGTGGGAGCTGTGGCCAGAGCCGCGGCCCTACCGGAAAATGCTTCGCAGGCTGGCGCGGCGGCGCAACGTGGGCGCCGGTGGCGCCGAGGCTGACGGCCGCCGCAAAGCCCGCAGCCCCACGGGCTGTGGGGCCACGCGAGCGACTGCCAAAGAGCTTTCCAACGAGGCACGGCTTTCCCTCTTGGCTCTTCGGGTGTGGGAGGTGTGGCCAGAGCCGCAGCCCTACTGGAAAATGCTTCGCAGGCTGGCGCAGCAGCGCCAGGTGGGCGCTGGTGGCGCCGAGGCTGACGGCCGCCGCAAAGCCCGCAGCCCCACGGGCTGTGGGGCCACGCGAGCGGCTGCCAAAGAGCTTTCCAACGAGGCACGGCTTTCCCTCCTGGCTCTTCGGGCGTGGAAGCTGTGGCCAGAGCCGCGGCCCTACCGGAAAATGCTTCGCAGGCTGGCGCAGCAGGGCCACGTGGGCGCCGGTGGCGCCAAGGCTGACGGTAGCCGCAAAGCCCGCAGCCCCACGGGCTGTGGGGCCACGCGAGCGGCTGCCAAAGAGCTTTCCAACGAGGCACGGCTTTCCCTCCTGGTTCTTCGGGCGTGGAAACTGTGGCCAGAGCCGCGGCCCTACCGGAAAATGCTTTGCAGGCTGGCGCGGCAGCGCCACTATGGCGCTGGTTGCGCCGAGGCTGACGGCCGCCGTAAAGCCTACAGCCCCACGGGCTGTGGGGCCACGCGAGCGGCTGCCAAAGAGCTTTCCAACGAGGCACGGCTTTCCCTCCTGGCTCTTCGGGTGTAGGAGCTGTGGCCAGAGCCGCGGCCCTACCGGAAAATGCTTTGGGGCCTGGCGCAGTGGCGCCAGGTGGGCACCGGTGGCGCCGAGGCTGACGGCCGCCGCAAAGCCCGCAGCCCCACGGGCTGTGGGGCCACGCGAGCGGCTGCCAAAGAGCTTTCCAACGAGGCACGGCTTTCCCTCCTGGCTCTTCGGTTGTAGGAGCTGTAGCCAGAGCCGCGGCCCTACCAGAAAATGCTTTGGCGCCTGGCGCAGTTGCGCCAGGTGGGCGCCGACGGCGCCGAGGCTGACGGCCGCCGCAAAGCCCGCAGCCCCACGGGCTGTGGGGCCACGCGAGCGGCTGCCAAAGAGCTTTCCAACGAGGCACGGCTTTCCCTCCTGGCTCTTCAGGTGTGGGAGCTGTGGCCAGAGCCGCGGCCCTACCGGAAAATGCTTCGCAGGCTGGCGCGGCGGCGCAACGTGGGCGCCGGTGGCGCCGAGGCTGACGGCCGCCGCAAAGCCCGCAGTCCCACGGGCTGTGGGGCCACGCGAGCGGCTGCCAAAGAGCTTTCCAACGAGGCACGGCTTTCCCTCCTGGCTCTTCGGGCGTGGAAGCTGTGGCCAGAGCCGCGGCCCTACCGGAAAATGCTTCGCAGGCTGGCGCAGCAGGGACACGGGGGCGCCGGTGGCGCCAAGGCTGACGGCCGCCGCAAAGCCCGCAGCCCCACGGGCTGTGGGGCCACGTGAGCGGCTGCCAAAGAGCTTTCCAACGAGGCACGGCTTTCCCTCCTGGCTCTTCGGGCGTGGGAGCTGTGGCCAGAGCCGCGGCCCTACCGGAAATTGCTTCGCAGGCTGGCGCGGCGGAGCCACGTGGGCGCCGGTGGCGCCGAGGCTGACGGCCGCCGCAAAGTCCGCAGCCCCACGGGCTGTGGGGCCACGCGAGCGGCTGCCAAAGAGCTTTCCAACGAGGCACGGCTTTCACTCCTGGCTCTTCGGGTGTGGGAGCTGTGGCCAGAGCCGCGGCCCTACCGGAAAATGCTTCGCAGGCTGGCGCGGCGGCGCAACGTGGGCGCCGGTGGCGCCGAGGCTGACGGCCGCCGCAAAGCCCGCAGCCCCACGGGCTGTGGGGCCACGCGAGCGACTGCCAAAGAGCTTTCCAACGAGGCACGGCTTTCCCTCTTGGCTCTTCGGGTGTGGGAGGTGTGGCCAGAGCCGCAGCCCTACTGGAAAATGCTTCGCAGGCTGGCGCAGCAGCGCCAGGTGGGCGCTGGTGGCGCCGAGGCTGACGGCCGCCGCAAAGCCCGCAGCCCCACGGGCTGTGGGGCCACGCGAGCGGCTGCCAAAGAGCTTTCCAACGAGGCACGGCTTTCCCTCCTGGCTCTTCGGGCGTGGAAGCTGTGGCCAGAGCCGCGGCCCTACCGGAAAATGCTTCGCAGGCTGGCGCAGCAGGGCCACGTGGGCGCCGGTGGCGCCAAGGCTGACGGTAGCCGCAAAGCCCGCAGCCCCACGGGCTGTGGGGCCACGCGAGCGGCTGCCAAAGAGCTTTCCAACGAGGCACGGCTTTCCCTCCTGGTTCTTCGGGCGTGGAAACTGTGGCCAGAGCCGCGGCCCTACCGGAAAATGCTTTGCAGGCTGGCGCGGCAGCGCCACTATGGCGCTGGTTGCGCCGAGGCTGACGGCCGCCGTAAAGCCTACAGCCCCACGGGCTGTGGGGCCACGCGAGCGGCTGCCAAAGAGCTTTCCAACGAGGCACGGCTTTCCCTCCTGGCTCTTCGGGTGTAGGAGCTGTGGCCAGAGCCGCGGCCCTACCGGAAAATGCTTTGGGGCCTGGCGCAGTGGCGCCAGGTGGGCACCGGTGGCGCCGAGGCTGACGGCCGCCGCAAAGCCCGCAGCCCCACGGGCTGTGGGGCCACGCGAGCGGCTGCCAAAGAGCTTTCCAACGAGGCACGGCTTTCCCTCCTGGCTCTTCGGTTGTAGGAGCTGTAGCCAGAGCCGCGGCCCTACCAGAAAATGCTTTGGCGCCTGGCGCAGTTGCGCCAGGTGGGCGCCGACGGCGCCGAGGCTGACGGCCGCCGCAAAGCCCGCAGCCCCACGGGCTGTGGGGCCACGCGAGCGGCTGCCAAAGAGCTTTCCAACGAGGCACGGCTTTCCCTCCTGGCTCTTCAGGTGTGGGAGCTGTGGCCAGAGCCGCGGCCCTACCGGAAAATGCTTCGCAGGCTGGCGCGGCGGCGCAACGTGGGCGCCGGTGGCGCCGAGG
The DNA here is from genome assembly GCF_963924245.1 of Chroicocephalus ridibundus. NCBI lineage: Eukaryota > Metazoa > Chordata > Aves > Charadriiformes > Laridae > Chroicocephalus > Chroicocephalus ridibundus. The sequence continues at coordinate 912,273 of NW_026961593.1, forward strand.
CTGACGGCCGCCGCAAAGCCCGCAGCCCCACGGGCTGTGGGGCCACGCGAGCGGCTGCCAAAGAGCTTTCCAACGAGGCACGGCTTTCCCTCCTGGCTCTTCGGGTGTGGGAGCTGTGGCCAGAGCCGCGGCCCTACCGGAAAATGCTTCGCAGGCTGGCGCGGCGGCGCCACATGGGCGCCGGTGGCGGCGAGGCTGACGGCCGCCGCAAAGCCTGCAGCCCCACGGGCTGTGGCGCCACGCTAGCGGCTGCCAAAGAGCTTTCCAATGAGGCACGGCTTTCCCTCCTGGCTCTTCAGGCGTGGAAGCTGTGGCCAGAGCCGCAGCCCTACCGGAAAATGCTTCGCAGGCTGGCGCAGCAGGGCCACGTGGGCGCCGGTGGCGCCAAGGCTGACGGCCGCCGCAAAGCTCGCAGCCCCACGGGCTGTGGGGCCACGCGAGCGGCTGCCAAAGAGCTTTCCAACGAGGCACGGCTTTCCCTCCTGGCTCTTCGGGCGTGGAAGCTGTGGCCAGAGCCGCGGCCCTACCGGAAAATGCTTCGCAGGCTGGCGCGGCAGCGCCACTATGGCGCTGGTTGCGCCGAGGCTGACGGCCGCCGCAAAGCCCACAGCCCCACGGGCTGTGGGGCCACGCGAGCGGCTGCCAAAGAGCTTTCCAACGAGGCACGGCTTTCCCTCCTGGCTCTTCGGGTGTAGGAGCTGTGGCCAGAGCCGCGGCCCTACCTGAAAATGCTTTGGGGCCTGGCGCAGTGGCGCCAGGTGGGCACCGGTGGCGCCAAGGCTGACGGCCGCCGCAAAGCCCGCAGCCCCACGGGCTGTGGGGCCACGCGAGCGGCTGCCAAAGAGCTTTCTAACGAGGCACGGCTTTCCCTCCTGGCTCTTCGGTTGTAGGAGCTGTAGCCAGAGCCGCGGCCCTACCAGAAAATGCTTTGGGGCCTGTCGCAGTTGCGCCAGGTGGGCGCCGACGGCGCCGAGGCTGACGGCCGCCGCAAAGCCCGCAGCCCCACGGGCTGTGGGGCCACGCGAGCGGCTGCCAAAGAGCTTTCCAACGAGGCACGCCTTTCCCTCCTGGCTCTTCGGGCGTGGGAGCTGTGGCCAGAGCCGCGGCCCTACCGGAAAATGCTTCGCAGGCTGGCGCGGCGGCGCAACGTGGGCGCCGGTGGCGCCGAGGCTGACGGCCGCCGCAAAGCCCGCAGCCCCACGGGCTGTGGGGCCACGCGAGCGGCTGCCAAAGAGCTTTCCAACGAGGCACGGCTTTCCCTCCTGGCTCTTCGGGTGTGGGAGCTGTGGCCAGAGCCGCGGCCCTACCGGAAAATGCTTCGCAGGCTGGCGCGGCGGCGCAACGTGGGCGCCGGTGGCGCCGAGGCTGACGGCTGCCGCAAAGCCCGCAGCCCCACGGGCTGTGGGGCCACGCGAGCGGCTGCCAAAGAGCTTTCCAACGAGGCACGGCTTTCCCTCCTGGCTCTTCGGGCGTGGGAGCTGTGGCCAGAGCCGCGGCCCTACCGGAAAATGCTTCGCAGGCTGGCGCGGCGGCGCCACATGGGCGCCGGTGGCGGCGAGGCTGACGGCCGCCGCAAAGCCTGCAGCCCCACGGGCTGTGGCGCCACGCGAGCGGCTGCCAAAGAGCTTTCCAATGAGGCACGGCTTTCCCTCCTGGCTCTTCAGGCGTGGAAGCTGTGGCCAGAGCCGCAGCCCTACCGGAAAATGCTTCGCAGGCTGGCGCAGCAGGGCCACGTGGGCGCCGGTGGCGCCAAGGCTGACGGCCGCCGCAAAGCCCGCAGCCCCACAGGCTGTGGGGCCACGCGAGCGGCTGCCAAAGAGCTTTCCAACGAGGCACGGCTTTCCCTCCTGGCTCTTTGGGCGTGGAAGCTGTGGCCAGAGCCGCGGCCCTACCGGAAAATGCTTCGCAGGCTGGCGCGGCAGCGCCACTATGGCGCTGGTTGCGCCGAGGCTGACGGTCGCCGCAAAGCCCACAGCCCCACGGGCTGTGGGGCCACGCGAGCGGCTGCCAAAGAGCTTTCCAACGAGGCACGGCTTTCCCTCCTCGCTCTTCGGGTGTAGGAGCTGTGGCCAGAGCCGCAGCCCTACCGGAAAATGCTTCGCAGGCTGGCGCGGCGGCGCCACGTGGGCGCCGGTGGCGCTGAGGCTGACGGCCGTCGCAAAGCCCGCAGCCCCACGGGCTGTGGGGCCACGCGAGCGGCTGCCAAAAAGCTTTCCAACGATGCACAGCGTTCCATCCTGGCTCTTCGGGCGTGGGAGCTGTGGCCAGAGCCGCGGCCCTACCGGAAAATGCTTCGCAGGCTGGTGCGGCGGTGCCACGTGGGCGCCGGTGGCGCCGAGGCTGACGGCCGCCGCAAAGCCCGCAGCCCCACGGGCTGTGGGGCCACGCGAGCGGCTGCCAAAGAGCTTTCCAACGAGGCACGCCTTTCCCTCCTGGCTCTTCGGGCGTGGGAGCTGTGGCCAGAGCCGCGGCCCTACCAGAAAATGCTTCGCAGGCTGGCGTGGCGGCGCCACGTGGGCGCCGGTGGCGCCGAGGCTGACGGCCGCCGCAAAGCCCGCAGTCCCACGGGCTGTGGGGCCACGCGAGCGGCTGCCAAAGAGCTTTCCAACGAGGCACGGCTTTCCCTCCTGGCTCTTCGGGCGTGGAAGCTGTGGCCAGAGCCGCGGCCCTACCGGAAAATGCTTCGCAGGCTGGCGCAGCCGGGACACGTGGGCGCCGGTGGCGCCGAGGCTGACGTCCGCCGCAAAGCCCGCAGCCCCACGGGCTGTGGGGCCACGTGAGCGGCTGCCAAAGAGCTTTCCAACGAGGCACGGCTTTCCCTCCTGGCTCTTCGGGCGTGGGAGCTGTGGCCAGAGCCGCGGCCCTACCGGAAAATGCTTCGCAGTCTGGCGTGGCGGCGCCACGTGGGCGCCGGTGGCGCCGAGGCTGACGGCCGCCGCAAAGCCCGCAGCCCCACGGGCTGTGGGGCCACGCGAGCGGCTGCCAAAGAGCTTTCCAACGAGGCACGGCTTTCACTCCTGGCTCTTCGGGTGTGGGAGCTGTGGCCAGAGCCGCGGCCCTACCGGAAAATGCTTCGCAGGCTGGCGCGGCGGCGCAACGTGGGCGCCGGTGGCGCCGAGGCTGACGGCCGCCGCAAAGCCCGCAGCCCCACGGGCTGTGGGGCCACGCGAGCGACTGCCAAAGAGCTTTCCAACGAGGCACGGGTTTCCCTCCTGGCTCTTCGGGTGTGGGAGGTGTGGCCAGAGCAGCAGCCCTACAGGAAAATGCTTCGCAGGCTGGCGCAGCAGAGCCAGGTGGGAGCTGGTGGCGCCGAGGCTGACGGCCGCCGCAAAGCCCGCAGCCCCACGGGCTGTGGGGCCACGCGAGCGGCTGCCAAAGAGCTTTCCAACGAGGCACGGCTTTCCCTCCTGGCTCTTCGGGCGTGGAAGCTGTGGCCAGAGCCGCGGCCCTACCGGAAAATGCTTCGCAGGCTGGCGCAGCAGGGCCACGTGGGCGCCGGTGGCGCCAAGGCTGACGGTAGCCGCAAAGCCCGCAGCCCCACGGGCTGTGGGGCCACGCGAGCGGCTGCCAAAGAGCTTTCCAACGAGGCACGGCTTTCCCTCCTGGCTCTTCGGGCGTGGAAACTGTGGCCAGAGCTGCGGCCCTACCGGAAAATGCTTCGCAGGCTGGCGCGGCAGCGCCACTATGGCGCTGGTTGCGCCGAGGCTGACGGCCGCCGTAAAGCCTGCAGCCGCACGGGCTGTGGGGCCACGCGAGCGGCTGCCAAAGAGCTTTCCAACGAGGCACGGCTTTCCCTCCTGTCTCTTCGGGTGTAGGAGCTGTGGCCAGAGCCGCGGCCCTACCGGAAAATGCTTTGGGGCCTGGCGCAGTGTCGCCAGGTGGGAACCGGTGGCGCCGAGGCTGACGGCCGCCGCAAAGCCCGCAGCCCCACGGGCTGTGGGGCCACGCGAGCGGCTGCCAAAGAGCTTTCCAACGAGGCACGGCTTTCCCTCCTGGCTCTTCGGTTGTAGGAGCTGTAGCCAGAGCCGCGGCCCTACCAGAAAATGCTTTGGCGCCTGTCGCAGTTGCGCCAGGTGGGCGCCGACGGCGCCGAGGCTGACGGCCGCCGCAAAGCCCGCAGCCCCACGGGCTGTGGGGCCACGCGAGCGGCTGCCAAAGAGCTTTCCAACGAGGCACGGCTTTCCCTCCTGGCTCTTCGGGCGTGGGAGCTGTGGCCAGAGCCGCGGCCCTACCGGAAAATGCTTCGCAGGCTGGCGCGGCGGCGCAACGTGGGCGCCGGTGGGGCCGAGGCTGACGGCCGCCGCAAAGCCCGCAGCCCCACGGGCTGTGGGGCCACGCGAGCGGCTGCCAAAGAGCTTTCCAACGAGGCACGGCTTTCCCTCCTGGCTCTTCGGGTGTGGGAGCTGTGGCCAGAGCCGCGGCCCTACCGGAAAATGCTTCGCAGGCTGGCGCGGCGGCGCAACGTGGGCGCCGGTGGCGCCGAGGCTGACGGCTGCCGCAAAGCCCGCAGCCCCACGGGCTGTGGGGCCACGCGAGCGGCTGCCAAAGAGCTTTCCAACGAGGCACGGCTTTCCCTCCTGGCTCTTCGGGCGTGGGAGCTGTGGCCAGAGCAGCGGCCCTACCGGAAAATGCTTCGCAGGCTGGCGCGGCGGCGCCACATGGGCGCCGGTGGCGGCGAGGCTGACGGCCGCCGCAAAGCCTGCAGCCCCACGGGCTGTGGCGCCACGCGAGCGGCTGCCAAAGAGCTTTCCAATGAGGCACGGCTTTCCCTCCTGGCTCTTCAGGCGTGGAAGCTGTGGCCAGAGCCGCAGCCCTACCGGAAAATGCTTCGCAGGCTGGCGCGGCGGCGCGACATGGGTACCCGTGGCGCCGAGGCTGACGGCCGCCGCAAAGCCCGCAGCCCCACGGGCTGTGGGGCCACGCGAGCGGCTGCCAAAGAGCTTTCCAACGAGGCACGGCTTTCCCTCCTGGCTCTTCGGGCATGGGAGCTGTGGCCAGAGCCGCGGCCCTACCGGAAAATGCTTCGCAGGCTGGCGCGGCGGCGCCACATGGGCGCCGGTGGCGCTGAGGCTGACGGCTGCCGCAAAGCCCGCAGCCCCACGGGCTGTGGGGCCACGCGAGCGGCTGCCAAAGAGCTTTCCAACGAGGCCCGGCTTTCCCTCCTGGCTCTTTGGGTGTGGGAGCTGTGGCCAGGGCCGCGGCCCTACCAGAAAATGCTTCGCAGGCTGGCGTGACGGCGCCACGTGGGCGCCGGTGGAGCCGAGGCTGACGGCCGCCGCAAAGCCCGCAGCCCCAAGGGCTGTGGGGCCACGCGAGCGGCTGCCAAAGAGCTTTCCAATGAGGCACGGCTCTCCGTCCTGGCTCTTCGGGCGTGGGAGCTGTGGCCAGAGCCGCGGCCCTACCGGAAAATGCTTCGCAGGCTGGCGCGGCGGCGCCACATGGGCGCCGGTGGCGCCGAGGCTGACGGCCGCCGCAAAGCCCGCAGCCGCACTGGCTGTGGGGCCACGCGAGCGGCGGCCAAAGAGCTTTCCAGCGAGGCACGTATTTCCCTCCTGGCTCTTCCGGTGTGGGAGCTGTGGCCAGAGCCGCGGCCCTACCAGAAAATGCTTCGCAGGCTGGCGCGGCGGCGCCACGTGGGCACCGGTGGCGCCGAGGCTGACGGCCGCCGCCAAACCCGCAGCCCCACGGGCTGTGGGGCCACGCGAGCGGCTGCCAAAGAGCTTTCCAGCGAGGCACGTCTTTCCCTCCTGGCTCTTCGGGCGTGGGAGCTGTGGCCAGAGCCGCGGCCCTACCGGAAAATGCATCGAAGGCTGGCGCGGCGGCGCCAAGTGGGCGCCGGTGGCACCGAGGCTGACGACCGCCGCAAAGCCCGCAGCCCCACGGGCTGGGGGGCCACGCGAGCAGCTGCCAAAGAGCTTTCCAACGAGGCACGGCTTTCCCTACTGGCTCTTCGGACGTGGGAGCTGTGGCCAGAGACTCATCCCTTCCGGAAAATGCTTCGCAGGGTGCGTGGAGGCCCCACGTGCGCGCCGGTGGCGCCGAGGCTGACGGCCGCCGGAAAGCCCGCAGCCCCACGGGCTGTGGGGCCACGCGAGCGGCTGCCAAAGAGCTTCCCAACGAGGCACGGCTTTCCCTCCTGGCTCTTCGGGCGTGGGAGCTGTGGCCAGAGACTCGGCCCTTCCGGAAAATGCTTCGCAGGCTGCGCGGAGGCCCCACGTGCGCGTTGGTGGCGCCGAGGCTGACGGCCGCCGCAAAGCCCGCAGCCCCACGGGCTGTGGGGCCACGCGAGCGGCTGCCAAAGAGCTTTCCAACGAGGCACGGCTTTCCCTCCTGGCTCTTCGGGTGTGGGAGCTGTGGCCAGAGCCGCGGCCCTACCAGAAAATGCTTCGCAGGCTGGCGTGACGGCGCCACGTGGGCGCCGGTGGAGCCGAGGCTGACGGCCGCCGCAAAGCCCGCAGCCCCACGGGCTGTGGGGCCACGCGAGCGGCTGCCAAAGAGTTTTCCATTGAGGCACGGCTTTCTCTCCTGGCTCTTCGGGCGTGGGAGCTGTGGCCAGAGCCGCGGCCCTACCGGAAAATGCTTTGCACGCTGGCGCGTCGGCGCCACATGGGCGCCGGTGGCGCCAAGGCTGACGGCCGCCGCAAAGCCCGCAGCCCCACGGGCTGTGGGGCCACGCGAGCGGCTGCCAAAGAGCTTTCCAACGAGGCACGGCTTTCCCTCCTGGCTCTTTGGGCGTGGGAGCTGTGGCCAGAGCCGCGGCACTACCGGAAAATGCTTAGCAGGCTGGCGCGGCGGCGCCACGTGGGCGCCGGTGGCGCCGAGGCTGACGGCCGCCGCAAAGCCCGCAGCCCCACGGGCTGTGTGGCCACGCGAGCGGCTGCCAAAGAGCTTTCCAACGAGGCACGGCTTTCCCTCCTGGCTCTTTGGGCGTGGGAGCTGTGGTCAGAGCTGCGGCCCTACCGGAAAATGCATCGAAGGCTGGCGCGGCGGCGCCAAGTGGGCGCCGGTGGCGCCGAGGCTGACGGCCGCCGCAAAGCCCGCAGCCCCACGGGATGTGGGGCCACGCGAGCGGCTGCCAAAGAGCTCTCCAATGAGGCACGGCTTTCCGTCCTGGCTCTTCGGGCGTGGGAGCTGTGGCCAGAGCAGCGGCCCTACCGGAAAATGCATCGAAGGCTGGCGCGGCGGCACCAAGTGGGCGCCGGTGGCACCGAGGCTGACGACCGCCGCAAAGCCCGCAGCCCCACGGGCTGGGGGGCCACGCGAGCAGCTGCCAAAGAGCTTTCCAACGAGGCACGGCTTTCCCTCCTGGCTCTTCGGACGTGGGAGCTGTGGCCAGAGACTCGTCCCTTCCGGAAAATGCTTCGCAGGCTGCGTGGAGGCCCCACGTGCACGCCGGTGGCGCCGAGGCTGACGGCCGCCGCAAAGCCCGCAGCCCCACGGGCTGTGGGGCCACGCGAGCGGCTGCCAAAGAGCTTCCCAACGAGGCACGGCTTTCCCTACTGGCTCTTCGGGCGTGGGAGCTGTGGCCAGAGACTCGGCCCTTCCGGAAAATGCTTCGCAGGCTGCGCGGAGGCCCCACGTGCGCGTTGGTGGCGCCGAGGCTGACGGCCGCCGGAAAGCCCGCAGCCCCACGGGCTGTGGGGCCACGCGAGCGGCTGCCAAAGAGCTTTCCAACGAGGCACGGCTTTCCCTCCTGGCTCTTCGGGTGTGGGAGCTGTGGCCAGAGCCGCGGCCCTACCAGAAAATGCTTCGCAGGCTGGCGTGACGGCGCCACGTGGGCGCCGGTGGAGCCGAGGCTGACGGCCGCCGCAAAGCCCGCAGCCCCAAGGGCTGTGGGGCCACGCGAGCGGCTGCCAAAGAGCTTTCCAATGAGGCACGGCTCTCCCTCCTGGCTCTTTGGGCGTGGGAGCTGTGGCCAGAGCCGCGGCCCTACCGGAAAATGCTTCGCAGGCTGGCACGGCGGCGCCAGGTGGGCGCCGGTGTCGCCGAGGCTGACGGCCGCCGCAAAGCCTGCAGCCCCACGGGCTGTGGGGCCACGCGAGCGGCTGCCAAAGAGCTTTCCAACGAGGCACGGCTTTCCCTCCTGGCTCTTCAGGCGTGGGAGCTGTGGCCAGAGCCGTGGCCCTACAGGAAAATGCTTCACGGGCTGGCGCGGCTGCGCCACGTGGGTGCCGGTGGCGCCGAGGCTGACGGCCGCCGGAAAGCCCGGAGCCGCACGGGCTGTGGGGCCACGCGAGCGGCTGCCAAAGAGCTTTCCAACGAGGCACGGCTTTCCCTCCTGGCTCTTCGGGTGTGGGAGCTGTGGCCAGAGCCGCGGCCCTACCAGAAAATGTTTCGCAGGCTGGCGTGACGGCGCCACGTGGGCGCCGGTGGAGCCGAGGCTGACGGCCGCCGCAAAGCCCGCAGCCCCACGGGCTGTGGGGCCACGCGAGCGGCTGCCAAAGAGCTTTCCATTGAGGCACGGCTTTCTCTCCTGGCTCTTCGGGCGTGGGAGCTGTGGCCAGAGCCGTGGCCCTACCGGAAAATGCTTCGCGGGCTGGCGCGGCTGCGCCACGTGGGTGCCGGTGGCGCCGAGGCTGACGACCGCCGCAAAGCCCGCAGCCGCACGGGCTGTGGGGCCATGCGAGCGGCTGCCAAAGAGCTTTCCAACGAGGCATGGCTTTCCCTCCTGGCTCTTTGGGCGTGGGAGCTGTGGCCAGAGCCGCGGCCCTACCGGAAAATGCTTCGCAGCCTGCGCGTCAGCCCCACGTGGGCGCCGGTGGCGCCGAGGCTGACGGCCGCCGGAAAGCCCGCAGCCCCACGGGCTGTGGGGCCACACGAGCGGCTGCCAAAGAGCTTTCCAACGAGACGGCTTTCCCTCCTGGCTCTTCGGGCGTGGGAGCTGTGGCCAGAGCCTCGATCCTTCCGGAAAATGCTTCGCAGGCTGCGCGGCAGCCCCACGTGTGCGCCGGTGGCGCCGAGGCTGACGGCCGCCGCAAAGCCCGCAGCCCCACGGGCTGTGGGGCCACGCGAGCGCCTGCCAAAGAGCTTTCTACCGAGGCACGGCTTTCCCTCCTGGCTCTTTGGGCGTGGGAGCTGTGGTCAGAGCCGCGGCCCTACCGGAAAATGCTTTGCAGGCTGGCGCGGCGGCGCCACGTGGGCACCGGTGGCGCCGAGGCTGACGGCCGCCGCCAAGCCCGCAGCCCCACGGGCTGTGGGGCCACGCGAGCGGCTGTCAAAGAGCTTTCCAGCGAGGCACATCTTTCCCTCCTGGCTCTTTGGGCGTGGGAGTTGTCGCCAGAGCCGCGGCCCTACCGGAAAATGCTTCGCAGGCTGACGGCCGCCGGAAAGCCCGCAGCCCCACGGGCTGTGGGGCCACGCGAGCGGCTGCCAAAGAGCTTTCCAACGAGGCACGGGTTTCCCTCCTGGCTCTTCGGGTGTGGGAGGTGTGGCCAGAGCCGCAGCCCTACCGGAAAATGCTTCGCAGGCTGGCGCAGCAGCGCCACGTGGGCGCTGGTGGCGCCGAGGCTGACGGCCGCCGCAAAGCCCGCAGCCCCACGGGCTGTGGGGCCACGCGAGCGGCTGCCAAAGAGCTTCCCAACGAGGCATGGCTTTCCCTTCTGGCTCTTCGGGCGTGGGAGCTGTGGCCAGAGCCGCGGCCCTACCAGAAAATGCTTCGCAGGCTGGCGCGGCGGCGCCACTATGGCGCCGGTGGCGCCGAGGCTGACGGCCGCCGCAAAGCCCGCAGCCCCAAGCGCTGTGGGGCCACGCGAGCGGCTGCCAAAGAGCTTCCCAACGAGGCACGGCTTTCCCTCCTGGCTCTTCGGGCGTGGGAGCTGTGGCCAGAGACTCGGCCCTTCCGGAAAATGCTTCGCAGGCTGCGCGGAGGCCCCACGTGCGCGTTGGTGGCGCCGAGGCTGACGGCCGCCGGAAAGCCCGCAGCCCCAAGGGCTGTGGGGCCACGCGAGCGGCTGCCAAAGAGCTTTCCAATGAGGCACGGCTCTCCCTCCTGGCTCTTCGGGCGTGGGAGCTGTGGCCAGAGCCGCGGCCCTACCGGAAAATGCTTCGCAGGCTGGCGCGGCGGCGCCACATGGGCGCCGGTGGCGCCAAGGCTGACGGCCGCCGCAAAGCCCGCAGCCGCACGGGCTGTGGGGCCACGCGAGCGGCGGCCAAAGAGCTTTCCAGCGAGGCACGTATTTCCCTCCTGGCTCTTCCGGTGTGGGAGCTGTGGCCAGAGCCGCGGCCCTACCAGAAAATGCTTCGCAGGCTGGCGCGGCGGCGCCACGTGGGCACCGGTGGCGCCGAGGCTGACGGCCGCCGCCAAACCCGCAGCCCCACGGGCTGTGGGGCCACGCGAGCGGCTGCCAAAGAGCTTTCCAGCGAGGCACGTCTTTCCCTCCTGGCTCTTCGGGCGTGGGAGCTGTGGCCAGAGCCGCGGCCCTACCGGAAAATGCTTCGCAGGCTGGCACGGCGGCGCCAGGTGGGCGCCGGTGTCGCCGAGGCTGACGGCCGCCGCAAAGCCTGCAGCCCCACGGGCTGTGGGGCCACGCGAGCGGCTGCCAAAGAGCTTTCCAACGAGGCACGGCTTTCCCTCCTGGCTCTTCAGGCGTGGGAGCTGTGGCCAGAGCCGTGGCCCTACCGGAAAATGCTTCACGGGCTGGCGCGGCTGCGCCACGTGGGTGCCGGTGGTGCCGAGGCTGACGGCCGCCGCAAAGCCCGCAGCCGCACGGGCTGTGGGGCCACGCGAGCGGCTGCCAAAGAGCTTTCCAACGAGGCACGGCTTTCCCTCCTGGCTCTTCGGGTGTGGGAGCTGTGGCCAGAGCCGCGGCCCTACCAGAAAATGCTTCGCAGGCTGGCGTGACGGCGCCACGTGGGCGCCGGTGGAGCCGAGGCTGACGGCCGCCGCAAAGCCCGCAGCCCCACGGGCTGTGGGGCCACGCGAGCGCCTTCCAAAGAGCTTTCCATTGAGGCACGGCTTTCTCTCCTGGCTCTTCGGGCGTGGGAGCTGTGGCCAGAGCCGCGGCCCTACCGGAAAATGCTTTGCAGGCTGGCGCGTCGGCGCCACATGGGCGCCGGTGGCGCCAAGGCTGACGGCCGCCGCAAAGCCCGCAGCCCCACGGGCTGTGGGGCCACGCGAGCGGCTGCCAAA